>NC_062282.1:164220316-164582887 GCF_902655055.1 Lutra lutra
CTTTGAAATGAGTTGCTGAAGAAAATGGACTTGGGAGATTTGACATTCCAAGCTGGAGCCTTTTCTGGAGGTCATTTTCTCCTTCTCTGGATCATAAACTCAATGATTACATCCCATCTAGCTTGCTTACAACACCAAGGGCACAGAGGTGTGTGTGCCCGTTGTGTGCACAGGGTGCTGCGATCCTCACTGCGTTTCCCTTTCTCCAACTGCAGGAGGCAGCAACCAGAATGGCCTATATACATGTTCTCCCATCAGTCACTTTTGGGGGACAGATCGAGCTGAAGAACAAGGTAGGGCTTTCTCTCCTCCTTTGGTCTGGAGAGCTTCCTCTATTCTGAGTTCCTGCTGGGAATGGAGGCTGGGGTGGACTGAACAAACAGAGTGTCTTGTAGAAAACCAGGACCCTGTTCTACAGTGCTGAAAACCAGTAGGTCATTCAGGTGTGTGCTTGGTGTTTCTGAGAGTTGGGGCTTGTTTTTGTGTGGTTTGATGCAATGGGATTGGGCATGTGGGTGTGACGAGTGCATGCGTTTCATCAGAAAACATTTCCCACTTAATGAAGTTCAGTGCATGGGTCAATGTTTCAAAGCCAAACATACTTCATTCCTGCTGTGTACAGACCCCTAGGAGACTACATTCCTCGCTGACCACAGCTACACCTGGAGGGTTGCTTAGGATTCCCTTTCCTCAGACAGGGATGGAGAGAAAGGAAGGAGCCCACATCTGTCCTAGCTGGGGACACTTCTCAGAAAGGGTCAAAACACAAAAGAATCAGAAGCTACTTTAGTCTACCAAAACATCATCATCAGCCTTACAAAAACACTCACAGCATGAATGCACAGAGTGAAGGCTCACTGGCAAATGGCAACTGACAGAAAAGCATCATTAGATTTTGCGTGATCAAACTTCCTGACAATCTGCTACATGGTCAGGTTAGAGAGTGCCCTTTTCTTGCCTGGCCTCCACTCCCTAATGAACTTGCCAGTTCCTGGTGTGTGTGGGGGGGTTCCTGGAAAACCATCTCCTGATGACTTGAAGGACACACCCATATGCCACAGGAAAGGAAGACTGGGAAGAATCAGCACTTTGTGAATGGGGACTCCATTGGAATGCACAGATGTCAGTACCAAGAAATCCTGTGTCTTTGGTTTTCCTGACCATGCATGACTCAGGAACAAATATAGACCTCTAGCATACTTGTGCTTGCATTGAATGTAACCCTGCCACACAGTGTTCTTCTGAAGAAATACAATCTCCTAGAAGAGGTGCGAGAACGGTAAGAGCAGCATAGATTGGTATTAGTGTTTACCCTCTTTCAGATTGAAGAGGTCACCCTGATTCGATTCCCTGTAGCTAAAGTTTGCAGTCCATGTTTCTCTCTCCATTCCTGCTCCTTCTCCTGACCTTTCTTTTTTTTTTTTAATTTTTAATGAACATATAATATATTTTTATCCCCAGGGGTACAGATCTGTGAATCAACAGGTTTACACACTTCACAGCACTCACCATAGCACATACCCTCCCCAATGTCCATAACCCCACCTCCCTCTCCCAACCGCCCTCCCCCCCACAGCAACCCTCAGTTTGTTTGTGAGATTAAGAGTCACTTATGGTTTGTCTCCCTCCCAATCCCATCTTCTTTCATTTATTCTTCTCCTATGCCCTTAATCCCCCATGTTGCATCTCCACTTCCTCATATCAGGGAGATCATATGATAGATGTCTTTCTCTGATTGACTTATTTTGCTAAGCATGATACCCTCTAGTTCCAGCCACATCATCGCAAATGGCAAGATTTCATTTCTTTTGATGGCTGCATAGTATTCCATTTTGTATATATACCACCTCTTCTTTATCCATTCATCTGTTGATGGACATCTAGGTTCTTTCCATTGTTTGGCTATTGTAGACATTGCTGCTATAAACATTCGGGTTCACGTGCCCCTTCACATCACTACATTAGTATCTTTAGGGTAAATACCCAGCAGTGCAATTGCTGGGTCATAGGATAGTTCTATTTTCAACATTTTGAGGATCCTCTCTGCTGTTTTCCAGAGTGGTTGCACCAGCTTGCATTCCCACCAACAGTGTAGGAGAGTTCCCCTTTCTCCGCATCCTCGCCAGCATCTGTCATTTCCAGACTTGTTAATTTTAGCCATTCTGACTGGTGTGAGGTGATATCTCATTGTGGTTTTGATTTGTATTTCCCTGATGCCGAGTGATGTGGAGCACTTTATCATGTGTCTATTGGCCATCTGGATGTCTTCTTTGCAGAAATGTCTGTTCATGTCTTCTGCCCATTTCTTGATTGGATTATTTGTTCTTTGGGTGTTGAGTTTGCTAAGTTCTTTATAGATTTTGGACACTAGCCCTTTATCTGATATGTCATTTGCAAATATCTTCTCCCATTCTGTCAGTTGTCTTTTGGCTTTGTTAACTGTTTCCTTTGCTGTGCAAAAGCTTCTGATCTTGATGAAATCCCAATAGTTCATTTTTGCCCTTGCTTCCCTTGCCTTTGGCAATGTTCCTGGGAAGATGTTGCTGCGGCTGAGGTCAAAAAGGTTGCTGCCTGTGTTCTCCTCAAGGATTTTGATGGATTTCTTATCCTGACCTTTCTTGATGCAGCAGCAGCTTGCTCAGTCCATACCCATTTAACCCAAGGTCTCCATACACTCCCGAGCATGCCCGCCCCAATCTAAACTCCCTGAGCTCTTCCTGCCGAGCCCCACCAGTGGACTGGCTATTCTGTGTATCTCTCCCTAGCTTCCCTGGATGGACAGGCAGGTGAAAGTTCCACAGGAACGATAGAGGAAGATGCCCTATTTTTCACCAGGATGGTACGTTGGCCTTTCTTTGAGGGAGACACAAAATTCTTCTGGCTTTTTAAATCAAGATTACATACAAAAATCTCAGCATGCACAATTTAGAGGATAGGGAGAAGTTAGAGTGAGAATCTGGTCCCAAATGCTATCTAATCCCAAAGACATTGTGTGTGTGTGGGGCAACCACAGCAGGATCATCTACCATCTGTAGGGCAGTGAGCTTTGGTACGGGCAGCAGCTATTCCTCCTTGCCACCTATTTTGTCCAGTGGGACTCGGAACCTGGGACCTGTAGGAAGACTGGGCACATTTGTGCAGGATTCATTTTGCTCTCCTCATACTTTGGGGCTCATGGGCATCTATCACACTTTCCCATCTGTTTTTCTCCCATCCCCCAGGGAAAAAAAGAGCCATGCAAACAGGACAAAGCCTTATTTGATGTTCATACTGTTTTCTTTTCTGAAATTACAGGTGTCCCTGCTGGAAGGGGACAGTGGTGAGTATTCTGTACTCTAGAGTCATTCACTTGTTTGCAACAACCTGGAAAAGCGGAAAGGTGGGGCTTCCTTGAAGGCTCCATGATGAGAACCACCCTGATTCCAGGTCCTGCAGGACTGAGAATAAGGGTTGGAGTAACAGTAAGGGATTTTCTGGGGAAAGACCCATGGCCTCATGGCCCTGTCCCCGGAAACTACTCTGCTGCTCTTAGATGGTGCATGTTTGGGTGGAGGCAGTAGGTGTGCCTTGAAGGTGGACTATTTCACAGCTACTCCAGGCCCTGTAGGTCCAATAGGAGGCAGTTTCTAATCACGTCCTTGCTCCTCTCCAGGACCTTTCATCCTCCATCCAGGAAGGTCCAACTGCAGCTCAGTCCATACTGATTAGCTCCCCAGCTCCACTCACTTGTCCACACATGCACGCCAAACAAAGTTTCCTGAGCAATTCCCGAAGAGCCCCGTGGGTGTCCCAAATCTCTCTGAGTGTATCTACCTAGATCCCCTGGCTAGCTTGTGTGATGGCCTTGACGTGGACAGCACAGAGTGAAAGGCCACATTTTCCACCACGGTTGTGAGTTAGCCTTTCTTCATGTGGGGTACAGCATCCCTTGTTTCTCAAAATCAGATCCAAACACCTCAATACGTAAAACATCCTTGGTGGGGAGATCATTGAGGGAGAATCTCTTACCAATGGATACCCAATTCCAAAGACCCTGCGGAAAGAGCAGGTTGTGTTACAGTCAACAGGGTAGTGAGCTTTTTCATGGGTACTACTTACACCGCCTTGGCACCTGTTTTGTCCAATGGACCCAGGGCATGCAACCTCTAGGTTGATTACATATCACTGCTCATGGCCCTGCCCATCACCAAGAGAACAAAAGAGCTGTGCACACAGGAAAATACATGATTTGATGTCCATAATGTTTCCTTTTCTGAGATCGCATGTGGCCCTGCTGGAAAGGGAGAGTGGTAAGTATGCTGTACTCTAGAGTCACTCATTGGTTTGGAGTAACCTGGACTCTTGCAGGCTCCATCTTGAGAGCCACCCAGAATCCAAATCCTGCTACAAGGGGAATAAGGGTCATATTCCAGACCGAGACCTGAGGCCTCACGACCCTGTCCCCAGAAGCTTCTTTGCTGGTCTTAGGTGCTATAGGATTGGGTGCTGGGCAGGAAGTGTGTTTCCATGAGGACCCATGTGCTGTGATTTTCAGGGTTGGTGTGTGTGTCCGTTGGGTGAATGGTATGTTCTCGTATGTGTCTGTTCCCTTCTGCATAGCGATTAATGGTGTCCACTTCCTCAGGGAAGTTTCCCACCACCATCACATCATGAATGTCCAAGCATGTGAAAACTCTTCAATATCTACAATTAAAATACATTTTCTTTCCTTGCAAATACACCTCAATTCCCCTAGAAAACAGATCCTGTCACTAACTAGGAAGGGGAAAACTGTGCCCCAAAACCACAAGTGTGTCTTTTCCAATCCCTGTTACTGAGTCAGTGTCCATGGGTCTCTCATATCATGGTACGTCTCGGGCATGAATGGTCACAGTACCTCCCTCTTGACACTGTACTCACACACACACACACGTCTTTGCATCAGAGGCCACACAATGCATCTTCCCAAGCTCACTGGAATCACTGAGTGCTGGGATAGGCTCCTTCCTTCTGCAGGCGGCTTTTGGGGCAGCCTCATGCAATAGCCCATTTGGGTAGGACACTGACAAAGGAGCAGTGGACAGGAATAGATGGGGCCAATTCACTCCATGTTTCTCTGTGCAGTTCTACCATTTCCCTGCAGATACTGTGTCTAAGAATTAAACTGGCCTTCTCCCATGGGAAATCACACACCCACCACTGGTCCTAGCTGGGGCTATCCGAGGTGGGCCCAAAAGGTGGCCAATCAAATGAGAAATGAGGTCCTCTTCAGGGAAGGAGCATCACTGTGGGGACCTGGGCACTCTCCATGCAGGAATGAGGGGTGTTCTGTGCATTGCAAAGTGGCGAAAGAGAGCCTCAAACCTCAACAGGTGTGACAGGACAATCACTACACATTTCCCTGGCCATCTGTCTGTGCAAGAGGGTCTTGTTTTATTAGGAAGGTTTGGGCTAATAGACAAGTCAAGGGAGTTTTCGGTGCCTGAGAGTGGAAACAGAACGAAATCAGGGTTTCAGGGTTCTTTGGCACCAAACAAGAATTTCTCTCGTGACAAACACGTATTTGAACAGAATCTGATTTTCTGACATCTCTTTTCCTCACTTGCATGTGTGGGATCCACGGGAGTACCTTTCGCTGCTCTCTGAGGACACTCAACAGGCTTTTCCAGGGTAGTTACACCATTCTGCATTCCACTAATTGCATACAAAGTCTCAAATTTTATGCATCCTTTCGACATGGGTTTTGGGCTTGAATTCCTTATTTGGGCCTGCGCTACCCTAACAGACAATGCCACAGCTCAGCATCCATTGATTTGCATTGCCATCATAATGCCTTATGTTGAGCATCTTTTCATACGTCTGTTTGGCCAGACATTCATTCCCTTTCAGCACACTCTACTCAAGTCTTTTTCTCGATTATTTCATTTGGCGAAATCCCGTTCTTCTATTTTTGTTTTTGTTTTGTTTGTTGTTTTTCTGTTTTGTCAGTGAACACACCTTTTCTGAAATGAGGATTGCAAATGGTGTCTCCAATCTATGGGCTGCCTTTTCATTCTGTTTGCTGTTTTAGAAGAGGATGCTTTTTCTAGGCGGTCCTCTTGTCAAGCATCGTGATGTCAACATGAGCGCCTTTATTACAGCATTTCTATTTTGCTCCCACGTGCCCCTGCCTATTTTTGTGCCAGCACCATCCTGTTGGCTCAGGGGAGTGATCCATGGTATTGGAAGTTCAGCTTCTAGGGACCCACAACCTACTTCTTCATATTCAGAAACGTTTTGACTCCTTGTGTTCTTTGTGGTTCCATATCTATTCTAGCAGTTTCTGTTTTGAGAACATCACATTGTGCCTTTGGTCAGTGCTGCACTGAATCTGTTCCCTATTTTTTCTAGGAACTGCGGATTCACCTTAATCACTTAGGGTCCAAAGGCCTCCAACAGTGCCTGGTGGGTGTGTGAGACCAGGAACATCTTACATATCAACGGCCCTGTCAGGCCAGCCACTAAGGCTGGAGAAATACGCAGGAGAGTAGGGCTTGTCTCTTGCTTCTGGTTGGTTTCTAACGTGGAGCTAACCAGGAAAGTGTCTGTCTAGTATCCATTTTACACAGTCATTTATTATCTCAATGGACTATAGGGAAATCATCAAGGAAAATAAAATGTCCAGTTGCTCACTCCCACTAGCCACATGTCAAGAGTCCCATAATGACTGGAGCTTTAGATGGTTGCATTGTGTGGGGACAGCAGTCATGGGCATGCAGAACTGACACTGAGGTGACTGCTGCATCATCCTGGTCTCATTAGAAAGGATGAAACTCCAATCCCTGTCTCCTTGAAGGGCTCTGGCTCCATCAGCCCCGTGAACCTCTGACAGTGCAGCAAAAGGGTCAGGCATGTGCTGCATGGCCCATAGACATCTCAAAGAACTGGAATAAAGGGGTGAAGCAGTCTCTCCTAACATCATTGCTCCTGTTTCTGTTCCTACATATCTGCGTGTAGAGAGCATCGATGGCTCCAGCAGTGAGGACAAAGTCTCTTCAGGTAGGGAATGGCACAGAGAAAGGGAACAGTGGGACAGGGCTCCTGGGAACATGATGTAGCCCGTGCCGCTCTGGAGAAGGAAGAAGTTGGATAAAAAACCACGAAGGAAAGGAAAGCATTGGCAACAGGCATGATTTGCTCATTTCGTAGTTTCTGAATGAAACGAACAGACATTGTGTCCACGGACCTTTAGGGTATGCTGGGTTTGTCATCACCACTCAACTTCTTGGGCGGCTAGTTTAAGGATCTTTCCCATCAAACCTGCTCTTGCCTCCCTTTGCCGCTGCCACATGTCAAAGCTTGGTCTCTTTGCTCATGGCCTCTCTGGAATGTTGCACAATAGATTCTGGGTCTTTCATGGCACAGACCCATACCTGGTCATGGTCATGACTTGGCGGCCCCAACAACCCTCTCCTGTGCAAAAGAATCAGGACACTACATTCTATTGGGAGCCAGGATGTGGAAGACAGGTAAACTCCTTTCCTCATAATGTCCACTACCAAACCTTCCTGGTTCTGTCCAAGCTGCTATACCTTCAAGGGGAATCCCAGAGCTGGAGAAGGTAAAGCAAACTTCCCCTGGGTTCATTACACAGGCTCCCGTGGCCCTTAGCTTCTGTCAGCCTTCACACCGCAGCCAAGTCTGACCTGTGGACGTGTTCCCAAGGGAAGGACACCCCCATGCAGCTGATCTGGAGACCTCCTGTCATGGGCCAGGGTCCTCCAACCATGTGTGAAAGGGCTTCTGGAGCTGCTTCACACACTTGCTGTCCCAGGTCCACTCAACCTCTCACCAGCTGTTGTCAAAGCATAGCACAGAGCCTCTTGAGAGCAAGGCCAGGGAGTCACAACTCCTCTCACAAACCCAACTCTCCTGCACAAAGCCCTGGCCATGCTCCCCAAGCCCCAGTCATGCCCAAACTGCAAACGTTCCTCAGGCCTGCACAGGGCCCTACACACACAGCTGCCCCATCCATTCCCTGCCAGCCTCAGCAAGAGTTCTGGTAGGAATCCTGTGATTCAGTGACCACACCGCTGGACATTTTCCAGGGCTGCCCTGAACAGCTGAGGGTTCCAGGAGAATTTCCTGTGCTCCTGTCTCCATTCAACCTCTGTAACACTTATGGAAACAGAGGGTGTTGTATTAGCTTAAAACATGTCCTTGGGAAGGTCATCTCAGTCCCCGGGCAGACATGGCTGTGGGGAGGTGGTGGGCCATCTCTCCCTGCACTTCCCCAGCAATCCCTGACTCATGACAGCTGCTCCAAGCACAGAGGGATGAGGGGGTTGATTCCGTGGAACCAGGATATCTCCTCTCTTTCCTTGATTGCCCCCTCTTGGACAATATTATGACTGGTGGACCTTGGCAGGAGGAAGGGCATGGAGCATCACTAGGGGAGGAGGAGGAGGAGGAAGGGGATCAGGGAGGGAGAGAAACAAGAAAAGAGGAAGGCAAAGTCCTGCAGAGGCAGTCTTAAGGATAGTGACGGCCTCCAGGAGGGAAAGGATCACACAGACGGCCTTCTGGGCCTTGGAGAGAATCGAAGGGGGGAAGAGCAGGTGGGCAACCAGAGACCCACCTGCAGCCTGCGGAGATCAAGCGACCAAGGCCAGGGAGGACTCAGAGCTGGGGCCCCACCCATGAGGGCAGAGCCCATCATCCCCAGAGCAGCAGGCCAGAGGGCGTCAGCTCCACTAACTCCCCTTTGTCCTCTCTCACTGCCACCCCAGTATCTTCACTGCTCTCTGACCTGGAGGAGGATTCCACAGGAGATGACGAATCCAACAAAAGGAGCCACACCATGCCTGTAATTCATTTCCACCTCCATCTCTTAGGCTTCCTCTCTCATCTGTCCATAAGTGCCTCCTCCCAGCTCTTACCCTTTCCCTCCTTTGACGACGCCCACCCTGGAGGCCCTAATCTCTGTCAGGCACTCAGGCTTTGCATCTGAACTGCTGTAGGAAATCCCTGGGTAGCCCTCCTCAGCCCTTTCCTAGCATCAACCCAACACCTCACCACTGAGTCTGGGAAGCAGCCCTGGACAGCAGAGCAGGGAGTAGGCCTGGTAGTCGGCAGGGCACAGCTCACACTGCTGCAGGGGCCTCAGGAAGGGAGGCTGGGCCTGGGTGTCCGCACGTGGTTCTCCGCTGCCTGGGCGTCTGTGCTCATGCCCCCTTCTGCTCTTGCTTTCAGCTTCCAAGAAGCTTCCCTTCTGTGTACTTGACAGAAACAACAAATGAAGCAGAAGAAGAGAAGGACTTGGGAATGGGGTGAGTTGGGCAGGAAAAGGGGCAGGCAAATATGGACACATGCTCTCCCTCATTGCCCTGACTTTGTTTTGGGCATCTTGGGAAACAACACAAAACCCGGGGTGCTGACCTGGCCTCTGACCACAAAGAGGAGATGAGAGGAAGGTCACAGTCCCTGCAGGCACTAGGAAACCTGAGAACATTCCATGGGGAACCTCCACCTGATCTGTGCAACTCCCGGTGGTGGTTGGGCACTGTCATGTAGGAGCTGCTGACCTTGGAGGGAGGGCACTGGCTGCCTGGAGGGACTGGACCCCAGGCAGCCCATGCACTTTGCTCCTCTGGAAAAGGGCCCCACGCCCCTTGACCCCTCACTCTGCACGACCCAAGTCTTACCCTCCAACCCTGCATAAGTCAGCAGACGGCTTGCTTCCGAACAACACTAGTCGGGAAGAGACAGTGGTGGGGTGGCCCCATCTCCCACTTCAGGCACTTGAGAAATGAGCAAACAAGACAGGCCCCCAGGTTCATAGGAGCAAGACAGCACACCCCTCCCAGTGCTGCATCCTTGTGGGCATTGAGTAGGCCCCATTCTCTGGCTGAGTCATGTACCCTGGCCACTCCTGTAGGATCTGACAAACACCTCCAGTCCCCTGAGTCTCCAAGACACCTCAGGGGAGGTAGCGGGTCCCCTCATGGCACCATTTCACTATGTGAGTTTGAAATTCTAGAGACTCTCTTTAATCCCTCAGTCCACAGGGAAGAAATATCAGGGAAAGGCCACCCTGCCTGCTTCCAAATGGCCCACCACCTGCCCACAGCGTGGGGCCCATGAAAACTTACTTCCCTGGGAGTCGGGAGCACACTTTCTCTGTCACACCACCTGCAACACTCGTGTGGGCAAAGGCTCCCCCACAGATAAGGGCATGTTGAGGGCTCTCAGGGAGGCTGGGGAAGGGACAGCCCAGCAGGAGGAGGACCCTGCAGTAAGGGAGCAAGGCAGGGAAGGGGCCTGAGTGACCCTTGTAGTGTAGCCTTCATTCAGCCCGAGGGGGCCCATGGGAAACTTCCCTTTCTTCATGTCATACATGGATCCTACAGGGAAACCTCTACCTCAACACCTCAGAAGACACATCCCACAAAACCCCACAGGCCTCTGGTAAGACCTGCCCCAGGGCACATGCCACTCGCTATCTCATACCATTCCACTTGCTGTCTCCACAGCTGCACCACAGGACTGTCTACCCATGACCCCAAAGCATCAGAGTCTCCAGAGGTGGCTCAGACAAAGAGAGTCAGGAGGGCCCTGGGGCCCCTCTTGTGGCTTCCTTTTGGGCCCAGAGGAAGACTCAGCATGAAAACACAAGGAAACATGCCTGCAGGAATGGCTCTCTTGCACCTGACCTCAGCAAGCCAAACAAAGAGAATACTTCTGTGCAGCCCACCAGAAGACGGCAATGGAACCCCGAGGACAAGACAAGAGGACCCTCTGAGTTGGCCACCACACCCACAGTTGGCTGCCCAAGCTCTGCTAATGACTGACACTTGGAGCAGGAGGCAATGATCCGGGCCTACAACAGTCCATTGTCTGGAGAGACTGGGCCCCCCTGGGACTGGGCGGGACAGCAGTCTCCCGGTCATTTCCCCTGTCTGCTGCAGGGGCTCCTCCTCCACCCACTGTCCCCTCCAGTCCCCAGCAACCATGCAGAGCATGGCAGATGCAGGAAGAAGAGGGACTGCCAGGGCCCCTTGACAACCCTGGAATCGACTCGAGGGGCAGCAGCCACCACAGCTGTATTCCCCCAGGGTGCCACCCCTAAACTGGCCCTGTCACTTCCATGCACCTGACTGTGACCAATGCTGGGCTCAACATTGTCAGTGCCCCCACAAATCGGGCCCCGCTCAGTCTGTGTGTTTTGCAGCAACAAAAGTTGTAGGGAGGAGAGGCTGTCCCTAATCTGAGCTCGACTTCTGGAGGACCAAAACACCATGGCAGAGGAACTAGGGCCCCAAGCACTCCACTGCACCTTGTTGAAAACATGGGCCTCAAGGATGGCAATGCTAGACACCTAGGGCTTACAGAAATGGGATCCAACATTCCTTTGGTGGGAATGCAAGTTGGTGCAGTCAATTTAGAGAACAGTGTGGAGATTCCTTAAGAAATTAAAAATAGAGCTTCCCTATGACCCTACAATTGCACTACAGGGTATTTACCCCAAAGGTACAGATGTAGGGAAAAGAACGGCCATCTGTACCTCAATGTTCAAGCAGCAATGGCCAACATTCCTTAGGAAGCCCGTTAAAGCATTGCACATTTTGCTCTACCTGAGCCCTCCAAATCCAAAAGTCTCAGGAAGCATTTCTTCTCCCAAGGCAACCCTAATCTATCTCCCTATGTTCAAGAAGAATATCTTCTCCAATGGGCATCATTGGAAACATGGGTGATTTGATCAAATCTTGGACGGGACTGTCCTATGGAAAGAGCTAGGCAGAGACTCAGATGGGACCAAAGGGCTTTAAGGAACTAAAGTTGACTTTCAGAAAACCTGCATCCATCAAGCCCTTTGGGAATGTTGGCTGACCCCTTGCTTCAAGACTTCCCAACCGCCTCACCAGGAGTGTAAAGAATGTCACTCTCTGGCAGGTGTAGGAAACTCGGATATACAGGGCACCTCAAGAAGACAAATGTGCCCAAATCCACAGGTATCACAGGCATGTATGATGGCAAGCCCTTCCATTGGCTTCTGGCCTAGAGAGACAACAATTAGAGATTCCTCAAAAAAGTCCCAGTGATGCAGATTCTAAGTGATCACCATGATTGATCACTAGGCTTGCTAAGCTTAAGTTGATAATTGCACCGAGTGTGTTAAAGTGGGACTTGCTTTCCAAGGACATGATCCCTGAGCTGGCTGTCTCTGGAAAGGAGCATTCTTTTGAAGAGGAAAAGTAGGTTTTATAAACCCACCTTTGCGGATGTTCAAGTCTAACTCTGGTGGCCTTTCCATATGTGTTGCTTACTTAAGCTAGACAACTTGAGGTCATCTTCAGAAACATTTCCACATTAGCTCATGGACAGTCAATCCCCTTGCTTCTTATTCTGTGGGGTTACCAGGATCCCATGGGCTCAGGACTAATTCGACAACTGGAACATGCGATTGATTCACCCATGACTGTAGAACTCATCTAGCACCTTGACCAAATGAATAGGGCTGGGATGAGGAACTCTTTCCCTCAAAGCCAGAGAACATACACCACTCCACAGGGTTCTCTGGGGACTTATGGAGACAATGAAGGACCCAGCTGTCCCTGTAACTGCAGTGGAGGGTGCACTTGGAAAGACCCTTATCTGCTGGGCAAGTTTTCTCCCACTTACTGGCGACTCCTACTAACAAGGATATTCAGGCGAGACCTCAAAATAAAAAGGACTTCTTGGAATGGTTTCTTTCCTCCCAGTCCTACTGATCCAAGAAGCCACCCCATTCAGGTACAATGGCAAACAAAGACTTTAGTTAAGCATCCAACTGCCCTCCTGGGAAAAGAACATCCCGATTCATAGGAGGATGGCCCGTAACTCTGAGGACTGGGCATTAGCTCCAGAACATCACAGAGAACAAAGGCCACTAAACAATGATAGGAGGCTGAGTTATCAAGTACCAGCTTATGTTTCGAGATATGCCTGAACTAACTCGGGAAACCAGCCCAACTTTAAACCCAGCGACCCTTAGGCCTGGACCCGACCACTATACGCCCATGGCTCATAACTCTTGAAAGGTTCTTAAGTCCACCAGACTGAATAAGCCCCTACAAAAATGCAGAGGACAGGTGCCTTAACAATGGCAACAGTTTCATGAAAGGGGATAAGAAGAACCAGGTATGCTGTCAGCAGTCGAACTCACACTGCTGAGGCCAAAGCCTGTCAGCAAACATATCTGCCCCCAAAGCAGAGATCCTAGTGCTCACCTGTTGGTTGTAATTTGCAAAAATCTTAGAAGTATTTATCCTGACTCCAACAGGCCTTCCTCGTCCTCTACACCCATGAAGCAGTTTATAGAAAAGTCTCTTCTTCCCAAGCCATAACCCGCCAACCTAACATGGGCCTGAAATGATTGCACATTCCAAGAATGGTCCTTCAAACCCAAGGAACCCCAGAAAGCCTGACTGTGGCTCAAGGAGACTCAAGATTAGATAAGGGCCCCTAGCTAGGACCCAATGGCCATGAAGCTCTAACCTGTGCCCATGGATTCCCCAAGCTCCAGAGGCCACAGGACACATAGGGTGGACTTAGATACATAGGCACATTTTTAAAACCATCACTGACACAGCCGACCTTCTCCATTTCAAGCAACGGTGCACGTGTGCTCCATTTGATTGACATGACAACCTAGCATCTATCTTTGTCCCTCTTTGGGACTGGCGGATGTCGTGTGGCATGGGGAAGTCCGCACAGAGTACACAGTCAAGGCCCTACATGTCAGCCCAAACAATATTTCTCAATGAAATAAGGGAATGATCCCAATTCATGAAGCAGTTCTATAAAACACAAAGGCTTCAGATGTTGTAACTGCTGCACAAGGTGGAGCTTGTGTCAATCTAAAGACAGAATGATTTAGGCACATTCCCCACTTCACAAAGAGATTTCTGGGTTTCTAACAGATACCACTGCTCAAATCCTCACTTCCAAGGATCCCTCTCTTTAAGGATTGGCTCAACTCTTGGCCTGGGGGAGGGTTCTCACCCACTATCAAAGGACTCTTCATGGGGATTCTCCTTCTCTTTCTTCTTTTAACCCTGTTGTGTTCCCCCCCCCCCGTCTCTGCAGGTGGTACCAGGAACCCTTCACTGCAGTAACTTACAGAAGACAGATGGTCCTTTCCACTTAGCAAGATCCAGTGAAAACTTCTCCCCTGCACTCAGCAGCCTCTTCATTTCACAACTCTGACACAGAGAGGCCACCCAAATGACCAGGAATGACCCACAGGTAGGGACAGCTCTATGTTCCTACTCAGCCGGAAGAAGTTACAGAAGATGAGACCATCCTCCTTCAACAATCTTAATGACAGAAGGGTCTAAACTCTTCAGGGGCACATGAGCAGGGAGAAGAAGGCTAGCTGAGCACAAAGGAGGAGATGGCACACCACACCGCCCCACAACCTGTGATATGGGTGACATTTCTCAGGTGCTCTGACTGCCCTAAAATAAGGAAAGGAAAAAAACAGATCCTCCACAAATAGAGATCAAAACCCTGCAAGACCAGAGTCTCCCTCAGTTTATAAAAGTCCTCGTGATTCTCCAGGAAGAGACTTGCTGAACAAGAGGCTATTGACCTTACAGAGACCCATAACTCCGTTTCCTGAAGCCCTAACATCTCCCTCCCCTCCATCACACTGAGGGAGTCTGAGGCAGAAGGAAATGTCAATAAAACGGAATTTCTATTCAAACCTGCAATCCCTTGAGAAGGATTTGTGAGAGGAGGAAAGTAACATTCCTCCAGGAAGCTCCCAACAATCTTTCTATTAATACCTTCCTAGAAGAAAAAAACACCTTCATTTGACAAGAGCAAAGCCTCCGGTATCCTGGGTGTCCTCTGTCCTACTGCAACATTCTTGCAAAACCTCCCTTTTGCCTGACCTCCCCCAACGCCATCCTAGAGAGTCAGCCTCCCATCATGACCCCAGCATAGCACAGAAATCTGAATAGTTTTATTTCTGGGCTGAAATGTGCCTCAAGTCAAACCATCGCCTGAGTGTCTGTAAAAGTCACTGGCTTGAGCACGCCTCACCGATGTAGTCTTTGAAACTTAACATCTAAAATTTAATCAGAAGTTGACATGGGTGTGAGGCTACCATGTAAAAAGATCTATCTGAATTCCATAAAGTAACACAGCACCCGACTACAAGTGACTTGTAGAGGTAGACGCAGACATGATTCCTGAAGGAAGGGGCTGAAATGCGTACATTGAGTCAGGAAGGGAGAAACATGAATGAGCGATCCTTCCACAGCCCCTCCTGTTCTGGCCATTAGCAGAGGGTTCACACCGCACAGGAACCTGGCCAATGCTGGGGCACAGGAGGGAGATTTCTCACGTCCATCACCTCACTCCATGTGTGTTGTGTCCTGGGAAGACAAACATTGTATTTATTGACAATGTGGAAGAGCCTTCAGCCATGTGACCCTGGTGCCAGTGACATCAGAGCTCATTCATCCTGGATCGCACCACACACATCTCCCCAGTCTGGGAAAGCCTTTGGTCGGGGCTCTAACCTCGGGAGACATGAGAGAACTCACCCTTCCAAAGGAAGTAGACATGATATGCATGGGGGAAACAATTCTAGGGCAAGGCTCACCTCTGTACACAGCAAAACCACAGGAGAGGCACCTTATGGATGTAACAAAGGTGGGAGACCTTTCATTCAGAGAGCTCTGCTCTTATTCTTGCCCATGACCTCACACAGGGTAGATGCCATGTGGTGGCATTGCTGTACCAGAGCTCACAGCAACATGTATCCCTTTGAGGTCATGGGCACATTCCCACAGACAGAAACTGGTTGAATGCCATCTTCAAGCAAAAGCATTTAGTCCTGACACACCCTTAGCCAGCATCTGAGGATCCACACCCATGGAAACCCCGACAAATGTGGTCAACGTGGAAGAGCCATTAGATACAGCTCTCACATTTGGAGACATCAGACAACTCAGAGCAGGGAAACCTGTGTCTGTCATCACTCAGGTCCTTCCTTCACCCAGAGTGCCCACCTTTCTCACCACCACAGAAATCACACTGTACAAGCCCTGTGTCTCCGATCACTGAGGCAGAGCCTTATGCCAGAAGTGGTCCCTTTCCCAACACCAGGGACCTCACACAGGGAGAACCACTAGTGCTTTATCTTGGTGGAAGAAGCTTCAACTGGAGCTCTGGCCTGAGCTCCTGCTACCATCTGAGAGAGCACATCATCCCTCACACAGGAGCGAAGGTGCAGGGACCTCCTGGGACACCCTGCATCATGGCTGCTGCTCAATGCTGATGAAATCCATATGGGAATTCCATTCCTCATGGAGCAAACAAATGAAGGACCTGGGTGGATTCACGCAGAAAAAAAACCTCCTGGTGTGATGAGGAAAGGAATGTGCTCAGGTATCCCTTCTTCCACACCCTCACACTGTGGAAACACTGGTCCCAATGCAACAGGGGAGAATTCTTCCCCTGGCACTCACATCAGAAAATCACTGGGCAAATACCTCTCAAGGAATTTCTTAGGGTGACATTGAGATACAAACTCAGACACTGATAATTTTTCACTGCAAACACATACAACTGCGTCACGTTCTGAGGGATGCTGAATGTGGTATTTCAGTAATCAATAGCTAGAAATAAAGCAAATCTGCTCCCATCCATCAGTACTTGCATAAAGTACAGTATAACCGAACAGGCAAGGTCTCACAACCATGCACACTGTGCCAGATAAGAACAGGGGACTTTGCTAGTTCTCACAATTGACACAGGTACTGTCTCTTGGCAGAAAGTTTGAGACAGAAATACACTGTCTGTGATCCATGAAAACAATTGAAGGGTTAACTTAGAATCTTAGAACACACGGTTATTGACTTATGTTTATGAAAACATTAATCTATCGATGTATGTAGATCACAGGAATGAATGGCAACAAGACTCAACTAACACATGGTTTGTGATCTACCTCTCATGTGTCCTTAATTCTACTAATATTGTCCTCATAAATTGGAAAGGATTTACAAATTAATTACATGCTTAGAAATATTTCTATTTTCTTTACTTATTTGAGAGCAAGAGAGCTAGAGAGAGAGCAAGAACAGTCCGGGTCAGGAAGCAGAGAAGAGGGAGAGGAAGCAGGCTTCATATTGAGAAGGGTTCCAAATGCAGGGCCTGATGCCCCAGGATCCAGGAATCTTGTTCTTAGCCAAGGGCAGATGCTTAACAAACTGTGCCACCCAGCGGCTTGCAAATTAATTTCATCTTTTACAATGGTGCTGTTTTGGAAGAAATGTGTGTATCAGAATTAAACTGTACTGTTCAGATTCAGGCAGTGAGGGCTTCATCCCCCTCTATGAGAATTTGGTAGCCAAATGCTTTTCTCTACCACCAAGAATAGCTCCTTATCTCTTGGCCTGAGAAGGTGTAAGACCACTGCCGATATGGAAATAGTCCCCGATTTAGAAGATTATAGTACAGGAGGGGGTACATACGCTCCCTTCCATAAACACAAAGCACATCCAGGAATGCCTGTATGTTTCTTTTATTTAAGGGACCAACTCTTGATTTTGCCTCAGGTTCTGATATCAGGGTTGTCAGATCGAGCCCCTGACATGTGTCATGCTCTGCACAGCAGGTGGAGCCTGCTTAATGGTCTCTCTCTCCCCCCATACCTCCCCTCCAAACTTGGCTACAAGGAGTTCCATGATGTCTATGCCAGACTAAAGGAGGAGCGTGTAGGACAAGAGGTGACCCAGACGTCAATCACCATTTGCAACTAGTGACAAGAGACTAAATAAACTTCCTGCTGCTCCCAGAACCAAACAGAAGACTTGCAGAAACCCTATTACAACTGCATTTCACATGACCATCTTAGCGATGCTTACTTCTCCTAGAATCTTCATATTAGAAATATGTTCTCATTCATCTACCCTGAATCTTCAGTGATATGTAATTCCTACAGGAGATGTGCATACATTCTACCTACTCAGGTCTTCTCTACGCTATGTGAATGAACTTCTTACTGACCCTCTTGATTTTGGCTGAGGTGATGATCCCAGGGTTGTGAGATTGAGCCTTGTGTCATGCTCTGCAAAGCGTGTGGAGCCTCTGTCTTCCTCCCTCTCTTGCACCTCCCCCTAAAAAAAAAAAGAGGCATGTCCACTCAGATGTCCATTTGTAAAGATGCTCGATATCCCAATATTCTTTACTCTAGTTTACTGGCCCTAAAAAGAATGTGTTTGCAGAAAACACTACTTTGGAGAGAATGTCTATTCATAAGATAACCCTGCAATAACTCAGGACTCTGCAAACAGAAGCAACCTGTAGTTCAGATGTTTTGTTTGGAGCAGGGAGTTGCAGAACCTTCTCCATATGTGCCACTAAGTAATTTTCCCCAAGCAACAAACTCTAGATATTCTGGTTAAGGGTACATCTCCAATTTAATCAAAAAGAAGAGGGCATCTTTCCCTCTGGAAGAAAGACAGAAGCCAGCAAAAAAGGCACCCAAGTCAAGGCCTGAACCTCAACCCAGGCGGAAGGTTCAGAACCAGGACAGCTTACTGCTGTGATGTACAACCACCAGTGAGATGATAGGGGTCACACTCCTGTATGTGTTGCACTTGAACCTGCACTGAAGAGACCGACCCAGAAGCATTGGATGCTGCCAAGGAGACCAAGTCACCTGAGCCTTGAAGCACCATCTATAAAAACAGGGAGAGCATTTAGCTGAGGTCTCAGGACCCATACTCAGGAAGACACAATGTCATACAAAACTGAAAGCATGCTCCTCCCTTCCAGCAGAGAGTACAAGCTCAAAGAGACCAAAGCCACTGGATCCTGAAATTGGTGAAAGACAGCATTGCTGCTGTCAGACCTTCAAATAATACATGCATGGCAATTTGGCTACTGGGAGTTCCATGATGTCTATGCCAGACCCAAGCAGGAGAATTTGGGCCAGGAGATGGCCCAGAGGTCAATCAGCATTTGCAACTAGTGACGAGAGTCTATATAAAGTTCCTGCTGCTCCGACCCTGAACAAAAGATCTATAGAAACCTTATTTCAGCTGCATTTTGCATGACCATCCTAAGGTTGCTTACTTCTCCTTGAATCTTCTTTCACTTTTGATATGCATTCTCATTCATCTACCCCATAACTTCAATGACACGGAACTCCAATAGGAGATGTGCATATACTCTACCTCCTCAATGTCTTTTCTACTCTATGTGAGTGATTCTGTTTGTCTTGTTTCTTTTCTTTTTTTCACAACTCTATTAGGCTGAAATGAGCATCCAATCTTTCCTTTCTAAGACAGCCTCTCATGGACCCTGGAACTCAAAAAAGGGAAAAAAAAAAACTAATCACTACCCAATATGAATGTAACCTATACCTTGGAGATTGAAGTTGTTTCAATCCTAACCAGAGACAATTCTACTGACCCAAAGGGCAAGCCGTCCAACAATCAGCTTCTAGAGGATTCTGGGACGATTTGGGGTATAGTTCTGATAGGATTTTCCCAATCAGAAAACACTGCTGGCGTCCACAGTGAGTTCCCCAAATCTGATTGTGAACTAAATAGATTCAGAACTCCACAGGACCCATCGTGAGGCACAGAAATGCCTGGCGGTGGAGGCAGCGTGTGCCAGTCCACATGACTGATGGATTTCAGTTCAACGGATTTGGGATGGCTTCATAGATGCAAGAAGGCAGCCGAAAGCACACTTGGTTTCTTAGCATCTATTCTAACTAAACCTGGCAGGCATAGTGATGGACTGTTCCATACAGATTTTGAAACCCTGTCGTGCTGGAACTTTTCATAAGGAATCTCTAGAGTGAACGTTCGGTAGTGTATCTAAGCCAAAGCCAAGCGCAATACTCCCATCAGACTTGACTGCAATACCTGTTGATTTGGGTGGATTTCTCTTCTCAATGTCCCCCAAATATCCTGAGGTTCCTATACCTGCCAACAAGTAACATTTCCTACTCATCTGGCACAGCTCCTGGGCACTGTGTCATCAGCTGACAAGCCCCTATTGCCAAGGGGCTCCATAAAGCCCCCCTTAATTCCTGAAAATTGTCTGGTCATTATCTGAGTCTATACACGTTACTCTCAAATTGAACATTTCACTTAATCCCTTAGTAAAATAACCAATGTTTCCAGCAGTGTCCTCTTACAAGAAAAAGGCACTTGTGCTGAATTTACGCCAATAATCCTAAGTACCTTGGAAGAAAGAATTCTCCCTGAGAGTTTCTGAATGATGGAGGGTTCAGGGAGGGAGAGAAGTTAAATGCTCTCATTAGTTCACACAGAAATATTTCATCACATTTCTGTAGAACATGGATATTTTCAGATAGTTTCCCTCAGTCTGGAAGGAGAAACATTAAAGAACCAGCAATGTTTCAAACAAAAGTTACAAAGGTAGACTCATCTTCCTCAACTCACTCAGTCCCCCCTTATTAGTTCTTGTTTGGCTTGAATGCAGCTTTTCCATGAGTTCTGCAAATCTGTACCCAGTTGAGTTTGAGGATTTTCACGATCGGACACTAAGACCCCACAAGACACATCACCGTGTACAGTCACAGGCATTTAATGGTAGAGTAGGGATGAAAGTCCTGTGGGCACACGCTTAATGAGATATATCTTCATCAAACATAGAAGGCAAGACATCAACATGGAAGCAGAGAGGCCACAAGACCTGCATCCTTGTCCCCAGGGCATGGCTTGTCCATGAGTTTCTGTATTTCCAACTCAAACACACTCATGTATTCTAAACTAAGAGTTCCATGTCTAGAATTTTCTCCCAAGGAGAAAACCAGAGGAGTTGTAAAGGATTTGCAACAGTGTCCATGGAGGCTTCCTGGATGATGGAGAAACCTTGAAGCCTACTGCCTTGCCCGAGGCCCAAAAAACTGTTCAGTGCCCCCTTTGCATCCACCATGGTCAGGCAAGTCTAGCCCTTTCTACCCCGGTTGCACAGCACACGCTCTCAAGGTGTCCACCAGGCAGCTCAGCCTCTGTGTTCCATGTCCTCAACAGATCTCTTTGGAATAAGGTAACCAACATAGTGGTGAAAAGAGCAAAAATAAGAGCAAATATACTCCTTCCCACCCGGGCCCGGGTTGCAGGCCATCAATAGGCAGTTGAGGAGCCAGAGACACTGGCTGGCTGGCCCTGTGCTCCCCTCAACCCAACCACCATGGGGACCAATGTGGACACAGGTACCAGATAGGACTGCAGCCCCTGCCTTCCTGCTCAACCTCAGGGGGCTCTTCTGAAGCAAGGCATGTCAGCCCCAAATACCTATTCCCCAGCCCCTTCTCCACTGGCCGAATAACCCCTAAGGACAGTTGTATAGGGAAGCCAACACAATCTACACTCCAGGCATTGCATTTCACTCAGCCTCTCATGGTACGCAGGTGGGTCAGAGGAGGATTCAGCACAACAGCACAAATAACACTTGAGTAGTGAGCAAATGTGTTTCTCCCAGTTTGGCAACATTTCCAGATACCCTACAGCAGGCCTGGTTGTCAGCATACCTGTGCTCCTGTAAGAGCCCTGCTCTGACATTGATGAGTAAGCCACAGAACAAGAGTACCTCTGCAGGTAAATGGGCCCAACTGTATCCTGGATCCTTTCATTTTGTTGTTTTGATTTTGCTCCAAAGTCCAGGGAGATACCTCTGGGGCATGGAGGGGGCTCTCTGTTCAAGAGGACAGGAAGTAAATGAGCCATATGTTCCCCTCAACACAACTCCTGGGATAGGCCGGGTCAGGCTACTACCCATTTGCTACCCTGTGACCTTAGCAGGGCCATAGCACAGCCTGCACCCTGGATGTGGAGAGAATAGGGAAGCAGTCCGTGAGCCACACATTCTGAAGCCAGAACTCTAACGGAACTATGCATGTGGGCTTGTTGTAGCACAGAAACTGGCAGGCACCACGCTTCCCTGAAAGACACCCAGGTTCCTGGCAGCCTCAGAGTGGGGGTTCAGTGCTGTTTTGCATTCCAGATCGACCCTGCTCTGTCCTGACTTTGACCGAATTTGATCGACCACCCCTGTGGTCCATCCAATGTCAGGTGGCATAAAAAGGGCCTAGAGTAGTTGGGGTGGCCCTGGGAAGGGAACCCACTAAGGGAGATCCCAGGATGAGGCTGGAGGTCATATCAGGGGCTCACTGATATGGGAACCCACAGCAGATTGCTGTGGGAACACAGAGCCCAGAGTCTGTAGAGGGTGTCCACATCACTGCCTCAACAGCTGTGTCCCAGTAAATGAATGAATTTGTCCGTGCCCCTTGTCTTCTGAAGAACTGGGCCTCACAGCCCATTGTCCCCCAGGATATGGTGAGGAGAAACCAAGACGATGAACAATAAGCACCTCAAAAGTGCTTGGAACAGAAGCGGCACCCATGAAGACATATCTCCCTAAGATTGCTTGGAAGAAAACGTGATTTGGAACCCCTGGCTCAGCAGGTCCTGTGGTTTTGAACATCAGAGAAAAATCACCTGGATTCAGGGAACCTCCCTCCAACATGGTGACTCATAGCCACCCTGACTCAGTTACTCAACCTCCTCTCAAGGGACATTCCTTCCTGTCTGGTAAATATCAGGCTGTGTAGACACACTACCCTGCAAGCTTTTTCCAAGGAAGCTGTGGACCCAGCAAGTTTGTGGCTCCCAATTGCACCCAGTTGTCCTCCCCTTGTCACCACGACAGTGGAAGTGGGCCTCTGGCCTTACCTCGCTTCTCAGTGGTGATGATGGTGGCCTCTAGGGGCTCTCCCAGCCCTGCCTCTTCTTGGTCATCAGCCTGAAGATGGACGCTGAGTCTGGGCCCAGCTCAGTGACCATGAATTGCCTCACCATGGCACTCATTTCCACTGTGGTGAACGTGCTGGAGTTGTTGTTGGCCAGGCAGTAGACGATCTGATACCCTGTGGGTGGGACAGGAGAGCCACGCATCAGTCTCATCACCCCCTCGGACACCACATTCCTGCCAGCCCGCCACTACCACTCTGCCATGTTTCCACCACGTGATTCATCCTCTGCCAGCACCTGAGAGGAATGGCACAGCCGCAGTGGCAGATGGAGCCTCCGAGTGCTGGGCCCCCATGACTTTCGTTCCCCTTCATCCATCCCACCACCAAGATGTGGAAACAGTTTCATCTTTAGTGATTCAATACTTACATAAAACACCAGTACTCATCATGTCAGCAATTTAAAACCTCCCAAAAAACCAAGTTACAGAACCAGATGCCTTTCGTAATAAACTCTACCATTGAGGGAAGGATTCATACCAGTCCTTTGCCCACATTTCCAAAAAAACAGAAGAGAAAGCTTCTAAACTCATTTGCTGAGGCCAACATTACCCTAATACAAAAGTAAATGAGGACACCCTCAGAAAAAAATCTTACAGTCCAATATCCCTTTTGACCATAGATGCAAAAATGTTCAACAAATTACTAGCAACCCAAGTTCACCAATATGCTGAAAGGATCATATACTGTGATCAAGTGGGATCTTGCAGGAATGCAATGATGGTTTACAGGTGCACATCGATCAAAGTGATACAACACATTAACAAAATAAATAATAAAAATGATGTGATCATCTTGAGATGTAGGGAAGCATTTGACAAAATTTAATATCCATTTGCAATCAAAATTCTCGACAGAGTGTTTAGACCAGGAACATACCTCAACCCTGAAAAGTCCATATATGTGGTGTCTGTGTGTCTCAGTGGGTTAAAGCCTCTGCCTTAAGCTCAGGTCATTATCCAAGGGCCCTACGATCAAGCCCCACATCAGGCTCTCTGCTCAGCAGGGAGCCTGCTTTCCCCTCTCTCTGCCTCTCTGCCTACTTGTAATCTCTCTCTGTCAAATAAATGAATAAAATCTTTTTTAAAAATGCCATATATGACAACCACACAGATTACGTCACATCTGATAGTGAAAAGTGTTAGCTGTTTCTATTTCCTCTAAGATCACCTAAGTTAGGAAGATTGTCGATCTTTCCTTGCTACTTTTGCTGACATAATATTGAAAATCCAAGGCAAAACAATTATGCAAGAAGATAATCAGAAGACATCAAAACTGGAAAGAAAGAAGTAAAATGGTCACGATTTGCAGATGATATAGAATATAAGGAAAATCTCCAATAAGCCAGTGAAAAATTGCTCAAACTATGACTAAATTCAGTAAAGGGACAGGATACAATATCACTAACCCCAAACCTGCTGTGTTTCTATATGCTAATAACGAATCAGCAGAAAATAAATTAGGAAGATCATCCCACCAGAAGTTGCATCAAAAGGAATAAAATACCCAGGAATGTATTTCACTGAGAAGTAAAATCCTATATAATGAAAACCACAAGACGGTAAGGAAAGAAACTGAAGGCAACACACATAAACCAAAGGATACCGCATATTCATGGGTGAGAAGAATTAATAGTGGTAAAATGTCCATGCTTCGCTAAGCCATGTACAGTTTCATTTCCATTCCTGTCAAAATTCTAAGGACATTTTTCACACAAAGAGAACAAAGGATCTAAATATTTGTATGATGCCACAAAAGACTCTGAATACCAGAGCAACTTAGAGAAAGAAGAACCACACTAAAGGCGTCATGCTTGCTCATTTTAGACTAATGAAAAAGCTAGAGTAATCAAAACAATCTAGCATTGTCATAACAACAGACACACACATCACCAGAACACAGTGGAGAGCCCAGAAGTAAACACACACATCTATGGTCCGGGACCTTATGACAAAGGAACCAGAAAATAAACAGGGGAGAAACACGGTCTTTTTCATCTATGGTGCTGGGAACACTGGAGAGCCACATGCAAAAGAACAAAACTGCACCATTCTCTTACACCATACACAAAAATTAACTCAAAATGGGTCAAACACTTGAATATAAGTCCTGGAACTATAAAAATTGTAGCAGAAAACACAGGTTTGGAAGGGTCCTTGACCAAAGGTCTTGGTAGTGGTGCTTTTAAGCTGATGCCAAAGTAAAAACAAACAAAGAAGCAAAGTGTGGGCCTACATCTAACTATAAAATGTCCAAACATCAAAGGAAACCATCAACAAAATAAAACGGTAACCTAAGGTAAAACATTTGTAAATTATATATCTGGTAAGGGTTTAATATTCAAAATACAAAGAACTCATGCAACTCAACAGCAAAACAAAACAAAACACAGAAAAGCACGAAAAACAACAAAAACTCTACAAGTAATATAGTTTATCAGGAGCAGGTCCAAATAGACATTTTCCTAAAGAAGACATACAGATGGTCTACACAAAGAAGAAAAATGCTCAACATCATTAATCATCAGGGAAATGCAAATCAAACCAGAATGAGGCACCACTTCACACCTGTCAGAAAGGCCATTATCAAAAAGAGAAGAAATAGCAAGTTTTGGTGAGGATGTGGATTAGAAGAAAACTCTAGTGCACCATTACTGGCAGTATAAATGGGTGCGGCCACTATGGAAACCAGTACAGAAGTTCCTCAAAAAAATGAGAAATAGAACAACCAAAGGAGCCGACAATTCCCTTTCTGAGTATTTATCTGAAGGGAATGAAAACACTAACTCACAAAGCTATATTCACCCTTGCATACACTGCAGGATTATTTACAACAGTGAAAATGAAGAAACAACCTAAATGCCATCAGTGGATGAATGAATAAAGAAATTGCAGTCGATAAACACAGTGGAATCCTACTCAGCCATAATAAAGGATGAAATCTTTTGATTTACAACATGGTGACACTTGAAGGCATTATGCTAAAACAGGCCAGAAAGAAAGACAAATATTAGAAATCACTTACATGTAGAACCTTAAAACAAAACAAAACAAAACAAAAAACAAAAACAAAAATGTGAGCTCATAGACAGAACAGATGGGGGGTGGTGGAAGATGTTTGGGGTTGGAGGTGGGAGAAATGGGTGAAGGGGTCAAAAGGAAAAAAGAAAACAAGCCCAACTATAGCATCTTTTTTTTTTTAAATTAAGTAATCTGTACCCTCAACATGCTCAAACTCATAACCCAGAGATCAAGAGTCACACACTCAACCGACCCAGCCAGCTAAGATCCTGGAATTGTCACATCTTCTGATACTCGATGTATGGACAAAGGGGAAACTAATTTAATCTATGGTATTTTGGGGCTAAGTATTTTTTGATAAATATACAAATGAAATAAAACATTCTTCAGGGTCACACACTCAGGACTGTATCTAGTTCTAATATTTATCATGACACTGAAAAACTAACTTGCATTTTTAATTTAATTATTTATTTGAGAGACAGAGAAGGGGGGCATAAGGAGGGGGAGGGACAGAGGGAGATGGAGAAGACTCCCCACTGAGCAGGGAGCCTGAACTGGGGTTTGATCCCTGGAACCTGGGATTATGTCCTGAGCCAAAGGCAAGCTTCAACAACTGAACCACCCCTGTGCCCCTACTTAAACTCTTTTCTACCTGTTTCCCCACCTCTGAGGATATTATGAATATTTGCTTTTAGAACAGCTTCTATTTTAATTTAATAATAGTTTTTAGATTTGAATGAAATAGAGGTCACTTAGAATAATACCTATGAGAATAAGCCCTCAAAAATGTTTTTAAAAATCTTATTTTGGGGGTACCTGGGTGGCACGGTCAGTTAAGCAGCTGACTCTTGATTTGGGCTCCAATCTAGATCCCAGCTCCTGGGAGAGAGCCCCACACCAGGCTACACACTCAATGAGGACGCTGCTGGAGGATTCCCTCTCTCCCTCTGACCCTCCCCTCTCTAGCATATGCTTGTGCCTGCAATCTCTTTCTGTTTCTACAATAAATAAATATGTCTTAAAAATCTAATCTTGAACTTGTGGTGGATGCATAATCATTTTCATTATTGGGCAGTATCTTCTAGTTTACAAAGCACTTTTATACATACTTTCTTATTGGAGTAAGGATATTGTCCTGGGAGAAGAATTTATTGTGTTTATTTATATAGGAAAATAAAGAAAACCAGACTTAGAGCAGGGCTGTGCTTTGCTCATGACTGCAGAGCTAACAGATGATCTTCTGATTTTCAGTCCAATGGAGGAGGAAAAGAAAAATCCAAACACTGTAACAAGAGCCAATGAAGGGCACTAGAAACTGATAATGGAATCAATGTAGTAAGATGATGCAATATTTATAAATATTTACCCACCCAGCAATGGAGCAGCTAAATATGTAGAGCATATATGAACAGACCTAAGAGAAGCGATCAGCACTAATAACATAGGGAACTCTAATACCTCACACTTCTCTCAATGATACACCATCCAGACAGAAGATCACAAAGGAAACATCAGCCTCAGACAACCCATTACTTAGATGGATTTGACAGATACACACAGAACACTCCAACCCAAAAGCAGCCAATGGAATGCACTCCTCTCAAGTGAACCTAGAACATTCTCCACCACAGGTCATAGGTGAGGCCACAAGACAAGTCAATAAACTCCAGAAGCCTATGATTTTCCCAAATGATGAGTGAAACCAATCAACCATCTTTTCAAAACACAGTGGTCTAGAACTAGAAAACAATTACAGAAAGAAAACTGGAAATTCATAAACAGACTAACCAACATGCTACTGAACGACCAATTGAGTTCATGGGCAAACAGAAATAGGGACACAGAAATACTTTGAGGCAAATGAAAAAATAATGCAATCAAACAAAAGTTATGGAATGCAGTAAAACGGGTTCTAAAATGGGGCACCCGATTAGTCAGTGGAGCGCTGTGACTCCTGATCCTGTGGTTTTGAGTTTCAACCCCACGGTGGGCATAGAGATCACTTTAATTTTTTGAAGATGTCATTTACTTATTTGACACAGAGGGAGAGAGACAGAGAGACTGAGCAAAGTGGTAGGAGCAGCAGGCAGTAGAAGAGGGAAAAAGAGGTTCCCCATGCTGACTGGAGAGCTGATCCAGTGCTCAATTCCAGGACCCTAAATCCATGACCTGAGCCAAAGTCCAATGCCTAAGAGAATGAGCCTAACAGGCACCCCTTAGAGCTAACTTAAAAAAAAAGTGGTTCTAAGAAGGAAGTTTATAGTGATACAGCCTAACTCAAGAAACAAGGAATATCTCAAATAAAGAACCTAACTTGATACCTCAAGGAAACAGAAAAAGAACAAATGAAGTCCAAAGTTAGTAGAACAAAGGACGGAACACATCAGAACTGAAATAAGTGAAATACAGACTAACAGGACAAGAGAAAGATAAAAAAAAAAATAAAACAAGAACAACAGATCAACAAAGAGCTATTTCTTTGAAAAACAAAGCTGACAGAGTCTCAGCCAGACTCAAGCTAAAGAAAAGAAAGAGGACTCATCATGAGAAATGAAAGAGATGTTGCCTGATACCATAGATATGCAAAGGCTCATAAGAAAGTTCTATGACCAATTACACCCCAAAAGCTGAATAATCCAAAAGAAAAGGATACATTCCCAGAAACATACAACCTGCCAAGACTGAATCCTGAAGAAACAGAAATTCTGAACAGACCAATGACCAGTAGGGATATTAAATAAGAAATCATAAACTTCCAACAAGCAAAAGTCCAGGACCCCATGGTTTCACCGGTGAATTCTACGAATCATCCACAGAAAAAAATGAATACCAGTCCTTCTCAAACGTCCAGTAAAACAAGGGGAAGGAATGCTCCCACCTCATTTTAAGAGCCCAGCATGGCCCTTATCGAAACCTCCCAATGTGCACCAAGAAAATGACACACTAGTATCTGTGATGAATCTACACATAAAAATCGTCACACAAATCAAACTAATGTGCCGCATTCACAAAACAAAAGATCAGCATCATAGCACCATCTCAACAGATGCAGAAAAAGCATTTGATAGCGCTGCTACCAAATCACTGCCCACCAACCTGTGCTTCTGCTGCCTGGCTAGTCCCCACACCCCGTACCATGGCCACCCCACTGTGCCATCCCCCCACTGCCACCCTGCTGTGCCCCATACACCAGCCATTGTCCCTTCCACCCCCCATTGCTGACAGGCCGCTGCCACCAGTGCTGCCACCCTCCACCCTGCTACTCCACAGCAGTGCCCCTTTGTCCCACAACAGCAACCCTCGCCATAGTTGCCCTGCTGCCCTGCATGTTGCAACTGATGCCCTGCTCTGTCACCCCCAGTGCCCTACCACTCCCTTGTGCACCCCTAGGACTCTGCCACCCTGCAGCGCCACTCTCCAGTGCTTCTACTTGCCTGGTGCCTGTGTTTCCAACAGCACCTCCTCTGCTACCGTGGTCACCCTGTTGCCCCTGCCCATCTCCACCGCACTGATCTGCCCCCAAGGATGCCATGCCATTGCCAGGCAACTGCTGACCTGCTGGTCCCTTGCAACCACCTCTGGGCCAATCCCTCTCCGCTTCACCACCACGACTGCTGCAATCCAACTGCACTTCCTTAAGTCACTGCCTTCCTCAAGTCACTGCTGTCTCATTGCACCCCCCCCACTGCCATTTCTTCACTGCATCCTGTCCCCGTGCTGCCGTAGCTGTGCAGAGCCCCTTCCCTGCCCACATAGCTCTTGCCCTGCTGGTCCCACCAAACACGCCTGAAATGCTACCGCCTGTCATCCCCCATCCCAGCTCCAGTGCCTCCAGATTCTCTCCCCGTTGACCTGCTGCTGCCGCCCCACTCATCCCAGCCTTCTCCCAATGCTGCTACTTCCTGGGTGCCCCCGCCTCGTGACTCTGCTGTCTGCAGCATGCCCCTCATACTGTCAACCTTACAACCGCTGTTGTAGCTAAGCTTCTGCCCTGTGCCCCAGGCCACTGCTGACCTTCACTGTCCAGTCCCCACTGATATGCATTAGGTCCTACACCTCCCTTCATGCTCTTCCTGTGCAGTTGCTGTGCCACTGCCTCCCAGTTGGTTCCGACCCCCTTTTCCCCATGCCAACACCCGCCTGTCACCCCACATGCACCTGTGCAGCCATGCTGTCACACCCCACCCAACACCATGCTCATTACTCTCCTGCTGCTCCACTGCATTGCTGCTACCATCCCTCTGTGCTATCCCTGCACCTCTACCCTGCCGGGTGACTGACACCCCCACTACCAATCCCCTGCCCTCACTGTCATTGCCCCCTACCGCCACCCTGCTACTGATCTGCTTCCACCCTGTTTCCCACTCTTACCCTATGTCCTGCTGCTGCCCTGGGTCCCATTGCTGCTGGTCTTCGTAGCCCAGCCCTATGCAGCCCTGCCCTGGTGACTTGCATGCCTGCCCCACCTGCCACGCTGTCCCCATGCTGTTCCAGCCCCACTCTCTGCAGCTACCACCTAGTGCTACCCCTTCCACCCACTCAGGAGCCTTCCTGATTCCCTACCCCTGTTGCCGCGCTGCTGCCACCCCAAGAGTCCTACTCCACCTTCCCCGCCCTGGTACCACCAGGCTGCACCCACAACATGAGCCGTTCCCACTGTGCTCCACCCCCGTCCACAGTGTCCCCCATTTACAACCACCATTGCCTCTCCGCTGCTACCCTGGGTCCCCGCTGCTTCTGCTATCAGTGGCCCTGCCCTGTAGACATGCACCAAGCCCAGCAAAGCCAGGCCCTTGCTTCGCTGCCTGACCCACCATGCCATGACATTGACATCCCGCTTATACCCAGCTAGTCCTGTCCTGGCCCAAGCGACACTACTTCCTAGCCACTCCCCTCCCCTCACTCCAATGCCTCCTGTCTTCAAGCATGTGGCTGCCCAGCACGTCCACCACACCCTGCACTGCTACCAACTTGCTGCCCCCCAAAAATGTACCCCTGCACCCTGCTGTGCCCCCTCATTCCCCCTTACTGCTGTGCCACCTCTATCCTGTGCCCACTGCCTCTGCTGTGCTTTGCTGCCCCACCTTGTTGGCATGCACTATGAGCAGGCCCAGTAAGCCAGCCAAGCTGTCTCTGTGCTGCTGCCTCAGGGCTGGTCCCACACTCCCTACACTGCCCTGCCACCTATATTCCACCCCCCAACAGGTGCCACAAGGCTGCCCCACTCAGGTGTCACACAGCTTCCCCTTACCACAAGAAGCTCCCCTTCCCTGTACCAGTGCTGCCTGGTAACACCCCCACTTCCTCCCCCATGGACCCCGCCCCTGAGTGTTCTAACCTCTCTGCCACCTCCTCGTCCTTATGGAGCTTGGCAGCCTTGCCCGCCACACCATGACACTGAAGCCCTGATGATGCCAGGCTGGTCCCTCCCCTCCACCTGCCACGACCGAGTAGCTGCTTCCCCCTCCACCTGCTCCGTTGCCTTCCCGTGGCCATGTGCATACTGCTTTGCACGCCCGCCCTCCTGCCCCCCTCACGCTGCCACCATCTTGCTGCCCCCCACATGTATCCTTACACCCTGCTGTACCCCCCCACACACAACCCCTTTTACCACTGCTGCAGCCGCTCCACTGTTTCCCTGTGTCCCAGCCTCTATTGTGCTTCAGTGCCCCGCCCCCTTGTCATGCACAAAGGGCCCACCTTCCACGCCCGCCCCACTAATGCTACCCCGCCCCCATGATGTGCACTATGGGCCCGCCCACCACACCTGCCCCACTGATGCTGCCCCGCCCGCTTTACGTGCCCTATGGGCCTGCCCACCAAACTTGCCCCACTGATGCTGCCCGTCCCCTTGATATGTATGATGGACCTGCACACACCACCCTCCTAAACCTGCTACCCAGATCCATTGACGTGCACGATGGGCCCGCCAACCACATGCTCCTAACTGTTGCTGCCCAGAGCCCTTGACCTACACGATGGACCCTCCCACCACGCCCACCCCACCGCTGCTGCCCCACCCCCTCGACGTGCAGGATGGGCCCACCCATCACTCTCGCCTTGCTGCTGTTGTCCCTCCCCCTTGACGTGAGACATGGGCCTGCCCACCACGCCAACTTAACTGTTGCTGATTGCTGCCTGGGGCTGCTACCAACCTTTCACCCCCTCTGCTGCCACCTAGATTCCACCCATCCTCCACAGGTGCCACACAGCTCACACTCCTCCCAGTGCCACTACTGCCTGCCCCATCCCTGCCTCCGATGACCCCTGCTCAATCCCCTGTGATCCCTTTCCCCTTCCTCAGTGTTATCTCCTGGCTGCCAACTCCTCAGGCCCATGCAGCCCTGCCCACAGTGCCATGATCTTGATGCCCTGCTGACACCCGGCTGGTCCTGCCCCCCCCACGCCACAACTGCCTAACGGCTTCTCCCTCCCCCTGCTCCGTTGCCTCCCAGTTGCCAGATGCATGACCACACTACTTCTACCCTGAATATCTGCCCCCCTCCCTGCACAGCTCACATTGCTACCACCACACACACCCCTGTCCCCTGCTGTGTCCCTCACACTGCCTGCCTTACCTCAGGTGCCACCGGTCTGTGACTGCCCTGTGTCCCTGGCCTCTACAGTGCATGTTGGGCCCACCCACCACGCTCGCCTAACTGTGGCTGCCCCGTCCCCATGACTTCCACAATGGGCCGCCCACCACGGCCTACTAACCGTTGCTGCCACGCCCCCTTGATGTTGGCTGTGGGCCCGCCCACCACAGCTGCCTCACTGCTGCTGCCCCGCACCCATGATGTGAAACCATATGATAATTGACTTTCTCTGCTTGAATTATTTCACTCAGCATAATCTCTTCCATTCCTGTCCATGGTGCTACAAAAGTTGGGTATTCATCTTTTCTGATGGAGGCATAATACTCCATAGTGTATATGAATGACATCTTCTTTATCCATTCATCCATTGAAGGGCATCTTGGTTCTTTCCAGTTTGGCGACCGTGGCCATTGCTGTTATAAACATTGGGGTACAGATGGCCCTTCTTTTCACTACATCTGTATCTTTGGGGTAAATACCCAGTAGTGCAATGGCAGGGTCATAGGGACGCTCTATTTTTAATTTCTCGAGGAATCTCCAAACTGTTCTCCAAAGTGGCTGCACCATCTTTCATTCCCACCAACAGTATAAGAGGGTTCCCCTTTTTCCACATGCTCTCCAACACATGTTGGTTCCTGCCTTGCTAATTTTGGCCATTCTAACTGGTGTAAGGTGATGTCTCAATGTGGTTTTAATTTGAATCTCCCTCATGGCTAGTGATGATGAACATTTTTTTCATGTGTCTGATAGCCATTTGTATGTCTTCATTGGAGAAGTGTCTGTTCATATCTTCTGCCCATTTTTTGATATGATTATCTGTTTTGTGTGTGTTGAGTTTGAGGAGTTCTTTATAGATCCTGGATATGAACCTTTTGTCTGTACTGTCATTTGCAAATATCTTCTCCCATTCCCTGGGTTGCCTCTTTGTTTCCTTGACTGTTTCCTTTGCTGTGTAAAATGTTTTGATTTTGATGAAGTCCCAAAAGTTTATTTTTGCTTTTCTTTCCTTTGCTTTTGGAGACATATCTTGAAAGAATTTGCTGTGGCTGATATCGAAGAGATTACTGCCTATGTTCTCCACTAGGATTGTGATGGATTCCTGTCTCACGATGAGGTCTTTTAACCATTTTTTTAAAGATTTTATTTATTTATTTGAGAGAGAGACAGTGAGAGAGAGCATGAGTGAGGAGAAGGTCAGAGGTAGAAGCAGACTCCCCATGGAGCTGGGAGCCTGATGCGGGACTCGATCCCGGGACTCCGGGATCATGACCTGAGCCGAAGGCAGTCGTCCAACCAACTGAGCCACCCAGGCGTCCCTCTTTTAACCATTTTGAGTTTATCTTTGTGTACGGTGTAAGAGAATGGTTGAGTTTCATTCTTCTATATATAGCTGTCCAGTTTTCACAGCACCATTTATTGAAGAGACTGTCTTTTTTCCACTGTATATTTTTTCCTGTTTGGGGGAAAATTATTTGACCATAGAGTTGAGGGTCCATATTTGGGGTCTACTCTGTTCCACTGGTCTATGTGTCTGTTTTTATACCAGTACCATGCTGTCTTGGTGATCACAGCTTTGTAGTAAAGCTTGAAATCAGGCAATGTGATACGCCCAGTTTTATTTTTGTTTTTCAACATTTCCTTAGCAAATCGGGGTCTTTTCTGGTTCCATAAAAAATTCTGGATTATTTTCTCCAGCTCTTTGAAAAATACTGGTGCAATTTTGATCGGAATGGCATTAAAAGTATAGATTGCTCTAGGCAGTATAGACATTTAAACAATGTTTATTCTTCCATTCCAAGAGCATGGAATGGTCTTCCATCTTTTTGTGTCTTCTTCAATTTCTTTCATGAGTGTTCTGTAGTTCCTCGAGTACAGATGCTTTACCTCTTTGGTTAGGTTTATTCCCAGGTATCTTATGGTTCTTGGTGCTATAATAAATGGAATCAATTCTCTAATTTCCCTTTTTGTATTTTCATTGTTATTGTATAAGAAATCCACTGATTTCTGTACATTGACTTTGTATCCTGCCACGTTACTGAATTGCTGTATGAGTTCTAGTAGTTTAGGGGTGGAGTCTTTTGGGTTTTCCATATAAAAAATCATGTCATCTGCGAAGAGAGAGAGTTTGACTTCTTCATTGCAAATTTGGATACCTTTTATTTCTCTTTGTTGTCTGATTGCTGTTGCTAGGACTTCTAATACTATGTTGGCAAGAGTGGTGAGAGTGGGCATCCTTGTCATGTTCCTGATCTCAATGGGAAGGCTGCAAGCATTTTCCCATTGAGGATGATATTTGCTGTGGGTCTTTCATAGATAGATTTTATGAAGTTCAGGAATGTTCCCTCTATCCCTATATTTTGAAGCGTTTTAATCAGGAACAGATGCTGGATTTTGTCAAATGCATTTTCTGCACCAATTGAGAGGACCATGTGGTTCTTCTCTCTCCTCTTATTAATTTGTTCTATCAGATTGATTGATTTGTGAATGTTGAACCATCCTTGTATCCCAGGAATGAATCCCACCTGGTCATGGTGGATAATCTTTTTAATGTGCTGTTGGATCCTGTTTGCTAGGATATTGTTGAGAATCTTAGCATCCATATTCATCAGTGATATTGGTCTGAAATTCTCCTTTTTGGTAGGGTCTTTGCCTGGTTTGGGGATCAGGGTAATGCTGGCTTCATAGAAAGAGTGTGGAAGATTTCCTTCTGCTTCAATTTTTTGAAACAGCTTCAGGAGAATAGGTGTGATTTCTTCTTTGAAAGTTTGTTAGAATTCCCCAAGGAATCCATCAGGTCTTGGGCTCTTGTTTTTTTGGGAGGTTTTTGATCACTGCTTCAATCTCGTTACTAGATATTGGTCTATTCAGGTTGTCAATTTCTTCCTGGTTCAAATTTGTGAGTTTATAGTTTTCCAGGAATGCATCCATTTCATCTAGGTTGCTTAGCTTATTGGCATATAACTGTTGATAATAACTTCTGATTATTGCTTCTACTTCCTGAGTGTTAGTAGTGATCTCTCCCATTTCATTCATAATTTTATGAATTTGGGCTTTCTCTCTTTTCTTTTGGATTAGTGTGGCCAATGGTTTATCTATCTTATTGATTCTTTCAAAAAACAGCTTCTAGTTTCATTGATATGTTCTACTGTATCTCTGGTTGCTACCTCATTGATGTCAGCTCTAATCTTGATTATTTCCCTTCTTATGTGTGGAGTTGGTTTGATTTGTTGTTGATTCTCCAGTTCTTTAAGGTATAGAGACAGCTGGTGTGTTCTGGATTTTTCAATTTTTTTGAGGGAGGCTTGGATGGCTATATATTTCCCTCATAGGACAGCCTTTGCTGTATCCCATGGGTTTTGGACCGAAGTGTCTTCATTCTCATTGGTTTCCATGAATTGTTTCAGTTCTTCTTTGATCTCCTGGTTGATCCAAGCATTCTTAAGCAAGGTGGTCTTTAGCTTCCAGGTGTTTGAGTTCCTTCTGAACTTTTCCTTGTGATTGAGCTCCAGTTTCAAAGCATTGTGATCTGAGAATATGCAGGGAATGATGTCAGATTTTGGTACCGGCTGAGTCCTGATTTGTGGCCCAGTATGTGGTCTATTCTTGAGAAGGTTCCATGTGCATTTGAGAAGAATGAGTATTCTGCTGTTTTAGGGTGGAATGTTCTGTATATATCTTGAGGTCCATCTGGTCCAATGTGTCATTCAATGCTCTTGTTTCTTTATTGATTTTCTGCTTCTATAATCTATTTCTGAGATAGGTGTGTTAAGATCTCCTACTGCTAATGTATTCACATCAATATGACTCTTTATCTTGATTAACAGTTTTATTATGTAATTGGCTGTTCCCATATTGGGGGCATAGATATTTACAATTGTTAGATCATCTTGGTGGATAGTCCCTTTAAGAATGATGTAGTGTCCTTCTGTATCTCTGACTACAGTCTTTAGTTTAAAATCTAATTTATCTGATATGAGAATCGCTACCTCGACCTTCTTTTGAGGCTCACTGGCATGAAAGATGCTTCTCTAACCCTTCATTTTCAGTCTGGGTGTATCTTTAGTTTCAAAATTGGTCTCCTGGAGACAACATATGGATGGGTCCTGTCGTTTGATCCAATCTGCAACCCTGTGTCTTTTTATGGACGCATTTAGGCCATTCACATTGAGAGTGATTATTGATAGATACGTTTTTATTGACATCGTGTTACCTTTGAAGTCTTTCTTTCTGTAGATTGTCTCTATATTTCTGTTCAATGCTATTCTTAGGATTTTTTCCTCTTTTATAGAACCCCCCTTAATATTTCCTGCAGTGTTGGCTTGGTGGTTGCATAGTCTTTTAAGCCTTGCCAATCTTGGAAGCTCTTTATCTCTCCATCCATTTTGAATGTCAGTCTTGCTGGATAAAGTATTCTTGGCTGCATGTTCTTCTCATTTAGTGTCCTGAATATATCTTGCCAGCCCTTTCTGGCTTGTCAGGTCTCTGTGGACAGGTCTGTCATTATTCTGATGGGCTTTCCTCTGTAAGTAAGGAGCCTCTTTTTCAGAGTGGCTTTCAAGAGATTATATCTACAATTATGATGCCTCAATTTGACTATCAGCTGCCTTGATATTTTTCTGGAATCTATAATCTTGGGTGGAGACTGTTCAGCCTCTAGTACATGAATGCTGGTTCCATTCATGAGATTGGGAAATTTTCATGAAGAATTTGTTCCACTATATCTTCTAGATTTCTTTCTCTCTCCTCCCCTTCAGAACTTCAAATAATTCTGACGTTGGAACATTTCATGGCATCATTTATTTCCCTGATTCTGTTTTCATGGCTTCTAAGCTGTTTGTTCCAGGCTTCCTCCTGATCCTTTCTCTATATCTGTTTGTCCTCCAGATCACTAATTCTATATTCTGTCTCAGTTACCCTAGCTTTAAGAGAATTTATACTAGATTGGAACTCATTGAGAACATTATGAACCTCATCTCTGGTAGCTTTTATCTTTGCCCTAACATTGTGAACATCCTCTCTGGTCGCTTTCAGTTCAGCCCTAATCAATTCCTTTTGGTCATCCATGGCTTTCTCCAAACTAGCTATTGCCTGGATAATTGTTAGCCTGAATTCTCTTTCCGACATATTGTCTATGTTGATAGCTGTTAGCTCTGTTGCAGAAGGACCATCCTCTTTTTTTTTTTTTCTTCTGTTGGGCATTCCTCCTCCTAGTCATTTTGGTGAGAGATGTAGCTGGATTTATTGACCATGGTACAGTCAAGGTGAACCCTGGAACACTTCTGAGCAATCAGGAATCCCCACCCAAAGGAGACAAAAAAGAAAAAAGAAAGAAAAAGATTGAGAGAGAGAGAGACAGGAAAGAAAGGGAAGATAAAAGAGAAGGTTCAGCCCAAATGGGCCCTAAGGGGAGATTTATGAAGTATACAAACAAAAACAGACAAAGGAAAGACTGATAAAAGTACACGACAAGAGAAAAAATTATATATATATGCAAATAAAGGAAGAACCTCATCAAAAAGAACCCCAAGTCTAAGATTTACATACTATGAGGACAAACACAAAAACTCAGAAATACTGGTGGAAGAAGAAGATGAGAGAGTGGTTATAAATTTTCATTGTGGGCAAGGAAGGTTGTTTTGATTTTTCCTGGATGTATCTTGATATCTTTGTTAAAGGACTCAACTTTCCTAATATAAAGGGGGATTAAAAATTGGTTTACCTATAGGGGTAGTATTGATTGGGGAAAGGGGATTACTTTGAAGTTTAACTCTATATGAATATTAGAAAATAAAATAAAAAAGGAAATAAACTAGACTAAACTAAACTAAAATTAAAAAAGAAATTTAAAAAATAGAAATGCAAAAGAAAAACACAGGTGTATGTATCAAAAGTTCAGGTTAGAAGGTATTATGTAATTTGATGTACTGGACAGCTCACTGTGATGGTAATTAGGTTAAATATTATCTATATTAAAAATGAGCCAAAATAGTGGGTACAAATTAAAAATAAAAGTTGTCCTATGAAGTAGTGGTGGTTGTTCTCTTGTAGTCTTTTTTTTTTTTTTTTTTCTTTCCTGGTTGGTTTTCTGGTGGAGGTGCCTGCCACGTGGGTTTTCAGTCAATGATGTTCCCTGAGTTAAGTCCTCCCGCCCCCCCTTCAAGGGGGTGGGCTCTGAGGAAACCGGTTTTTTCAAGCTTTTGTTCTCTGGAGGATTTATATTTGTTCACTTTTTCTTTTTCTCTCGTCTTGAGCGCTTTGATGGTTTTTGTAGGTTAAGTGGAAAGCAAACTGCACCCCTGACCTCCCTCTCGAGAGAAGCTTTAGTCTGGCTGCAGAGCCCAAATAAATTCCCCCTTGGCCACTGGCAGAGCAGGTTCCGAGTCACAGACCCTGGGGACGCAGGATCTTCTGCTTGTACCCAAAACATGGCAGCGGCAGCTGTCTGGCAGCTCCAGAGTGCCAGAGAGGTCCAAGCAGCAATCTCACACTGAGAATTTCCCCACTGGCCCTGGCTGGGAGTGCCTGGTCTTTCTGGGTCTAAGAGCGCCCAAACTTTTTGCGCACCTCTCTCAGGGAGGCTGTGGGTGGCTGTGTGGTGTCTCAGGCTCTGAGAGCAGGCGCAGGTCTGAAAGCACAAGGCTGGCCCTTCACACCCACTCTCAGGGGAGAGTTTGGGGCGTGCATCTCAGGCTCTTGAACAACTGTGTGGGTCTAAGAGCGCCAGGTGTGGCCTTTGTACACCTCTCTCAGGGGAGGGTGAGGGGCGCACGGGTTGTAGGCTCTGTAGCAGGGCTCGGCATTCTGCCATCTGGCTGTGGCTCCCAGCCCCTCACAGGAGCCAAACCCCATGCAATCTCAGGCAGGCTGGCAGCTCAGGGACCAAGACCTGGTTTCTCTGCCACACTGTCTCTGGCTAAGCACCAGGGGAGGCTGCCCTGGGTCCGGGGACTTAAGCCCCTGTCCCTAACCACCCCGATTACCACAATTCCCCCCCCACACACACACAGGATCCTTTGCTCTCTTCAACCCGTTTCCAAGTTAATGCTGGTCCCCAGATGCAGGGCACTCTCGTATTAGGGTTATTACATTCCAATCGGTTGCCTCTGGTGGCTCCCTCCCCCTTTTGTTTATCTTCCAATATCAGTGTGAAGTTCCCACTCCGCTTTACCTGCCCACTGGCATCTTCAGCCCCTGTAGAGATTCAGACAAGTATAATTCTGATCTCAGGCTGATTTCATGGGTGATTGGAGTTCTATGGTAGGTAATCAGCTCACTTTAGGGTACAGGTTGAAAAGGTGCCTCCTCCTACTTCCCCGCCATCTTGTCCCGGATTTGCTTTACTCAAAATTTTAATGGGAAACCCAAGAAGGCCACCCACAGGTACAGGCAATTGTACTTCAAGGCACCCAGTACTAAGGTTTCTGGAGAATCGTGAGATTCTAGTTGGGATGCCATGCTGGGAGCAGGGGAGCAAAGAGAACCAAAAGCAAAAACTATCATGGCAAATAAATGCTCCAAGTTCTTGGCTATTTTTGGTCACCATCAAGATGCTACTAACTCGATTCCTACTAAGCAGTATTTTCTGGCTTGAGTATCAGGCAGGACTGAATCACTGATTGATGTTTCATGACGTGGGCAAGATGTGTGTCAAATGCTTAGACTTGGAAACTATTTGTTACCAGCAGTATCACTTAGGGCCTCTGGGTGCAGATGGCAGACAGGACGAGATTGGTGGGGCCACTCTCTCTAAGGGATGTATTACCAGGGAGTGGGAGGAGGTGGAGACACCTTTATGCTGTGATGCAGGGTGACATGTGAGCCACGAGAAAGGAAGGACAAAGGGCTTTGTAAGGAGCACCTTGATCTTACACAGTTGCAAGGAAACCCCGGTCAGGCTGATGGGTGTTTGGAGCAAGTAAAATCTTAAAAGTCAAGAAACACATGATACCTGGCATATGATCTACACCCAATCAGTATGGATGAAACTCTAAACAATCCACTGGATGAGCATAGCTCTTTTAATGAAACCAATATATTTCCTAGCTATCAGCACATGTTTGTTATGAAAGATTAGGCTATATGTAATTTGAAATGGAGAAACAGAAAGCAAAAATGGCAGTTTGTTGTGTTGTATGCACTTTGCTGCATTGTATGGAGAGCTCCGGCACTTGTCCCTCTTGACTTTTGCACAAGGTTACAGACACATCACTGGTCTCTGTTCCTCTCACTTCAGCATCTCCATGGCTGTGTTTGTGCTGGATACATAATTCAGCATAGTCTCTCATTTATACTCTGGAAACAGCACTCTTATTTATGTGAGCTATGCAAAACTTACTGTGGATTTTACTGAGGAGATGAATGCAATTGTTTATATCACACATCCCACAATTAAAAAAAAAAAAACATAAAAATCCCATGACAATTTGTTTTCTCCCACAAGTATGGTATTAACCCTGATCACAGAGCTATCTACATTATCTTCCCCTAATTCCTCCACCAATATCTGGTCTCTTGTTTTTTTTTTTTTTTTTTTTTTTTTTTTTTTTTTTTTTTTTTAATATCTGGCCTCTTCTTAACAGATATCACTCAGTTATCTATTTTGTTATGCACAATGATTTGGTTGGTTCTTCCTGAGCTGACACCCCATCATCAATATGTACAAACCTGTCTTGATGAACTAAATGCCTGTGTTCATAATCTCTGCCCTCTTTTGAAGACAAGCACCTGCTACATGAGTATGGCCCTCATGGCTCTACACCACACTAAACCATGTTTTCTCAAATATACATGAAGTTATGTTCCAGGGGACTATCAATAGATAAATTTTCCTCATCTTATAAAAACATCCACTTTTGCATTCTAATGTTCATAATATTTTCACTCCCTTTTCCACATAAAATATACTGCAGATATTATTCCAAGTCAGTTAATGGATAATGACGGATGATCTCTCTTTGTGGCAGTGCTAGATAATTCCTTTAAAGTGTCTAGTAGGAAAGAGCATGATAGACACACATACACACACACACACAATATGGGATTAGAGGCACCAACACTCTCCACAGTCAGACATCCGTGTATGACTGTTGGCCTCCCTAAACACCGACTACTCATAACTTACTGTTGACTGGAAGTCTTACTGACATCATAATAGTCAATAGCACATATTTTTGTATGGTATATGTATTATATACTGTAGTTGTACAATAAAACCTGTTTAATTTTTTCAGTAAGCCGTATAGTTTGTCTGTGAGTTTTTTTAAATTTCACAAATGTGTAAAAACTTTTCCAATGTATTTATTGAAAAAATTCTCGTCTTAAATGGACTCAGGTAGTTCCAAACTGTGTTGGTCAAGGGTCAACTGTAGAGACGATTACATCTTTATGTCTTAAATAATATGTTGGCTTAAAATATATTATTGTCTTAAAATAATATGTCCTATATATAATATAAACTGTATATATGCAATCATATATAATATAATATAATATAATATAATATAATATAATATAAAAATATATACATATATAATTGCCTTGAAATCTGTAAAGAACTGTTATTATGAATTGGTATGCGTATGTGTTAGTAAGATGCTCTATTTTCAAACTTAGTTTTTTTTTTGTTAGGCTGAAGGTTTGGATTAAGAATTTCTAGATATCTTTCTTCAATTTATACTCTCACCAACAAAATGAAAGTAAACTATCCCTTTTCACTCTCTAATCAAGGTGGGTAGTCTTCATAATCTAACCTCTCACATAAATATTAAAATGTTATTTTCAAGCACCAAAAACATTATGCTCATATATTTGTTTATTTTTATCATCTTTTTAAATAAACATATAATGTGCTATTAGCCCCAGGGCTACAGGTGTGTGAATCGTCAGTCTTACACACTTCACAGCACTCACGATAGCACATACCCTCCCCAGTGTCCTTAACCTAACCACCCTCTCCCTAGCTGCCTTCCCAGACAATCCTCAGGTTTTTTTGTGAGATTAAGAGTCTCTTATGGTTTGTCTCCGTCCCGATCCCATCTTGTTTCACTTTTTCCTTCCCTACCCCCCAAACCCACCACTTTGCCTCTCAAATTCCTCATATCAGGGAGATCATAATATAACTGTCTTTCTCTGATTGACTTATTTTACTAAGCATAATACCTTCTAGTTCCATCCATGTCATTGCAAAGGGCAAAATTTCATTTCTTCTGATGGTTGCATAGTATTCCATTAGGAGATGTGATAGATAGATATATATCTATATATCGATATATATAGAGAGATATATAGATATATATCTATATATCGATATATATAGAGAGATATATAGATATATATCGATATATAGATATATATCTATATATCTCTCTATATATATCGATATATAGATATATATCTATCTATCACATCTCCTTTATCCATTCATCTGTTGATGGACATCAGGGCTCTTTCCATAGTTTGGCTATTGTGGACATTGTTGCTATAAACATTCGGGTGCACATGCCCCTTCGGATCACTACATTTGGATCATTAGGGTAAATACCAAGTAGGGCGATTGATGGGTCATAGGGTAGCTCTATTTTCAACTTTTTGAGGAAACTTTATGCTGTTTTCCAGAGTGACTGCAACAGCTTGCATTCCCACCAACAGTGTAGGAGGGTTCCCCTTTCTCTGCAACCTCGCCAGCACCTGTCGTTTCCTGACTTGATAATTTTAGCCATTCTGACTGGTGTGAGGTGATTTCTCATTGTGGTTTTAATTTGTATTTCCCTGATGCCAAGTGATGTGAAGCACTTTTTCATGTGTTTGGGGCCCGTCTAGATGTCTTCTTTGCAGAATGTCTGTTCATGTCCTCTACCCATTTCTTGATTGGATATTTTGTTCTTTGGATGATGAGTTTGATAATTCTTTTTAGGTTTTGGATACTAGCCCTTTATCTGATATGTCATTTCCAAATATCTTCCCCATTCTGTCAGTGTCTTTAGGTTTTGTTGACTGTTTCCTTTGCTGTACAAAAGCTTTTGATCTGATGAAGTCCCAATAGTTCACTTTTTCCCTTGCTTCCCTTGCCTTTGGTGATGTTTCTAGGAAGGAGTTGCTGCAGCTGAGATCAAAGAGGTTGCTTCCTGTGTCGTCGTCTCAAGGATTTTGATGGATTCCTTTCTCACATTGAGTTCTTTCATTCATTTTGAGTCTATTTTTTGGTGTGTGGGTAAGAAAATGGTCCAGTTTCATTTTACTGCAAGTGGCTGTCCACTTTTCCCAACACCATTTGTTGAGAGACTGTCTTTTTTTTTCTTTTTTTTTTCTTTTTTTTAAGATTTTTATTTATTTATTGACAGCGCGAGATCACAAGTAGGCAGAGAGGCAGGTGGAGAGAGAGGGGAGGCAGGCTCCCTGCAAGCGAGAGGCCCGATGTGGGACTGATTCCAGGACCCTGAGATCATGACCTGAGCTGAAGGCAGAGCTTAACCCACTGAGCCACCCAGGCGCACCAAAGAGACCTTTTTTCCATTGGACATTTCTTTCTGCTTTGTCAAGATTATGACCAGAGCGTTGAGGGTCTATTCGGGCTCTCTCTTCGTTCCATTATCTATAAGTCTGTTTTTGCACCGTACCATACGGCATCAAGCTGTCTGATGATGACAGCTTTGTAATATAACTTGAAGTCTGGAATTGTGATGCCACCAATTTTGGCTTTCTTTTTCCATATTCCTCTGGCTATTCAAGATCTTTTCTGGTTCCATATAAATTTTTGGATTATTTGTTCCATTTCCTTGGAAAAAAAAATATGGTATTTTACTAGGGATTGCATTAAATGTGTAGATTGCTTTAGGTAGCATAGACATTTTCACAATATTTGTTCTTCCAATCCATGAGCATGAAACATTTTTTTTCATTTCATTGTGTCTTCCTCAATTTCTTTCATGAGTACTTTATAGTTTTCCAAGTACAGATTCTTTGATCTTTGGTTAGGTTTATTGCTAGGTATCTTATGGTTTTGGGTGCAATTATAAATGGGATTGACTCCTTAATTTCTCTTTCTTCTGTGTTGTTGTTGGTGTATAGAAATGCAACTGATTTCTGTGCATTGATTTTATATCCTGACACTTTATTGAATTCCTGTACAAGTTCTAGCAGATTTGGAATGGAGACTTTTGGGTTTTCCACATATCATCTGCAAAGAGTGATGGTTTGATTTCTTCTTTGCTGATTTGGATGATTTAATTTCTTTTTGTTGTCTGATTGCTGAGGGTAGGACTTCTAGTACTATGTTGAATAACAGTAATAACAGTGGTGATAATGGACATCCTTGCCATGTTCCTGACCTTAGCGGAAAAGCTCTCAGTTTTCCTCCATTGAGAGTGATATTCGCTGTTGGTTTTTCATAGATGGCTTTGATGATATTGAGGTAGGTACCTCACTACCATTCCTCACACTTTGAAGAGTTTTGACCAAGAAGAGGTGTACATTGTCAAATGCTTTTTCAGCATCTATTAAAATATCATATGGTTCGTGTTCTTTCCTTTATTTATGTATTGTAACGCATTGATTGATTTGTGGATGTTGAACCATCCTGGCAGCCCTGGAATAAATCCCACTTGGTCGTGGTGACTAATCCTTTTAATGTACTCTTGGATCCTATTGGCTAGTATTTTGTTGAGAATTTTCACATCTGTGTTCATCAAGGATATTGGTCTGTAATTCTGTTTGATGGGGTCTTTGTCTGGTTTTGGGATCAAGGTAATGCTGGCCTCATAAAATGAGTTTGGAAGTTTTCTTTCCATATTTTGGGGGGGGAATATTTTCAGGAGAATAAGTATTAGTTTTTCTTTAAATGTTTGGTAGAATTTCCTTGGGAAGCCAACTGGCCCTGGCTTCTTGTTTGTTGGGAGATTTTTGATGACTATTTCAAACTCCTTACTGGTTATGGGTCTGTTCAGGTTTTTTATTGCTTCCTGGTTCAGTTGTTGTAGTGTATACGTCCCTAGGAATGCATCCATTTCTTCCAGATATGTATATTTGCTTCCAGGACGTATATTTGCTCAAAATATGTTCTTATAATTGTTTGCATTTCTTTGGTGCTGCTTGTGATCTCTCCTCTTTCATTGATGATTTTATTTATTTGGGTCCTTTCTCTTTCTTTTTGATAAGTCTGGCCAGGAATTTATCAATCATATTAATTCTTTCAAAGAACTAGCTCTTAGTTTCGTTGATTCCTTCTACTTTTTTTTTGTTTTTTTGTTTCTATTTCATTGATTTCTGCTCTGATCTTTATTATTTCACCTCTCTGTCTGGGTTTAGGCTTTCTTTGCTGTTCTTTCTCCAGCTCCTTTAAGTATAGGGTTAGGTTGTGTATTTGAGACCTTTCTTGTTTCTTGAAAAAGGCTTGAATCGCTATATACTTTCCTCTCAGGACTGCCTTTGTTGTGTCCCACAGATTTTAAACCATTGTGTTTTCATTATCATTTGTTTCCATGAATTTTTTCAATTCTTTAATTTCCTGGTTGAGCCATTCATCCTTAAATAGGATGCTCTTTAGCCTGCATGGTTTGGGTTCTTTCCAACTTTCCTCTTATTATTGAGTTCTAGCTTCAGAGCATTGTGGTCTTAAAATATGCAGGGAATGACCCCAAACCTTTGGTACTGAATGAGACCTGATTTGTGACCCAGGATGTGATCTATTCTGGAGCATGTTCCATGTGCGCTAGAGAAGAATGTGTATTCTCTTACTTTGGGATGGAATGTTCTAAATATATCTGTGATGTCCATCTAGTCCAGTGTGTCATTTAAAAGGCCTTATTTCCTTGTTGAACTTCTGCTTAGATGATCTGTTCATTTCAGCGAGTGTTAAAGTCCCCTACTATTATTGTATTATTGTTGATGTGTTTCTTTGATTGTGCTTGTTAATTGGTTTATATAGTTGGCTGCCTCCATGGTAGGCGTACAGATATTTAAATTGTTAGTTATTCTTGTTGGACAGACCTGTTGAGTATGATATAGTGTCCTTCCTCATCTCTTCTTATAGTCTTTGGCTTAAAAGCTAAATGATCTGATATACGGGATTGCCTCCTCAGCTTTCTTTTGATGTCTATTAGCATGGCAAGTTGTTTTCTACTCCCTCACTTTAAATCTGGAGGTGTCTGTGGGTCGAAAATTAGTTTCTTGTAGATCACATATTCGATGGCTTTGGATTTTAGTATCCATTCTGATATCCTGTGTCTTTTGATTGGAGCGTTTAGACCATTTACATTCAGGGTAAATATTGAAAGGGTACATTAAGCAGTAATATTGAAAGATATGAATTTAGTGTCATCATATTGCCTGTAAGGTAACTGTTACTGTATATTGTCTCTGTTCCTTTCTGGTCTACTACTTCTAGGCTCTCTCTTTGCTTATTGGACCCAATTCAATATTTCCTGTAGGGCTGGTTTAGTGTTTAAAAATTCTTTTAGTTTTTGTTTGTCCTGGAAGCTTTTGTCTCTCCTTCTATTTTCAATGATAGCCTAGCTGGATATAGTATTCTTGGCTGCATGTTTTCCTCATTTAGTGCTCTGAAAATATCATGCCAGCTCTTTGAGACCTGCCATGCTCTGTGGGTAAGTCTTCTGCCAAAATAATATTTATACCATTGTATGTTACAGACTTCTTGTCCCAAACTGCTTTCAGGATTTTCTCTTTGTCACAAAGACTTGTAAGTTCTACTACTAGATAACAGGGTGTGGTCCTATTTTTAATGACTTTGACAGGGTTTCTCTGTGCCTCTTGGATTTGATGCTTGTTCCTTTTGCCATATTAAGGAAATTCTCTATAATAATTCTCTCAAATATGTTTTCTGTCCCACCTCTCTCTTCTTCTTCTGGAATCCCAATTATTCTATTTATTTTTTTCTCTTATGGTATCACTTATCTCTCAAATTCTCCCCTCATAGTCCAGCACTTGTTTGTTTCTCTTTTGCTCAGCTTCTTTATTCTCCATCGCTTGGTCTTCTATACCAGTAATTCTCTCTTCTGCCTCATTTATACTCACAGTAAGAACCTCCATTTTTTATTGCACCTCATTAATAGCTTTATTAAATTTCAGCTACATTACTTTTTAGTTCTTTTATTTCTCCAGAGAGGGCTTTTATTTCTCCAGACAGGGTTTCCCTAATATCTTCTATGCTTTTTTTGAGCTCAGCTAACACCTTGAGAATCTTCATTCTGAACTTTAGTCTGATATATTACTAGTGTCTATATTGATTAGATGCCTAGCCTTCAGTACTTCTTCTTATTATTATTTCTTTCTCTTTTTTTTTTTTTTTGGTGAGTTTTTCTGCCTTGTCATTTTATCTAGATAAGAATATATGAATGAGAGAATAAAATACAAAAAGGATGGCAAAGACCCCATAAAAAGCATGCTAACCAAATCAGAAGGGACCCAAATTCAGTGGGAGAAGAAATGGGTAAAAATGTTTAAAAAATGTATATATATATATATATATATATATATATATATATGTGTGTGTGTGTGTGTGTGTGTGTGTATTCCCAAAGTATTCATCATACAGTGTGTGATATTTAAAACTCTTCTTGGCTATGTATGTCTTATAACCATTTTATTATCATTAGTCAACATTGTTCTTAAAATGTTGTTTGATTTGATAACAAAATGGTAATTCTTTTTTACTAGTTTGCATTTCTTAACTAGTAAGGTTGAATTTTTTTCATGTTTGTTATTGATCTCTTGAATTTCCTTTTTCAGTTTGTAGGTCTGTGACCTTGAGTCACATATTGATTCCATCTGAACCTTGGTTTCCTTTTCTATAAAACCGAGCCAATAATAAGAACTATGCAAATAATTTGAGACCTACATTAGACAATAAGTGAAAAGTATTTAGACAGTGTCAGAGGCCACAATTCAGAATATCACATATCATGACTCTCTTTCCCTCCTTGGAGCTTGTATTACCTACTATATTGAAAATTAATGATCTTTATCTGATTACATTAACTATAATATGCTGCTTATTTTTTATATTTTTTATTCAATATATGTTTAATAACAAGCAATTGTTAGGATCTGTTACTCAGAGTCTTCTTTTATGAAGTGGAAATACACATAGTACTTATGGGCTTTTTGTGAAAACTAAGTGGGTTTATGTATGTAAAATTCTTGGAACAAGGCTTGGCAGACAGGTAGGATTAATAAATGTTATTTTATACTAGAATTTTTATTCCTATTATCATTTATTATTAGTATATGGAAAACACCAAAATGTTAACATTACAAAAGAAAGTACACTTCCTGGGCATCTGGGTGGCTCAGTGGTTTAAGCTCCGGCCTTTAGCTCAGGTCATGATCTCAGGGTCCTGGGATCGAGCCCCATATTGGGCTCTCTGCTAAGAGGGGAGTCTGCTTCTCCCTCTCCTTTTGCCTGCCTTTCTGCCTACTTGTGATCTTTCCATCAAATAAGTAAATAAAATCTTTTAAAAAATACACTTCTTTAAAAGACCTATGGCTTAGACCTTCCTTATACCACCTTGTAAGATTGATTGGAGAGCAAGCCGAAGAATGGAATATTCATTGCTTTCATTGCACAAGTGGATTGTCGAAGGGACACCTGGGAGGCTCAACTGGTTAAGCATTTGACTCTAGATTTTGTCTCAGGTCATGATCTCAGGATTGTAAGATGAGTCCCATGCAAGCTCCACACTCAGCATGGAATCTGCTTGAGTTTCTCTCCTTCTCCCTCTGCCCTTCCCATGTTCATGTGCACTTCCCACTCTCTCTCTTTCTTTTTAAAATAAATAAACCAAACTTATTTTTAAAAGTGGACTGTGGAAAATTCAGATTTGGATACATTCTTCTTTAGTTCTTTTATTCAACAAGCATTGATTTAGCACTATTCTATGGTAAATATTGTGCTACATATCCTGGGAATATGTCTGTGATTAATAATAATATATGATTATAGAGTAATACATAGCATATACAATAAACTATAATATGATTATATATATATATATATATATATATATATATATATATATATTTTAAGAACTGCTTTAATAGTAAGCTTTATAGCCAACTTTACAGTGTACTCACTATGTCATGCTGGGAATTTTTCTAAGCATTTGATTATCAGAAACACAAAATAATGAGACAAGTATAATAACACCCCTGATGTATAGGTGAGTAAATGAGGGTCTGAGGTGGGTCACTCTCCTAAGACTGTAAGCCAGTAAAAGTCATAGGTAACAAGATTGTAACTCTAGGCATCATGTTGAAGATGCCTCTGAGATGAACATGTGTTCTTAGAAAACTAAAAGATTAGCACAAGGAACCAAATAGTTATAATAAAGCATGACAGAAGCTATACTGGGTTAAATTTAAGGGGTTAATGAGAACACATATGAGAACTCTCTAACCCAAAGAATGAGAATAGGAAAGACCCATTTAAACTGAAGCCTGATGCATCAAGTGTGATGACTGAATCCTGGGATGAGAGGTCAAAATGTTGCATGGAGAGGAAAGAGCGTGAAGGACCTGAGGTGACAGAGATTAAGGTTTGAGGGATGACATAAATTTCACTGCACCTGAAGGGGAGGATGATTAGGATGAGCCCAAAGATTTAAGATAACAAAGTCCAGACCCTAGATCAGCAGACCCTCTTCTTCTCTTTCAGGTCTGTCCAAAAAGATAATGTCCGACCTACCTTCCAAAGTCCCACTTACAGTAAAAATGCCTTAGTATCTGAATGGGCCACAACCTTGCAGGCAGAACAATTCCAGGGAGAATTCATGGGAAACCTGCCTCTCTACTTCAGTCCTTTATTTTTCTTTTGATAATCCATAGCGTACTATATTTCCTTTGAATAAAGTCTATAAAGGTTTTTGTAGGATAGTTTTAGAGCAAAAAAAAAAAAAAAACATATAATGGTAAACAGAGGATGAGTTGTGAGAACAGGACTGAACTTCCTAGGAGGTTGGATTAAGAGAGTGAATGGTGGATGGCCCTTTTAAGATGTCAGAGAGTGAGTGAAAAATGTTAAAAGTGATATGAAGTATGGTTTTGAAAGGGGCTGAGTAGAGGCAAGTCTTTCAAGGAGAAAGTCAATATTCTATAAGACTGCAGAAACTTTTGATGGAGAACGTAAGAACAGAACAGCAAAGGAGAGAAAATAAGTTAAGGCTAACATAGCAAAAATCTGAGTACAGGTGAGAAAATCTGTCTATACCATCAAGGTAGAAGCATAAAGAAAAGTTCAGACAAGAACTAAATGTCACACAGGAAACATGGAATGTACAAAGAAAAGGAAATTAGGATTGATTTTTCACATATTAAAATAACAGTAGAGTACAAAAAAAGAATTCTTAAGAAAAGAAAATGACATGTTACATAAAACATAAATTATGTGTGCCAATGCCAAGGAATTAATCAAGAAGTTAAAATTTATGTTTTAATCTTTTAATTTATTAACATATAATGTATTATTAGCCCCAGGGGTACAAGTCTGTGAATCGCCAGGTTTACACACTTCAGAGCACTCACCATAGCACATACCTTCCCTAAGAGAAGTTAAAAATTATTTTATGGAAAACATATCAACTCAAAGATCGCACAGAGTGATTAATGTAAACTGTGATATTTCTCTTGGGCTTGGCATTTGGTGGTTTGCTGCTGAGACTTTCAGCTCTTTAAACAAAAGGAATTCTAAAAAGCTTTTGGATTAAAGGTATATGAATAAAAGGACAAAATGTGAGCACAAGGAAAATTACCAATAATAATTACAAAGGAGAGAAAAAAGGCATTAGAACCCAGAAAACAGGAACATAACTGAGTACTGATCAGAAGACTTACATAGACATGTTGCTGCAAAGGTTGGCAAGCTTAGCAGAAGGCATGACACACAGGACAAATGATGTATCAGACATCCAAAAATGACTGATTGTGAATTTCAGAGGAGATCTGAAACAGGCCAAAATAGAGAGGTGGGAAAATTGTTATTTTATTCAAAAATATGGCTTTGCTGTTGAACTACAAGGATTCCTTGTGTAAATCTGGACCCAAAATAGTGTTTGGCAGATAAGATGCTAAAATAAGTGAGGATTTTATATATCAAAATGACCCACATTCTAGTGCTCAATGGGTGGGGGAAGAAATAAATTAATGTGACAGGAAGCAGGAGGCAAGTCTACCCACACAGTCCTTTATTTTCATGTGTGCACTGTAGACCCTCTCAACAGAAAATAAATAACAAATCAGAGAGAAGACAAATGGAAATGATGTGAAAAAGAGATGCTATCGGAGGTTGGTTAATAAGCCTAGGTGCCTTCTACAGATAACTCATTTTGACAGTAGCAGACAAACAAAAGAGTAGAATATTTAATATCTATAAAGGCTTCTCTAGGAAAGCTTTGGCAAGAGTAACAGTGCCATGAAATGAGACAGAAGGAGATGATATTGAAAACGTCAAAGTGCAGGGCAAGCTACTGGCAATGCTTGACTTGCTTTGGAGAGGAAGAAGACGCAGAATGGCATTAGTGCAGTGAAAATAAGAGAACAGAAGATGGAAATAAGCAGAGGGGATTTTAACAATATTGGGAAGCAAGACACGTATAATTAAGCATTGCCAAGTGCCAATCCATGTGTGCGCATGACAGTTGCCACCACTGCATGCAGCTCCTTCATTAAGGAGTCCCCATGGCACAAGGGCAGAGAAACTTAACGGGATTGTTTGTACTTCTTATGAGAGAGTGATCTATGTCAAGGCATTTCATCAGTCAGTGTTTTTGTCTTTCAAATACACGAAGGCAGATGGTGGCCAAAACTGGGCCAGGTGGTGATGCACAGCAGGGTGGAAAAGCATCCACTTTGGCAGAAACAGACGCCTCTGAAATCAGGTTCAACCATCTCAGCTGCAGGGCCGAGCCACTGACCATCCCACTGGAATCCGTTTTCTTATGTGTGCATCGTAAAGTGACAGTGAGAATTAGACAGGGTGATAGACACAAAGTGCTCAAAGACTTCTGTAGACTTTAGTGGGGGTAGAATTTCAAAATCTAAAGACTCAGAAGGGGGGATGGGAAGACAACACTGAAATAGTAAAACAAAATTGAAGAATTTAAATGAAATGTTTAGACATATTTCTAGGCAGCTACTAGAAGTCACTGTGATACGGAGCGTTCCCCAGAACACAAAATCACAGAAAGCACCAAGCGTGAGAAATGTGAGGAGACAACAGACAACAGAAAGCTCCTGGAGACACTCCTCTACAGGTTGGGGGTTGAGAGGATGAGTCAACTGCAATTACAGTTTGGGGCACGATTGAAAGTGAATAGCACAGAGAGGAAACACAGTTGGGAAATGCTCTGCAGGGGATGGCAGAACTGTAAAGCATTATTCTTTCTTTCTTTCTTTCTTTCTTTCTTTCTTTCTTTCTTTCACTCACTCATTCATTCCCTCACAGATTTTATACCAAAAAAGAAGAAGAATAAGAAGGAGGAGGAGGAGGAGGAGAAATTTGGGGCACTACATATAGGACATAGCCTCATGTGAAACTCCTGGTCTGATTTTCATAAATTTCAGAGAAGGTTTTAGTTGATCTGACTCAACCTGCCTGTTGTGTTTGGGGAATAAGGAGGGAGGTATGCTTCACAGAGGTTTTTTGATTTGCCTTTGAGATGCTTTGAGAATCCACAGTTCTTAGCCTTGAAGGAAGAGAAGGATCAGAGATGTATGAATTTAACAATGGTTAGCACTCCTTCTGAACAATGTCTAAGGGACTAGCTTGTTATGAATAATGCATAATTAAACTTTAAGCTGTTCGCTTCATTTTCAGTTTAAAAGATCTTTGAAAGATATAAATCATGAAAGTTATAAGGGACTATTATTTACCATTGATCTATGAACTACATAAGGGCTAGGACTTTTTCATATATATCTCTACCTACAGAGCTAGCACCCAGTATAGTGCACTGCATGGAAATGGCATTTTGTATTTGTGGAACTTAATTAAGGATCTGTTTATCCTTTAGTGACCCTGTTTACTTATGCCTTTACCAATCACTTTGTAAAAATAATTTAACGGATATGCTTAGACTAATAAAATTATATCTAAGAGTGTTCTTTCAAATATATTAACAGGTGGCAAGAGGAGGCTGACATAATATTGTCTCCAGTCTTTCTCCAATAGAAATTTTAAGAAATATTTCTCAAAATTTGAAAAAAAAATATAGACAAGATAGTGACTTGTCGGTCTGGCAGCATATTTGAGTTAATCCAGTAAGCACCTCTTTAAGGATTTCTTCCCAAAGCATCATAACTAAACAAGAAAAAATAAAACAAGTATTACTACAGTTAGGAAATACTTATAAGGTCAAAATGACATGCAGTTTCTGTAGTTATAATGTTGCTATCAGTAAGTGGCTGAAGAAATTATAAATAATGTGAGAAAGGTATCCATCAAAATCCTTGAGGAGAACACAGGCAGCAACCTCTTTGACCTCAGGTACAGCAAGTTCTTCCTAGAAACATCACCAAAAGCAAGGGAAGCAAGGGCAAAAATGAACTATTGAAACTTCATCAAGATCAAAACGTTTTCATGGCAAAGGAAACAGTCAAAAAAAAAAAGACAACTGACAGAATGGGAGAAGATATTTGCAAACGACATATCAGATAAAGGGCTAGTATCTAAAATCTATAAAGAGCATATAAAACTCAACACCCAAAGAACAAATAATCCAATCAAGAAATGGGCAGAGGACATGAACAGACATTTCTGCAAAGAAGACATCCAGATGGTCAACAGACACATGAAGACGTGCTCCACATCACTTGGCATCAGGGAAATACAAATCAAAACCACAATGAGATAACAACTCACACCAGTCAGAATGGCTAAAGTTAACAAGTCAGGAAATGACAGGTGCTGGTGAGGATGCAGAGAAAGGGGAACCAGAAGATGGAAACGGACATGCCCCTAGGGCCTCATCTGGACCCTAGCTTTGTTTTGCATGCATCTCGCCCCAGAGGTCTGGTTTCATATACCAAAATATGGGGGTTTCCTGAGGCACAAAACAGAACACCTCTTGTCTCCACATGGAAACCATGCTCTGGGGAAATGTTTAAAACCCTCCAGTTAGGAGTATCCTTCAAGTCCCCTGAGCCACCACCACATTCTAGGTTCTCCATGGACACAAACCTGCATTATGACCCATCAGCATGAGAGTCCATTTTGACTCTGCCCCCTGGGTAGCTGGCACCAGAGCCAGCAGATCGAACCTGCCTTCTCACTAGCAGCCAGTGGAAATGTGAGGTGGTGTTTCCAGGCATCCATCCTTAGAGCCATGCACTGGAATCTTTCCTTATGGGGCAGCCTGGAGCCATCCAACAGGGCTCACCTTTCCCACAGAAGGAAACCTTGCTGTTTGGAGCAACTCACAACCCCCAAAGTGGGAAAACCTCCAAGGCCTCATGAGGCAACCCTTCCATTCAGGAGCCATCATGGTCGAAAACTCCAGCCTGAGCCAACATCAGATACTCGCCCTTACATCAGATGCTGGAGATCTCAATTCAGCCTCTGCAGAGTCTGCCTGCCATGCCCTCAGCCCCATACCTAACCCTAGCTTGGGTTTTCAGACTTCTGTCCTCCTACTCCTGCCCCACAAGCCCTCCATTAGGGAATTCCGAAACCACAACACAGCCCTCTCCCTGCCCACCAGAAGAAAAACGTTGCCCTATGGGGCTGCCAAGAAAACCTAAATGAGGATCAGCCTGCATAGCCACTTGACTGCACCCCCAATTGCATACACTGCCCTGGCACTAATAATCTGTCTGACACAGCTGAGCCCAGTCTACCGACAGACAACAAGACCTGCTGTCTGCACACCAATCTCATCATATCCACCATGGACTTAGGCCGTCATCTCTTCCCAATCTCGGTTTTCAGGCATCTGAACCTAGACCTTATCACCAATTCCTGCAAAGGGGGTAAATTGGTGCACAAATCAGAACTCCTCCTTCTCCATGGCAGGAAACATTGCAGTTGGCATGGTGTCAAACTTCAGGATATGAGAAACCTGCATGGCCAATGAGACCCCTCATGCCTGAGGGCCACCTTGGGCACAAACACGCATTGTGACCCACAGCGTGAACCCAGTGCTCATTGAAGGCCTCTCTGGAGCTGGCCCAAGTGCCCACATATGAGGCTTGCCATGCCCCTTGGCCCCCAACCCTAAACAGAATTCGGAATTTCCAGTTGTCCATACCCAGTGTTCTGCTCTGGAATCCCTCTTTTGGAGGGGCACCTAAGGCAGAAAACAGGACTCCTCCCTTCCCACAGAATGACCCTAAACTCTTGGGAGTCAGGCCAAATCCCCAGAGAGGGAGACTCGTCCATGACCCATGAGGCCACCCATACATTCCACGGCCATCCTGGACACAACATCCAGAGACAAAAGCCTGAGCAACCGTGTCCCACTCGCCCTTTTTTCATATCCCCAGGAGCACCCTTCAAGGTCTGTAGATAGGCCTTCCATACCCTCGTCCCCAAACCTAAGCTGAATGGTGATTTCAGACTTTTGAAAGTCTTGTCCCCACAACCCTGGCCCACACACCCTCCAGGCAGGGGCGTGTGGAGCCACACCGCAGGACTCTGCCTGCCCTTTCCAAGGAAACTGCCCATTCCATTGGCCACAACCCTATATACTAAGAGAAAACTCCAAGGACTCTGAGGCCATCCCAACTGTGTAGGCCGCCCTGGACAAACAGGGGCATTCTGACACAAGCTGAGTCAATGACTCCCACTCAGACACGCAGACCAATTTCCCCAGAGCAGAAGATTGAACCGGACAGACCACTAGGCCCTAAATGAACCCTAGCTTTGGTTTCCAGGTGACTCTCCTCAGAGACCTGGTTCCAAATACCAGCATATGGGGCTTTCCTGGGGCACAAAACAGAAACCCTCTCATCTCCACATGGGAACCTTGCTCTTTGGATCTGTGTCCAACTCTCCAGGTCAAAGAATTCTGCAGGGCACCTGAGCCACAGCCACATTGAAAGTCTCCATGGACACAGACCCACCTTAAGACCCATCCTCAGGAGAGTCCCTTTCAACTCATCCCACTGGGTATCTCGCCCCACAGCCAGAAGATCAAACCTGCTTTATTGCTAGGAGCCAATGGGAATGTGAGGTGGGGTGTTCGAGAATCCATACTTAGAACCATGCTCTCGAGTCTTTCTGTATGGGGCGTCCTGGAGCCATCCAACAGGACTTGACTATCCCGCAGAAGGAAACCTTGAGGTTTGGAGCAGCTTCCAACCCCCAGTGTGGGCAAACCTCCATGGCTTCATGAGGCACCCCCCCTTTATGAAGGATATCATGTGTCTGTCAATGACAAAAACTCCAACCTGAACCAGTGTCTGATATTCGCCCTGACTTCAGATGCAAGAGATTTCGATTCAGCCTCTGCAGAGTGGGCCTGCCCTGCCTTCGGCCTCAAACTGAACCCTAGCTTGTGTTTTCAGACTACTGTCCTCATACTCCTGACCCACAAGCCCTCCGGATTGGGAATTCCGGAGCCACAACACAGCCCTCTGCCTGCCCACCAGAAGAAAAACATTGCCCTATGGGGCTGCCAAGAAACCCCAAATGAGGATCAACCTGCAAGGCACTCGAATGCACCCTAATTGCATAGGCTGCCCTGGGCACTAATGATCTGTCTGACACAGCATGAGCCCAGATCTCCCGACAGACAACCAGACAGCTGGCTGCACACCCTGGACATCTGACTCTCCATGGCCTTAGGCCGTCATCTCTTACCAACCTGGGTTTTCAGGCATCCGAACCTATACCTTATCTCCAATCCCTGCAGAGGAGGATCTTGTAGCACAAAGCAGAACTCCTCCTTCCCCATGGCAGGAAACCTTGCTGTTGGAATGGTGTCAAACTTTCAGTGTAGGAGAAACCTGCATGGCCCATGAGGCCACGCCCACGCTTGAGGGCCGCCCTGGGGACAAACATGCATTGTGACCCTCAATGTAAGCCCCGTGCTCATGTAAGTCTTGTCAGTGGCTTGACCAAGAACCCACATATGGGGCTTGCCATGCCCCTAGGCCCCCAATCCTAACCAGATGTTGGGTTTTCCAGTCACCCGTACCCAGGGCTCTGCTCTGGAATCCCTTTCTTGGAGGGACACTGAGGCAGAGAACAGGACTCATCCCTTCCCACAGAATGACCCCAAACTCTTTGGAGCTGGGCCCAATCCCAGAGAGGGAGACTCATCCATGGTCCATGAGGCCGCCCCTAAATTCCACGGCCATACTGGACACAACATCCAGAGACAAAAGCCTGAGTGACCGCCTCCCATTCGCCCTTCTTTCATATCCCCAGGAGCACCCTTCATTGTCTGTAGATCCTGCCTGCCATACCCTCGGCCCCAAACCTAACCCGAGTTGGTGATTTCAGATTTCTGTCCCCGCAGCCCTGGCCCACACAGACTCCAGGCTGGGGTGTGTGGAGCCACTCCACAGGACTGCTCCTGCCCTCTCCGAGGAAACTGTGCCCATTCCATTGACCACAACACTACACATTAGGAGAAGCCTCCATGGACCCCAAAGCCATCCGAACAGTGTAGGCAGCCCTACACAAACAGGGGCATTCTGACAGGAGTTGAGCAACTACGTCCACTCAGACATGCAGACATACGTCCCCAGAGTTAGAATATTGAAATTGAGAGGCCCCTAGGCCCTAATCTGAACCCTAGCTTTGGTTACCAAGTGTCTCTCCTCAGAGGCCTGTTTTAGAATACCAGCATATGGGGCATTCCTGAAGCACCAAACTGAACCCCTCTCGTCTCCTCATGGGAAGCTTGCTTTTGGGAGTTTTGTCAAATGCTCCAGTTTAGAGAATCCTGCAGGGCCCCCCAGCAAATGCCACATTCCAAGTTCTCCATGGACACAACCCACATTATGATCCGTCATCAAGAGAGTCCATTTCAACTCAGTACCCCGGGGGGTACCTCTCCCATGAGCCAGCAGATTGGATCTGCCTTGTTGCATGGAGCCAATGGGAATGTGATGTGGGGTGTCCAGGCTTCCATCCTTAGAATCCTGCTCTCGAGTCTTTCTGAATGGGGCGTCCTGGAGCCATCCAACAGCACTCAACTGTCCAGCAGAAGGAATCCTTGTGGTTTGGAGCATCTCACCACCCCCAGCATGGGAAAACCTCCATGGTGTCATGACGCCCCCATGTCATGAAGACGCCAACAAGGAAACAAACTCCAGCCTGAGCCAACATTTGATTCTCGCTCTGACTTCAGATGCAGGAGATCTCGATTCAGCCTCTGCAGAGTGGGCCTGCCCTGCCCTCGGCCCCAAACTGAACCCTAGATTATGTTTTCAGACTTCTGTCCTCACACTCCTGACCCACAAGCCCTCCAGATTGGGAATTCAAGAGCCACAATGCAGCCCTCTGCCTGCCCACCAGAAGAAAAGTGTTGCCCTATGGGGCTGCCCAGAGACCCCAAATGAGGATCAGCTTGCAAGTCCGTCATCCGGACCCCAATTGTATAGGATGCCCTGTGCACTAATGCTCTGTCTGACACAGCCTGAGCCCACACCTTCCAACAGACAACCAGACAGCTGGGCCAGATATCCAGCACATTGTGACCCCGCCATGTCTTTAGGCCGTCATCTCTTCCACCTGTGTTTTTCAGGCATTGGAAAATAGACCTTATCTCCAATCCCTTCATGGGGGGAACCAGATGCACAAATAAGAACTCCACTTTCCCCATGGCAGGAAAGCTTGCTGTTGGCATGGTGTCCGACCTTCAAGGCAGGAGAAACCTGCATGGCCCATGAAGCCACTAACATGCTTGAGGGCCACCTTGGGGACAAACACACATTGTGAACCTCAGCGTGAGCCCTGTATTCAAGAAAAGCCTCTCAGGGCTTGACCAAGAGCCTGCATATCGGGCTTCCAATGCCCCTAGGCCCCCAATCCTAACCAGAGTTTGGGTTTTCTGGTCGCCCAGATCCAGGCTCGGCTCCGGAATCCCTCTCTTGGAGGGACACCTGAGGCAGAAAACAGGACTCCTCCCTTCCCACAGAAGGGACCCCAAACTCATAGGAGTCAGACCAAATCCCCAGAGAGGAGACTCCCATAGCCCATGAGGACACCTCTACATTCCACAGCCATCCTGGACACAACATCCAGAGACAAATGCCTGAGCAACTGCTTCCCAATCGCCCTTCTTTCATATCCCCAGGAGCACCCTTCATCGTCTGTAGATTGGGCCTGCCATACCCTTGGCCCCAAAACTAAGCCGAGTTGGTGATTTCAGACTTCTGTCCCCACAGCCCTGGCCCACACACACTCCAGGCTGGGGTGTGTGGAGCCACACCGCAGGACTGTGCCTGCCCTCTAAGGAAACTTTGCCCATTCCATTGGCCACAACCCTACATATTAGGAGAAAACTCCAAGGACTCTGAGTCCATCCCAATTGTGCAGGCCGTCCTAGACAAACAGGGGCATTCTGACACAAGCTGAGCAATGACCTCCACTCAGACACACAGACCAATTTCCCCAGAGACAGAAGATTGAACCGGACAGACCACTAGGCCCTAATCTGAACCCTAGCTTTGGTTTCCAGGCAACTCTCCTCAGAGACCTGGTTTCAAATACCAGCATATGGGGCTTTCCTGAGGCACCAAACAGAAACCCTCTCATCTCCACATGGGAACCTTGCTCTTTGGATCTATGTCCAACCCTCTGGGTCGGAGAATTCTGCAGGGCACCTGAGCCACAGCCACATTGAAAGTCTCCATGGACACACACCCAACTTAAGACCCATCCTCAGGAGAGTCCCTTTCAACTCATCCCACTGGGTATCTCACCCCACAGCCAGCAGATCGAACCTGTCTTGTCACTAGGAGCCAATGGGAATGCGATGTGGGGTGTCCAGGCATCCATCCTTAATACCCTGCTCTCGAGTCTTTCTGTATGGGGCGTCCTGGAGCCATCCAAAAGGACTCGACTGCCCCACAGAAGGAAACCTTGAGGTTTGGAGCAGCTTCCAACCCACAGCGTGGGAAAACCTCCATGGCCTCATGAGGACCCACTTCATGTAGTGTCCATCAATGACAAAAACTCCAGCCTGAGCCAACGTCTGATTACTCGCCCTGACCTCCAGATGCAGGATATATCGATTTAGCCTCTACAGATTGGGCCTGCCTTGCCATAGGCACGAAGTTTAACCAACCTTGAGTTTTTCAGACTTACATCCTCACACTCCTGACCCACAAGCCCTCCAGATTGCTAATCCTTGAGCCACAATGCAACCCTCTGCATGCCCAGCAGAAGGAAAACTTTTCCCTATGGGACTGTCCAGAAACCCCAAATGAGGATCAACCTGCACGGCCCTCGACCACACGCTAATTGCATAGGCTGCCCTGGGCACTAATGCTCTGTCTGACACAGCCTGAGCCTAGACCTCCCTAAAAACACCTAACGAGCTGGCTGCACACTCAGAATCTGAGACCTGCCACGGCCTTAGGCCATCATCTCTTCCCTACCTAGTTTCTCAGGCATCTGAACCTAGACATTATCTCCAATCCCTGCACAGGGGGGAACCTGATGCTCAAATCAGAACTCCTACTTCCCCGCGGCAAGAAACCTTGCGGTTGGCATTGTGTCAAACCTTCAGGGTAGAAGAATTCTGCATGGCCCATGAGGCCACACCCATGCTTGAGGGCCGACATGGGCACAAACACTTATTGTGACCCTCAACGTGAGCACCGTGTTTAAATAAGACCTCTCTGTGGCTGGACCAAGAGCCTGCGTATGGGCTTGCCATGCCCCTAGGCCCCCAATCCTAACCAGTGGTTAGGGTTTTCCAGTCGCCCGTACCCAGGTCTCTGCTCTGGACTCCATCTTTTGGAAGGATGCCAGAGGCAGAAATCAGGACTCCTCCCTTCCCACAGAATGACCCCAAACTCTTGGGACATGGGCCCAAGCCCCAGAGAGGGAGACTGCCCATGAGGCACCCCTATATTCCACAGCCATCCTTGACACACAATTAGAGAAAAAAGCCTGAGCAACTGCCTCACACTCACCCAGATTTCATATCCTGAGGAACTCACCTCAGGGTCTGTAGATTGGGCATGCCATACCCTCGACCCAAAACCTTCCCCAAGTTTGTGTTTTCAGACTTCTGTCCCTACAGCCCTGGACCACACACCCTGTAGGGTGGGGTCTTTGGTGCCCCGTCTCAGGGATATTCCTGCCCTCTCGAAGTAAACTAGTCTCTTGTGGATTCTTCCCAGCCTGCAATAGTTTGTTGTCATTCTGGGGGAAGGGAAGAGTCCTGTTTTCTGTTTCAGGGGTCCCCCAAATAGAGAGATTCCAGAGCAGGGCTCAGATACCATCTTCTGGAAAAAACCCAACTGGCATAGATTTCAGCCTAGGGGCATGGCCAGCCGGATATGCGGGCTCTGGGTCCAGCCCCCGAGGAGTCTTACTTGAGAATGGGGCTCAGGCTGAGGGGCACAATGTGTGTTGGTGCCCAAGGCGGCCCTCCAGATTGGGCGTGGCCTCATAGGCCCAGGAGGTTTCATCAACTTGGAAGTTTTGACACACAGCCCAACAGCAAGTTCTCCTGCCATGGGGAAGGAGGAGCTCTGTTCTGTGCATCAGGTTCCCCCACATGAAGATATTTGACATAAGGTCTGGGACAGATATCTGAAAACCCAGGTTGGGTAGAAATGACGACCAGAGGAACAGGCAGTTCTGATCTGCTGGATATGCAGCCTGCTGTCTGAGTTGCTGACGGGATGCTGGTCTCAGGTTGTGTCAGACAGAGCATTAGTGCACAAGGTGGCCTATGAAATTGGAATGCCATCGAGGGCCGTGTGGGTGTCTGGGCATCCCCATAGGGCACTTTGCCTTATTATGGTGGGCATGCAGAGTGCTGCATTGTGGCTCCAGAATTCTGAATCCGGAGGTTTTGTGGGCCAAGAGTGTGAGGACCGAAGTCTGAAAACACAAGCTAGAGTTCGGTTAAGGGCCTAGGCATAGCAGGTTCAAGCTGCAGAGGTTGAATCAAGGTCTCCCGCATCTGATGTAAGGGCGAGTGTGAGATGTTGCTCAGGTTGGAGTGTGTGTCCATGATGGCTGCCTAATGGAGGGGTGGCCTCATGAGGCCATGGAGGTTTTCCCACACTGGGGGTTGTGAGCTGCTCCGAACAGCATGGTTTTCTTCTGCAGGACAGGCGTGTTCTGTTTGATTATCAATTGTCCCCCATAGGGAAAGATTGGAGAGTAGACCCTTCATATGGATGCCTGGAAACCCCACCTGGCATTCCTACTGGAGCCTAGGAACAAGGCAGTTACGATCTGATGACTCTAGGGCAGGCTAGCCAGGGGAATGTGTTGAAAAGGAATCTCATGCTGATGAGTCTCAATGTGGGTTTGTGTCCATGGAGATCTTGGAATGTGGTGGTGGCTCAGGGTCCATGCAGGATTATCCTGCCCTGAGGGGTTTTAAATAGCTCCAAGTAGCAAGTTTCCCTTCTGGGAACAGGAGGTGTTCTGTTCTGGGCCTCAGCAACTCAAATCTTTTGGTATCTGTGACCAGGCCTCTGTGGATAGATGTCTAAAAACCCAAGCTCCAGTTCAGTTTAGGGCTGAGGGGCATGTCACCATCAACATTCTGACTGCGGGACCATCTACCTGGGTGTCTGACTGGAGGTCGTTGCCTGGGGTGTGTCACACTGCGCATTTTTGTCCAGGGTGTCCTATGAAACTAGGGTGGCCTCAGGGGCCATGCAGGTATCTCCTAATCTTGAGGGTTTTGGCGACTGTAAAGGGCACAGTTTCCTTTGGTTGGACAGGCACAGTCCTGCGTGGTAGCTCCGCTTGGATAGTGTGTGGGCCAGGGCTCTGGGGACAGAAGTCTGAAAACACAAAGTTGGGTTAGGGTTACAGCCAACGGTAGGGTAGGGTCAATCTGCAGACCCTGAGGGGAGCTCTCGGGACCTGATATGAGGACGAGTGTGAGGTGGTAGCTGAGGCTTTTGCCTCTGGATTTTGTATCTAGGACGGCCACGGAATGTAGGAGTGGCCTCCCCAGCCCATGAAAGATTCTCCCTCTAGGGGATTCCATCTGGCTCCCAATAGTTTGGTGTCATTCTGGGGGCAGGGAGGAGTCATGTTTTCTGACTCAGGGGTCCTCTAAAAACAGGGATTCCAGAGCAGAGCTCTGGGTACAGTCCCCTGGGAAACTCCAACTTGGCTTAAGATTTCATCATAGGGGCATGGCCAGCCCAATATGCAGGCTCTGGGTCCAGCCCCCGAGGGGTTTTATTTGAGAATGGGGCTCAGGCTGAGGGGCACAATTCTTGTTCGTGCTCAAGGTGGCCCTCCGGAGTGGGCGTGGCCTCATAGGCCCTGCAGGTTTCACCAACTCGGAGGGTTTGACACACAGTCCAACAGCAAGTTTTCCAGCCATGGGGAAGGAAGAATTCTGATTTGTGCATCAGGTTCTCCCACATGAAGGAATTTGACAAAGTCTGGGGACAGATGCCTGAAAACCCAGGTTTGGTAGAGATGACGGCCTAGGGTGTGGGCAATTCTGATCTGCTAGATATGTGGCTCACTGTCTGGGTGGCTGACGGGATGTCTGGTCTCAGACTGTGTCAGAACAAGCATTAGTGCACAGGGCGGCCTATGAAATTGGGGTGCCATCAATGACCATGTGGGCGGATCCTCATTTGGGGTTTTTAGGCAGCCCCATATGGCACTTTGTCCTTATTATGGTGGGCAATCAGAGTGCTGCATTGTGGCTCAAGAATTCCAAAACCAGAGGGCTTGTGGGCCAAGAGTGTGAGGACAGAAGCCTGAAAACACAAGTCCGTGTTAGGTTCAGGGCCTAGGGCATGGTAGGCTCAATCTGCAGAGGTTGAACGAAGATCTCCAGCATCTGATGTAAGGGCGAATGTGAGACGTTCGCTCAGGCTGGAGTTTCTGTCCATGATGGCCGCCTAATGGAAGAGTGGCCTCATGAGGCCATGGAGGTTTTCCCACACTGGGTTTTATGAGCTGCTCCGAACAACATGGCTTTCTTCTGCAGGACAGGCAGTGTCCTAATTGAAGACCAATTGTCCCTCATAGGGAAATACTCGAGAGTACAGTCTACACATGGATGCTTGGAATCCCCACCTGGCATTCGCAATGGCACCTATGAACAAGGCAGGTTCGATCTGGTGGCTCTGGGGCAGGCTAGTCACGAGAGTGTGTTGAAATGGAATCTCACGCTGATGGGTCACAATGCGGCTTTGTGTCCACGGAGACCTTGGAATGTGTCAGTGGCTCCGGGGCCATGCAGGATTCTCTTGCCCTGAGGGTTTGACACAGCTCCAAATAGCAATTTTCCCTTCTGGGAACAGGAGGTGTTCTGTTCTGGGCCTCTGCAGCTCCCATATATTGTTATCTGAGACTGGGCCTCTGGGGACAGATGACTGAAAACCTACTACCGAGGCCAAATTTAAAGTCCTTTCTGTTGTCCATTTATGTCTCTCTGTGCCATTTGCTCCTTATACCCAAACTTCCTCTCCAGATAGTTTTCCCATAGGTTTAAGTAATGATGAAAATTGGGCTCCCGTGTCCACCAAAAAATCAACTGATTTCCCCTCAACTTCAATTTTTACCTGAGGTTTGGGGAGGGGCTCCGAACCATGGCCCCTTCAATCTCTAGTGGCAAGCATTGCTGTCTTCCTTTTAGGGCACTCCCTGGCCCAATGTCCTTTTCCTTACAGTAAGCGCACTGATCTGAATCTAAGTCTTCCCTCCTGCCTTTTCTGTGCTTAGGCTTTTCCTTCCATTTACTATCCTCTACCCGTCTCCTCCCCACCTCATGTAATGCCAAAACCTTAACCATTTTTTTGTCTGTTTTTCATCCTCTTGTGCATCCCTGTTGTTAAACACCTTTTCTGCTATTCCCACTAACTCAGTCAGATTCTTCCCTTCAAACCCTTCAATTTTCTGAAGTTTCCTATATATGGGGCTGACAGACTGGCAAAGCAAGATTGTCTAAATGAGCTATCGTGCAACTTCCCTGAAGTTTACCTCAAGTTGTCTAGCTTAAGTAAACAAACATTTAAAGACAATCAAATCTAGAATTTAACATCCATAAAGGTGTGTTATTAAAGCATAATTTTTCTCTCTAAAATAATCCCCATTTTCAGATAACCAAATTAGGACTAATTTATTTGAAAAACAAGTTCAGTTTTAACAAGCTTGGCCTAATTATTTACATAAGCTCAGCAAGAACAGTGAGGGATCATATAAATCTTTTAGAATCTGCTTTGCTGGAACTCTCATAAGGAATCTCTAGGTTGAACTTATGATAGCCACTCCAGGCCAGAAGCCAAGCTACATACTTGCCATCAGACATGCCTGCAATACCTGTCGATTTGGTATTCCAAATGGAATTCCAAATGGAATTCCTCTTCCTGAGGTCCCCAAAGAATCCTGAGGTTCCTGCACCTGTCAGGAAGTAACATCCTTTACTCACCTGGTGAGGCTTCTGGGAACTCTGTAAGCAAGGTATCAGGCCCACAGTTCCAAAGGGGTTTACGGTTCCAGGTTTTATAAAGTCAACCTTAGTTCCTATAAGCTGTCTAATCATATCTAAGTATTTTCAAATATGACATTCCAGTCAAAGCCATGGTAAAATAAGGTATTACAATGGTGTCCTGTTATAAGAGAACAGATTCTTATTGAACTTATGCAAATGACTGATTGCCATGGAAGAAAGAATCTTGCTGAGACCTTTTGGTTTCAGAGGGTTCAGATAGAGAGAAAGAGTTGAATACCTTGATTTGTTGACAAATGACTACATTTTTATCTCTGTAAGTTACAGATAACTTAAGAAAAAGTTTCCCTAGTCCTGGAAGAGCAAACATTAAAGATCATTGATGTTTAAAATAAGACAAAACATCAAGAGATATAATATTACAATCTTTCAGTTCACCTAGTCCTATGTTAATAATTCTGGTTTAGTCCGAATGTAGCTTTTACTCCTGTAAATTCTTACCCATTTCAGTTCCAGGATTTTAACATATCAAAGACCTGTATTTGTCCTGAAAGTCTCCCATATGAATTTTCTTTAAGACAGAATTTATCTTACAAGAGAATTAAAACAATTACAAATAACAAAAAACTCAGAATAGATGTGGTAAAGAGCTGGTGAGATGAGAATTTACAATGTAACTGGCAAGAAAATCGGGTTACTTTTGTGACACGTAACATTTCCATTATCGCAATATCAAGTGATGATCTACCAACATATTAAACCTTTAAGAAATGAATAGCATCTTCCCAAATGTAACCCAAGATTTATCATTGGTTTAAATCTTGTCATCAATTGCTAAAACCTTAGAAAGTTTTAAAACACATGCCTAAATATAATTAGGGGTGTTAAACACCTGATAAAACAAACATAGAAACTGAATTTTCTGGGCAGGCAAAGAGAAAACCATAACAGATCAATCAACTTAAGAAAACTTTGTCTCTTTAAACAGAAAGAAAACCAGCTTTTCTATACCAGTGTCTTTTTTTTAAAGTATGCAGATAATGAGTTTACTAGGTTTCCCTCCGATCGTGAATGATGTCACAGACAAAGGGAGGGGGATCTTTCAGATGCTGTCCTGCTCGCGTCCCTCGTGGGAACTTAGGAGCGTCTTAGCTAAGGTCTGTCCGTATAACCCCGGACCAGGCTACTCCGTGGAGTAGATGACTGTTATGCCATATGATGCCCCGAGAGACTCAGGGTGCAACCCACTCAGACTCCGTAGCAGAAGCAGTGGAGCCATATAGACACATTCACACAATCAGGCACTCTTCAGATTCAAACAGGTTGGATATCCTTCCCTTTGGGTATCCTTGGCTAATGGGAGGTGATCAGTCTCCCCTTCCATTCTTTTATGAATGGATTTAGCTCCGACAGTGGCTGCGGGGCTGTTTTCTCTCTTTTACATATCTCCTACGTTTTACATACAGAGATGCTTTTCTCATGTCCATCAGTCTTAATTACACTTAACAGAATTTTGTACTCTTAGAAATACCTTAACCTCTACTGAAGACTAAATAAAAACCAATTGTGAGTTGTTACAACAGAATTGTTTAGATAGCAAATTTATCAATCAGTTAAGCACAGAACGTGTTCACCAGCAGATTTCAAAAGCATAAACCCAGTTCCAGCAGCCAATGCTCTAGCATTTTATCCCATTTGGTTAAGACCTACATGTCCAACAAATTTAATTCAATTTGTCATTCAAGCAACCCTTCACAGTTTCAGGTTACCAAAGACTTCGGAAGCCACTTTAACAATTACCCATTAAAACCTTGAGACAGACAAATAACCATCTCCACTTCAGATGCCATGCTCTCCTGCCAGCAAGGGGGAGGGGCTAGGCAGTCCACGTTGGGCCAGAGAAGGCAAGGAATTCCCCAAAACAAAGGGAGTTTCAGCAGCTGCTTGGGAATAATCCTTAAAGTCTCTGTCTCAAGGTCGGTTCATCCCACAGTGCCAGTTCTGCTTACCAAAAGTGGCCCACTAGGCACTCATATTCCACGCCCGGCTCCAATGAGCATCAGCACTGGTCACCTTAACCCGGCATTAAACTAACCCCAGTTGGCTCCAGTCATAGCCCTTAACACACGAAATGAGTTAGTGAGAAGCCTCACATCTATTTGAAGAATGGAGAGATGAAAGTCAGAGTCCCCTTGCTCTCTGCTTGCCCCATTCCTTAAATCATAAGAAATAACACAACAGACAACAAAAGGACCAGGCAAAGACAACCGCCAGCCGAACGATTCTTACCCAGAACCTGCCACTGGTGGGGGCTTTCTTTATCCCCAGACCGCCCAGTGGGACTCAAACACCCCAGTGACCGCCTAGGGGGACTCGAACGCCCCGTTGATCTACCAGCAGAGGGATGGGGCATCCCCGCATCCACTCCAGCCCTGGGGAGCATGGCTGTGTCCAGCTTCTCCCCGTGGGCCATACCCTGGAGCTCTAACCAGACAGAGAGATAGGATCCCGTGATCTTACCTCCGGAGGCTTTTCCCAAAAATTCTGATGCTGGATCAGTTCTCATCGTTTGAATCCGGGTGCCCCCTCCAATGTTAGGGTCCATAATCAAAGGAGCGAGACTGATACAAAGCAAAGGTCAAGCAAATCTTTATTTCGTGCCAAGCACTGAGAATCAAACTGACCGGGCAGGAACGTCTCTTGCAAAGAGGCGACCCCTCCCAGCCTCACAGACTAACTTTTATAGAGGTAGTTTAGCCAGGCTATACACAGGTGGCCAATGAGATTCCAATATGCAGAGAACATTGCACAGTCATGCTAAGTCGGCCACACACAGAAAAAAACTGCTAGGTAATACACAGGTGGCCAATTGAATTTCAATTTACCCTAGTAGATATATGCGTGCCCCACTGATTGGATGTCTTCACCTGGACTGACCCTCCCTTGTATTTAGGCTTTGCAAGTAAGTTCCTCTGGGAGGGGCGGGGTCAATCTAAGTTTATTGCATAGGGTCAATCTAGGTTCACTACATAAACACAAAGTGACTCCCTCTGGCCAACCAGGCCCTTACATTGACGGCCTCAGGCCATGGCAGGTCCCACTTGCTGGATATGGGGTCCCCTACCTCGGTGGCTGACATGAGGTCGGGGCTCAGACTGGGTCAGACAAAACATTATTGCAGAGTGCTGCCTATGATATTGTGGTGCCCTCAAGGGCCTGCATGTTGATCCTCATGTGGGGGGTTCTGGGCAGACGTGTAGGGCAATTTTTCTCTCTGGTGGGCAGGCAGAATGCTGCCTAGTGACTCCAGAATACCCAATCTGGAGGTCTTGTGGGCCAGGAGTGTGAGGACAGAAGCCTGAAAACAGAAGCTATGGTTAAGTTCAGCGCTGAGACCATGGCAGTTCCAATGTGCAGGGGATGATTTGAGATCTCCAGCACCTGAGTAAGGGCAAATGTCAGATGTTCACTCATGCTGGAGTTTGTGTCCATGATGGCTGACTAGTGGAGGGGTGGCCTTATGAGGCCATGGAGGTTTTCCGATGCAGGGGCTTGTGAGCTGCTCCAAACAGCAAGGTTTCCATGTGCGGAACAGGGGAATCGGGTTTGATGGCTCCAGGGTCCCCCATATGGAAAGATTGGGTAGCAGACCTCTCCCTATGGATGCCAGAACAGCCAACCTCGCATTACCATTGAAGCGAAGGAACATGGCAGGTTCGTTCTGGTGGCTCTGGTGTCGGGTACCAATGGTCTGAGTTGACATGAAGTCTCATGCTGATGGTTGAAAATGCTGGTTTGTGTCCAGGGAGTCCTTAGAATGTGGCAGTGGCTCAGGGTCCATGCAGGATTCTCTACACTGAGGGTTGGACACAGTTCCCAAGACCAAGGTTTCCTTCTGGGGACAGGAGGTGTTCTGTTTTGCAGCACAGGGAACACATGTTGGGCCATATGTTGGTATTACAGATCAGGCCTCTAGGGACAGATGCCTGAAAACGTAAGCTATGTTTCTGATGAGTTGCTAGGGGCGTGTCAGGTTCAATCTTCTGACTCAGGGCCATTGAACTGGATGTCTGCCTGGTGATAGGTGCTCAGTGTGTGTCAGTCTGCGCATTTGGGTCCAGAGTGGCTCTGAAATTGGGGTGGGCTCAGGGGCCTTGCAGGGTTTCTCTTAATCTATAGGGTTTGGGCAAATATGACTGGCAGAGTTTCCTTCAGGAGGGCAGACAGAGTCCTATGGTGTGGCTCCAGAGCCCCCATCCTGGAAGGCATGTATACCAGGGCTTTGGGGACAGAAGTCTGCAAACACAAAGCGGGATACGGTTAGGGGCGAGGTGATCACATGTCGCATCTGCAGGCCCTGATGGGAGCCCCTGGTGATCTGAAATTAGGGCTCCTGGGAGACAATAGCACAGGCTTTTCTTTCTGGATTGTATGTCCAGGATGGCTGCAGAATGAAGGGGTGGCCTTAGGGCCATGGGAGATTCTTCTTCTCCTGGGATTCTGTCTAGCTCCCAATACTATGGTTTGCTTAATGGGGGAAGGGAAGAGTGCTGTTTTCCGTCTCAGGGGTACCCCCTAAACAGGGATTCCAGAGGTGGGCTCTGGGTCCAGGCACCTGGAACACTCCAACTTCTATTAGGATATGGGCTTATGGGGGTGGCAGGCCCTGTATGCGGGCTCCTGGTCCAGTTACCGAGGGGTGTTGTTTGAAAGTGGGCTCAGGCTGAGGTTCACAAGGCCTGCTTGTACCCAGGGCGGCCCTCATGAGTGGGCATATCTCATGGATCATGTAGCTGCTCCCACATGGAGGGATTGGATACCCATCACAACAGCCAGGTTTCCCTCCATGGGGAAGGAGGAGTACTCTTTTGTGCTTCAGGTTCACCAATAGGCAGGGATTTGCATGAAGGATTGGGGACAGATACCTGAATACCCAGGTTGGGTAGAGATGATGGTCTCGGGCCATGAGAGGTCCCACCTGCAGTATATGGGGCCCGCTATCTGGGTGGTTGACAGGAGGTCGGGGCGCAGGCTATGTCAGACAGAGCATTAGTGCACAGGGCGGCCTAGGACATTGGGGTGCTGTCAAGGCCTGTGCAGGTTGATCCTCACGTGGGGTCTCTGGGCAGACCCATAGGGCACTTTCTTTCCAGGTGGGCAGGCAGAAGGCTGCATTGTGGCTCCAAATTCCCTATCTGGAGGACTTGTGATCCAGGAGTGTGAGGACAGAAGTTTGAAAACACAAGCTATGGTTAAGTTCAGTGCCAAGCGCATTTAAATCCATCTGCAGAGGTTGATCCGAGAATCCCAGCACCTGAGTAAGGGCGAGCATCAGATGTCTGCTCCTGCTAAAGTCTGTGTCCATGCATGGCCGATGAATGGAGGGGTGGCCTCAAGAGGCCATAGGAGGTTTTCCCAACTGGGTCTTGTGAGATGCTCCAAACAGCCAGGTGTACTTCTGTGTGACAGGGGGAGTCGGTTAGATGGCTCAGGGTCAGCCCATATGGAATGATTGGATGGCAGAGATCTTAGTATGCATCCCTGTAATGCCAACCTCAGGTTACCATCGCAGCTGAGGAATAGGGCAAGTTCGATCAGCTGGCTCTGGATTGAAGTTCCAAGGGGGGTGAGTTGACAGGGGTTCTCAGACTGATGGGCCACAATCTGGGTGTTGTCCAGGGAGACCGGGGAATATGGTGGCATGAGAAGGGCCATGCAGGATTCTCCTACCCTGAGGGTTGAACACAGCTCAACCAAGAGCAAGGTTTTTTTCTTTGGACAGGAGGGGTTTTGTTGTGTGGCTCAGGGCCTGTGACATACCCTGAGTGAGAAAGGGCCCTCGGCTTCGGGGAACAGGGTGTTGCGCAGGGCTGCCCAACACCCGCCAATTCTCAAGAGTGTTCTGCCCAAACCAATCCCTGTTTGTGCAGAATGCTCATGAGAATTGGCCGGAAAATGCCCAGCATACTTGCTTCGGGCGCTGCACATCTGCAGGGCCACTCACTGGGCCTGGCTTGGCATCCCGAGTGGTCACGTCCAAACCCCGCAAGAAAGCCCTCTTGGAGGCAGACTCCAGCAAGGTCGATGCCTACTGCTCCTCAGCCTCTGGGAGTGCCCTCCCTGGCGCTAGCCAATGGGGCCAGGCCTGCCCCAGGCCCGGCTGCGAACCCTCACCTGCTTCCTCAGCCTTCTGTTTCCAGGGTCCTGTCTCTCAGGGCCTCCAACTGGGGAACCCTGAATCCCATGCCTGATTCCCCCTCCCACTCCAGTGCAAAAGATGCCTTTAGGCACTATCAGACAAGCCTCGGAGCGAGAGAAACCTTCGTGCCCCCACTGAGGTCAGGCCATCCTTGGGTGCCCCAGCCACCAGAAAAGTCAGAGCCCGACGACTGGCCACATCCCCTCCCTCAACTCTGCTCCGGGAAAGCTCCCCTGCGCAGGGGCCCCAGGGTGTGCCGTGTCGTCTAGGTGTGTTTTCCAGGTGGCTGCGACATGCCCTGAGCAAGAAAGGGCCCTGGGGCACGGGGAACAGGGCAGTGCGCAGGGCTGCCCAACACAGGCCAATTCTCAAGAGCGTTCTGCCCAAACTGATTCTGGTTCGGGCAGAACGCTCTTGAGAATTGGCCAGAAAATGCCTGGTGAACTAGCTTCTGGTGCAGCATGTCTGCAGGGCCGCCCCCTGGGCCTGACCCGGCATCCCTAGTGGTCACGTCTGAACCCCGCCAGAAAGACCTCTGGGAGTCAGGCTCTGGAGAGGCCAATGCCTCCTGCTCCTCAGTCTCTGAGGGTGCCCTCCCTGGCGCTGGCCAATGGGGCCGGGCCTGCCCTGAGGTCCAGGTAGGAACCCTCTCAGGCTTCCTCAGCCTTCCGTTTCCAGGGTCCTGTCCCTTGGGGCCTCCACATGGGGAACCCTGAATCCCTCGCTACGACTTCCCCTCCCACACTGGCACAAACTGTGACTTTAGGTGCTTCAGACAAGCCTCAGAGCAAGAGAAACCTTCATTGAGGTCAGCCCCATCCTGGGGCGCCCAGCCACCCGAAAAGTCGGAGGCAGATGCCCAGCCACCACCCCTCCCTCAACTCTGCTCTGGGAACTCTCCCCTGCACTGGGGCCCCTGGGTGGGTCGCGTCGTCTCGGCATGTTTTCCGGGTGGCCGCGACATGCCCCGAGCGAGAAAGTGCCCTCAGCCAGGGGGAACAGGATGGTCCACAGGGCCACCCAATGCTGGCCAATTCTCAGGAGCGTTCTGCCCAAACCAGGATCAGTTTGGGAAGAACGCTCCTGAGAATTGGCCTGAAAATGCCTGGTGAACTCGCTTCAGGCGCCGCATGTCTGCATGGCTGCCCCCTGGGCCTGGCCCGGCATCCCAAGCCTTCACCTCCGAACCCCGCCAGAAAGCCCTCCGTATGATTTAGTCTGGTGGCTAGAATTAGAGTTCTTTCTAGGGTAAGGTTAAATTTATGTACCTCTCTTATGTTTTCCTATATGGCCAATAATTAGTATAATTCAGACTGCAGAGGACTTCATTTCTCTTTTTCATAAATTTGAATATATTCGTAATTTCAGTGTGAACATCTGGAACACACTTTTCTGCTTGTGTTGCAGTACTTGAAGACATGGGCTTTCCAGTCAGACACACCTGGATTTCATTCCTGGATCTATCATTTAAGCATTATAACCTTGAACATGGTAAAGCATAACTTCCTTGTTTCAAAAATAAGGGATGAAATGTCCTATCTTATTGGAATTAGTGCAAGGATGAAAAAGATAATAAAAGCTCCTAGCAGCATTCTTGGTAATGTAGGAAGCCTTTAATAAAGGATAATTATAATAGTTTGTCAGACACTGTTACAATAAGTAATCAACAATAAATAGGGTAATAATTCAAGTTCACAGGTCTAAGCTGTCATTGCACAAAAATTTGTTTTTCTTTACTTGCTCTTTCAAGTTTAGAGTTTTATTTTATTTTCATATACAGTGAACAGTTACTAATTGGACAACTGTTAATGTGTGACAATATGATCCATATTTGGGGGCTTTATGATTTAAAACATTAAGGGGTTTGAATCTATCTGAAAAGGAAAGATCAGGACATATTGAAGCTTTCAATAATGCAAAAGATACATACACACATGTTGCATTGTATAGTAGGGAAAATTAATACAGGAATTAAAAAGAAGAATGTGAATAAAGATGAAAATTTAATATAGTCAGAAAAGACTTGATAAAGGTCTTAGGGGCTTGCGGATGAGATTGAAAAGCAGTTATAATCTCTATAACAGCTGTGAAATGGTTATTTGGTACAGTTTATGAAGGTATGAATATGTTTATGCCTCATTCACAGACACTTGGACTTAAATACACACACATATGTATATGTATATACACACATACTTACACATACAAACATACAATGTTTCTTTTTACCTCTCTCTCTCTTTTTAATATGGAGACCATGGAGACCAGAAAATTTAGGTTGCTTGCTTAGGTTGTTAACTACAAGCCAGTGGTAAAGGTTAAACTGATGTCTAGGTCTTCTGCTGTGGTTCCAGTACATTTTTACTGCAATATCTTGAGTGAGCAAGCCTTCAAAACCTTGAATTATTCATATATAGAGAGGCAATCCTATCTTATTGCATAGGGCCATTTTCATTTATAGATATTAAGACTATAAGACTTTTCGTATATTCAGGCATATCAATGACAATTTCTGCACCATCAGTTTCATTAGTGGATTCTACAGCTTACTGAAAGTCTCAAATATGTGTTGCGATGTCACATTGGTAGCCTGAAACAAGCCATGGTGGGAGTATTTGCACCATGGAAACAACAAATGTTACAAATTATGGCTTCTTTTTGTTGTTGTTCTGAAGAGTCAACAGATAAACATTTTCTAGAACACCACACCACTCTTTATAATAGTGAATTGTGTACAATTCCTGTTATTAAAATGGCTAAAAGTATAAAATTATGTTTTTAATGTCACATAAGTGGACTTCAGAATAAGATATGGATAGGTCAAAGAAATAACAATTCTTGAAAGAAAGTGATAAAAATGGAATAATTATTATTTTCAACCAGAGGATTCTCTTATAAGTAGAGGAACAATTTTGATATATAAGGCACATGGAATGAACTGTTGTAGTAAGTTTTGTATTGTATGTATGGAAATTTACACAAAATAATAGGAAGTAACATACCATGAATAGAAAAATTCTATCCCAGGAACACAAGGCTTCCTGTTCCAAAAATATATATAAATCTACTCTTATTCATCAATTGGTGAAATATGAAAATAACAAATTAATTCAATAGATGAAGATAAAGTACTTGATTAAAAGTGTAGGTAATTAGATACAATGGATAATGGCATATGCAAGCTACATGTAGAAAAATTCAATAATTTCACTTACATAAGTAAGTGATAGTTACAAAATGTAATCATCACATAAGACCAAGAAAATGCTTGATTTTTGGGGCCCCTGGGTGGCTCAGTGCATTAAGCTGCTGCCTTCAGCTCAGGTCATGATGTCAGGGTCCTGGGATGGAGCCCCGCATCGGGCTTTCTGCTCAGCGGGGAGTCTGCTTCCTCCTCTCTCTCTGCCTGCCTCTCTGCCTGCTTGAGACCTCTCTCTCTCTCTGTCAAATAAATAAATAAATAAATAATCTTTTAAAAAATGCTTGATTTTATAAATACAAACATAAACCTGAAATGTGTTTCAAATATTAACCAGATAACATATTGTGGGCGATTTTTATTTACTCCTTAGAATGTTCTCTATGTTTAAAATTTCTCTACAGTGAAACATTAAGACTATGTAGATTATGAAAATGATGAAATGGAAATATAGAGATCAGACTTCATTCACAACAGCAACAAAAACCTAAAATATTCAAGAGTAGTTTTATTTTTTATAAGATTTGTTTATGTTAGAGAGAAAGAAATTGTGTGTGTGTGTGTGTGAGAGAGAAAGAGAGACACACAGAGAGAGAGAGAGAGAGAGAGAGAGAGAGTGGGGGGTTGGGCAGAGGCAGGGAATCTTCAAGAAGACTTCCTGCTGAGCATAGAACCCAATTCTGTGCTGGATCCCAGAAATGAAAAGATCATGACCTGAGATGAAACTCAACAACTGAGCCACCCATATGCCCCTCCAAGATTAGCTTTAAATGAGAAGAAATTAAAATGAGATCAATCCTCAATATATAAGTATAAAAAGGAAGAGTAGGAGAAGGAAGAAAAAGAAGAAAGACAAGAGCAGAGGAAGAGTAGTCAAGGAGTAATATGAATTTTACTTAAGTTGGCATGGGACAAGACTAGAAGGAAAGAAAGAACTTTATTAGTAGTATCTTCGTGGTATGACCAAGTGTGTTTTGTTTTTATTCTACATGCTAGAAAAATATCTTCCTATTTTTATTTCATTTTTAACTTTAATATTTAATATTCAAAGAAATATTTTGGGACTTCAGGAGGAATTCTCCTCAAACACACCACACCCACAAAATTTTGCTATACGGTTGATCCCCCACCATATCTTGGGTCTTGGAGATGATCATTATTTTCTCTAAAATGAACCAATAATAATAGAATTTCTAAGTCCAGACCCATTCATATGGATCCCTTCTCTCACAGAGATAGGCTATTGCCTTCTTGCTGGTAGTATCCTGCATAATTGTTCTTAGCTTTCTGCCTGCTAGGGACCTGCGGCTGGTTGTTTCCTTCCTTTGGCTTGCACAGTGAGTGACTCTGGATCTTGGGAGAGAGTATCTTTGCACCCCCTTTGGGAACCCATCTTATACCCAAGTGGGGCCATTCCATACTGTCAAAAATCCTTAAAATTCAAATTATGCACCCAGAGAGAAGGAAGCAAGTTGAAACTCTTATGCTGGATAGGTTGGATCAACATAGGATGTCATTTCATGTAAATACAAGTCTGTGAGTCATTGAGAGCAACTGTCCTCACAAATCTGAACAGAAAAGTAAATGCAGCTCTTTCAGCAATTCAAAGTTCCCCTATTCCTTTTCCCAATCTCCCAACTTCTCCTGCTTATCAAAGGGGGCTTATAAATGATTGGCTTTTTTTCTCCTTAAAGTTATACATCTTATCGTATCTTTGAAATATAAAACCAACCTACAGATGCCAGAGACTGAGGGAAAAAAAAAGGAAAGATGCCTTTTGGAAAATAGAAACTGCTAATAATACATAAATATAAAATACAAACTGCTAAAAGTCTTCTGTGCCTAAATTATAGCATAGTCTCCTTAATATTCCAGGGACACATACAGATCTTAACGTTTTCTCCATACATGTTAGTGACTCTAGGCTCCATGCAATGGTCTTTGTGTCTACAAATATATATTGTCAATGTGAGATATTTTTCTCACTGGACGGATATTGCTCAAATTAATTTGTAGAGAGCCCTATTTCCTTGGATTTGATACAAGTACTTGTAAGGATTGGGCATTCTAAAACTGCCAGAAAGATAAAAACTAACCTAAATTTGTTTCAAATTCATATGGTCTGGACAAATAGACTTGCCTTAGTTATCAGAACGAAAAATAAAACTGTCATGTGCCTTGGTTTAATAAAATAAGTAGATGTGATCTCTATTCAAAATGTTAAAAAAATAGCTTGGAAGAATGACAAGCTCTTATGTTTCCTAATTTTTTTTAATTTTCATTTTAATTATTTTTTATATTTTAAAATTTTATTTTAATTCCAGCTACTGAACACACCATGTTATATTAGTTCCATGTGCACAGTATAGTGATTCAACACTTGCATCCATCACCTGTGCACATCAGGACAAGCATAACCTGCAATCCTCATATCCTACTTCACTGATCTCACACCATGTCTCACACAGTTTTTATGGGTAATCTCAGTGAAACTGTTAGGAACAAGTTACATTGAATAGATGTAAATAAAATCAGAAATTTTAGATAAAGTCTTAGTCTTCCAAATCTTTTTGGTAAACTAAATCTTTAATGTTTTGGTGAGTTAGGTCAATGGTTAAATGAAATTACTTTCATTAAATATCTATATCATTACTAGTAAGATAATATTAAGTTATTAGTAAATGAACATGAGTTTATCTCCTTTTGGTTACCTTATTGCAAAGAAACTGGGCTTGTTTTTAAATGCATTTTTTGCTTTCCTGAAAGATTGTTTAATGGAGAAGCACGTAGTTCAGCAAATTATGAATTGCATTCATAAATTTCCCAACCTAAAGAATACTTTTTCACAGTTCACAACTGCTTTCTTTAAAAATGAAAGTTTCCAAGAGTTAAGAATTGTAAGTAATGTAATTAAGGCTACAGAAAATAATAAGAAAAAACAACTCAGAATGCAAAGAAGGTAAGATGTGTGTTTTTCATAAGTAAAGGAATGAGAAATGGAAATCTTTTCTCTCCCCCGCCCAGGGGAAAAAAGAAAGGAATTTTGTTTTACAGCAAAGGCAGTTACCTAAAGAAGGTAAACTCAGGACAATAATCTGAATGTAAAATAAAAAATTTGTAAAGCCTTCTAAAAAAGGAATGTTTGGAAAGGAATGATATGATTGTCAGGACGGTCTAAGATTGGAATGAAGAATTTTCCAATCAAAAGTAAGCTGGTAAAACATCAGAATTTGGGCTGCCTGGTAGCTCAGTGGGTTAAGACTCTACCTTCAGCTTGGGTCATGATCTCAGAGTCCTGGGATTGAGTCCCACATCGGGCTCCCTGCTGGACGGGGAGCCTGCTTCCTCCTCCATCTCTCTCTCTCTCCCTCTCTGCCTACTTGTGATCTCTCTCTGTCAAATAAATAAAATCTTAAAAAAATCATAATTTGGTTTTCCTTCCTGAAGAGAATGAAGGATTTTGTATTTTTTTTTTTAATTTTCTTGGAGTATTAGCCCTCTTAAGTCTCTTTGACCTGGAACGTCCCAAAGGATTTGCTAAATTAATTTAGCTTATTTGATATGTTAAATTACAGGGGAACCATTGTCAAATAAAACTTCCTACTAAGTTTTTTTTTTCCTGTTATAGTTGTAAGATTTGGCACATGTAAATAAGGTCCATTCCAATTCGACAAAACATGGCTCCTCATTGCCAGATGCAGGCCATCTTGATGTCTTTGTAACATGGCACCTGTTTCCTTCTGAATCAGAGAGAAGAAGGTGGGTAAAAAATGGGAGTGTTTTAAAGAAAGAGTCAGGCTAAGGGAAAACCAAGACAACAACTTGGTTCTTCCCAGATCCCTGGCAAACCGCATTTTTTTTCTTCTTTTTTTTTTTTCCATTCCTTCACCCACCATTGGGCATTTAAGATGATTCAAATGATAAATGGACATCAGTTGTAACCTTTCTAAAACAGTAAAAAAAAAAAAAAAAACAAAAAAAAAACAACTCTTTACCAGTGGTATCTAACTTGTCAGGTCCATAATCCTGAACACCTTTTTGTCTCCAGAGGTTTCAGACCCCCTTCCTGTGGACTCTTTGAACACCTGCAGCTGGGTTCATTCCACTGCCACTTACTAGGGTTTGTCATATACCCTTCTTGCTGTTTCTGTATCTTCTGCATCAGTTAAAGTCTTTCCCTGCCAAAAGGCTGATGATTGCACTATGGCAAAGACCCTGTTAAAAATGGGTTTCTCCCTTGGGGCACACTTTCTGTGATCTGCAGTATCCAGGGCACATATTTCACTGGGCAAATCACAAGAGCCTTTAGGAAATCCTTGCAGACTTCGTTGAATTGTTTCAGTGTTCAACCTTTTACTGATCCATTGTGTTGCATGCTGTTCTGTCCAACTACTGTAAGTCTGCGATGTCCAGTGCTCAAGCCTGTCATCAAGAGGTTATGGAAGACTTCCTAGATAACAGTTAAAAAGATCCTCTCCATCACAGTTTACAGTCTGGTGATTAAGTATTTGAGACACATCATTAGAAGAAGACAGCCCTTGAAAACCAGTAAAAGAGGGACTTTACTAAATCTCCTTCTGTAAAACTCAAAGGTATTGAGACTCTGGTGCAAATCCCATAGCAACAGAAGTCTCCACCTGAAACCTGGTCCTACACAGACACTTGATATTTCTGAATCTACTTGGAAGAAAGTGAAATAGCTGACATCTAAGTAGACCATGCTCACCCAAGGCAATGGGTCAAGACTCCAAGCTTTGAACCAAACATGTGATCCTTTATCTCTCTTCTCTTTTCCTTTATTCTGGCAATGGCCTGGAAAGGTAACACCCTCATCTGTATTGTCCAGTTTATTACAACAGCAGTATCCTCTGGAATTTAGAGCAACCTTTTATTTCAGGCTACCAGAAAATTCAACCCTGGTCTGAAAATTACTCAAGCTAAATAAGACATCTCATTGGTTAACTTCCCTACATTCATGTTCTGAGTTATAAGGGAACTACCAGGAAAAAGTGTGTTCTAAGATTCATGCCTTTGGCTGGCATTACTTCCCAGGTAGATGTAGATGGAGTATGATCAAGAGTATGATCAAGACATTTTCCTTCATTCTTGAAATTTTTGAAGAACCCCTTGCCAAAGCAATGTCTGCCCAAGAAGAATCCTTACACTCTGGCCAAAGGAGTTCTTGAAAAAAGATAGCCCTTAGTTATCTCTTAGCTGAGCAAGGCTGGGTTGGTGCTGTAGACAACAGCATGTGCTAAACCCCAATGAACAGTTCTGGGGGAAGTTGAAGCCCAATAATATCAGGTTACTGAGGAACCCACGTGGCTTCAAAGAGTGACTCCTTCAGCAGGGTCTTTCTTACTCATTTGTTTTTAATTGCTTTGAGTCTTGGAGTACATAGCCTCAAATTGCACTTCAAATATTGGGAATTATTTTGTTTATTGTAATCAACATAATCTGTGTGGTGCATTATGTTTTATCAAAAGCTCTAAATACAAATATAGAGACACTAACATGCACACTAATGATCTTTCTAAGACTGGAACATCAGAGAAACAAACAAACAAAAAGAAGATGATGACCAGCTCAAAAATTGTAAGACTGCAGTGGTGACCTGTGAGCATCACAAGGGTGAATCAGAAAGGTCAATAACTCTGAATACTGCACTGAGGAAGAACAAGTACTGTGAGCACTTCAGAGCAGTTGCTGAGAGTGGTGTTAAAGCCTTCAATTTAGAGCCCATGTCTCAGTTAAGTTGAGAGTCTGATCAAAAGGTGGGGTTGTTCAAAAGGAAAACCACAGGCACAAAATGCCGTCACATGGCTTAAGGCCTTAAATTGGTTAGCCAAGACTTAATAAGGACCCAACTGCAGTTGCAACATCCAGAACTATTTAACCTTTAGCCAGCCCAGGTGGGAATTTCCTGGTCAGCGCTAGGCAGTCTACTGATTGGCCCCCTGTGTTTCCCTTAGGGGGGTGATCTTGCCTAAAATAATGGATTCTTAGCTGATTATGTTTTGTTTTCTCCCTTGATGTCTTATTTTTAAGATTTATTTACTTGCGGGGGGGGGGGGTCAGAGGGAGAGTGAAACACAAACAGGCTCTGTGCTGAGCAAAGATCCCTGTGAAGGGCTGGATCCCAAGACCCTGAGAATAGGACCTGAGCCAAATCCAAGAGTGTGACACTTAACTGACTGCACCACCCATGCACTCCATCTCACAGGCTATCTTGGAAGTCTTTTCTTTCTTGTGGCCATTTGGAATGCCCCTCTACCTACTGGATAGGATACTATCCAAGTCATTAGTAGATCAATTAATACTGCCTATTAGGTCTTAAAACTTACTGGGCTGCATTTGTCTTATTTCACAGATTCTTATTTTGTGCATTTACCTTTGCTTACCTTTTATATACCATAAATATTTACCTTTGCTTGCACCTGGCCTGTGATGAAGATCCCATGAGATTATGTCAGTGAAAATGCTTGCTGTGGAAAACAATGAGGGTGAATTTATTATATACTTAAATTAATGTACATCTTATCCTAAAAGTAACACATGTATGATTACGAGAGTCAGCCCTAAGGTTTCAGTTCTACCACTAACAGAGAGCAAAGGATAAATTTAATATAAACACTGGGCTATGTGTGATGTTAAGTTTTGATTTTTATGGTGATCAGAGAAAAATAAAATGGAGTGTTAAGCTCCCCAGTGACCATTACTGGTAAGAGAGAAGTTCTTGTTTATGATGTATTTCACTTGACACTTATTTCTCTAATGAGTATCTGCCAAGGTCTTCTCATACAACAAAGTTAATGAGGGCATTTCTGTTCATGCAGTTCTACAGTGGACATCTAATGCTGGTTCTTGGGACCTTTTTTTTTTTTTTTGATTTTGAGAAAAGCTTGTTCATAGGTATGTACACTATACATGAAATCCCAGAACAGTGAGTGATTGTGAAGAGAAATAAAACTCATCTTTTCCATGATTTGGCCAGCCTTTGTTGAGAAAGAGCACCTAGACACATATACACATTTTAGTATGCAAACTGTTCCCTTAATGTCTGTATATCAAATGATGCATGATGTTAAAAGATATTTATTTATCTTTTTTACAGTTTTAATTTCATTCCAGTTAGTTAACTTGAGGATTATATTATTTTCAGGTGAACACTATGATGAATAAAGTCACTGTACGGAAAAGAAGGCGACATTAAAAGCACTTTAAATTTAGCTCTTTAGGCTATTTTAACACTTAACATCATTATGTTAACATTTTCCTTCTTGGGATTTACCCCCATGCCTATACCTCCAACCCACTTCCAGAACATACCTGCCGCGAGTCCCTATGCAGAAATTCTCTTAGGGCCGGTCTCCCACTGATGATTTCCAGGGCACTCCAGTGACGTCAGGGCAGCCAGGCAGCCCCTGGGCAGCAGTAGGGTGGTAAGGAGGGCCTGCATGGGGGACACGACAGTGGCGGGGTGGGAAACAGCAGTGGGGAGGGGAGGCAGAAACCAGAGGGGTGCAGTGAGGCAGCAGGTGCAATGGGGGGAGCAGAGGGGAAGCAATGTCACTGGGTCACAGTCATATCGGCATTGGGGAGGTGCAGTGGGGTGGCAGTGGCCTTGGCAGGGCACAGTGGGTCATCAGCAGGGTGGGGGGGGAGCAGGACAGTACTGGGGTGGGGTTAATGGTGGGGGACGGGCAGGATCAGCAGGGTGGCGGTCTCATGGTTGTGGGGCAAGGCAGTGGCACAGGACAACCAAGGAAGGGGCAGTTGCCTTGTAATCACTGGCAGCAGCACCAGGCCAGCGGGTCGTGGGGCGGAGAGGGGTGCAGAGTCGGGGTGGCAAGAAGGGGCTACGTGGAGAGTAGTTGGGGAGGGCTGCAGTGGCGATAGGGGGATGTGCAGAGGGACAGTAAGACCCTGGGGTGCGGTAGCTGTGGGGGGCGGGGTGTGGCAGCAGGAATTAAGGGCAACTCAGTGGGGCAATGGGGTCATAATGGCATGGAGTAGTAGGTGGGGCCGTGGGGTTGCCAAGCAGGAGGAGGTGGCACCCAGGTGATGAGCCTATGGTAGGGGGGAGGGACCCCTGGGGGGGGAGCAGGGGTCACCTGAGGCAGGTGAGGGGACAGCCAGGTGGTAGTGGCACAGGGAGCGGTGGAGGTCCGTGGTGGGAGAGCTGTGTGACAGCCAAGTGGGGCAGCCCTGCAGCGACTGTGAGGGGTGGGTGGAATCTAGGCAGCAGCAACCGGGAGTTGGGATGCGACCAGCCCGGAGGCAGCAGCTCTACAGTAATAGCAGTGGTGCAGCATGCTGGGTGGGCCCAGAGTGCATGTCAGCAGGGCGGGGCAGCAGCAGTTAGGTGGGCCTGGTGGGCGGGCCCACAGCTCACATCAAGGGGACTGGGCAGCAAGGGTTAGTAGGGCGTGGTGGGTGGGCCCATTGTGCACGTCAAGGGGGCGGGACACTGAAGCACTACAGAGGCCAGGGGCACAGGGCAGCCTCAGAGCAGTGGCACCTGAGGTAAGGCGGGCAGTGTGAGGGGCACAGCAGGGTGGCAGGTGTGCATGTGGCGGTAGCAATGTGAACTGTGCGGGAATGGGGCAGATATTCAGGGTGGAAGTAGCGTGGTAATGCACCTGGCAGCAGGGAGGCAATGGAGCAGGAGGAGGGTGAAGCCGTTAGGCAGTCGTGACATGTGGGGGGAGGCAAGACCAGCTGGGCGTCAGCGGGGCATCAACATCATGGCACGGTGGGCGGGGCTGCATGGGCCTTAGGAGTTGGCAGCCAGGAGATAACACTGAGGAAGGGGATGGGATCACAGGGGAAGGAGCAGGGGTCATCAGAGGCAGGGATGGGGGAAGGCAGTAGTGGCACTGGGAGGAGTGTGAGCTGTGTGGCACCTGTGGAGGATGGGTGGAATCTAGGCGGCAGCAGAGGGGGTGAGAGGGTGGGAGTAGCCCCAAGCAGCAGTGCAACAACTGTTAGGATGGCGTGATGGGCGAGCCCATGGTTCATGTCAAGAGGGCCGGGCAACAGCAGCAGGGTGGGCGTGGTGGGCGGGTCCATCGTGCAGGTCAAGGGGGCGGGGCAGCAAACAGTTAGGAGGTTGTTGGTGGGCGGGCCCGTCCTGCAGGTCATGGGGGCGGGGTAGCATCAGTGGGGCAGGCATGGAGGGTGGGCCAATTGTGCACATCAAGGAGGTGGGGCACCGAAGCACAGTAGAGGCTGGGACACAGGGCAACAGTGGAGCAGTGGCAGCAGTGGTAAAGGGGGTTGTGTGGGGGGGTACAGCAGGGTGGTAAGGGTACATGTCGGGGGCAGCAAGATGGTGGCAGCGTGAGGGGGGCAGGGGTCAGGCTTGCGAAGCAGTCATATGTGTGGCCGTGGTGAGGCAACGAAGTGGGGGGAGGGGGAAGCAGCTACTGGGTCGTGGTGGGTGGAGGGGAGGGGCCAGCCTGGAATCAGCGGGGCATCAGTGTCATGGTGTGGCAGGCAAAGCTGCCAAACTTCATGGGGGCGAGAAGGTGGCAGAGAGGTTAGAACACTCGGGGGGGTGGGGCCATCGCACGAAGGAGTGGGGGTGTCACCAGGCAGCACTGGTACAGGGAGGGGGAGCTTCTTGTGGTAAGGAGAAGCTGCATGACACCCGAGTGGGGCAGCTGTGTGGCACCTGTGGGGGGTGGAATATAGGCGGCAGGGCAGTGTAGGGAGTGTGGGACCAGCCCTGAGGCAGCAGCACAGTGACAGCTTGGCTGGCTTACTGGGCCTGCTCATAGTGCATGCCAACAAGGTGGGGCTGTGAAGCACAGCAGAGGCCATGGGCACAGGACAGAGGTGGCGCTACAGTAAAGGGGGCTGGGGGGGCACAGCAGGGTGGCAGGAGTGCATATTTTGGGGACAGCAAGCTGGTAGCAGCATGGGGTGTGGTGGACGTGCTGGGCAGCCACAGCCTTGGCAGCAAGGAGGCATCAGGGTGGGGGTAGGTGAGTAGCTAGGCAGTAGTGTCGCTTGGGCCTGGGCAGGGCTAGCTGGGTATAAGCGGGATGTCAATATCATGGCAGGTGGGTCAGGCAGCGAAGCAAGGGCCTGGCTTTGCTGGGCTTGGTGCATGTCTACAGGGGGGACCACTGATAGCAGAAGCAGCGGGGACCCAGGGTAGGAGCAGAGAGGCAATGGTGGTCGTAAGTGGGGGTGCTATGGATGGGGGTGCAGCACGGTGGGAGTGGCTCATGTTGTGGGGGCAGGCTGGTGGTACCAGTGCGGGGAAGGTGGAGTAGGACTCGTGGGGTGGCAGCAGCATGGCAGCAGGTCTAGGGATCAGGAAGGCTCCAGAGTGGGGGCAGGGGTAGCACTAGGTGGTAGTTGCAGGGAGGGGGGCTGGAACAGCACGGGGGCAGCGTGGCAGGTGGGGCAGGCATGCAAGTCACCAGGGCAGGGCTGCATAGGGCTGGGCTACTGAAGACCAGCAGCAACGGGACACAGGGCAGCAGCAGGACATAGGGCAAGAGTGGGACACAGGGCAGGCAGCAGATCAGAAGCAGGGTGGCGGTAAGGGGGCAATGACAGTGAGGGCAGGGGATTGGTAGCAGGGGTGTGGTGCACCTGGCAGGGTAGAGGTGCAGGGAGAGCATAGAGGGATGGTAGCAGCAATGCGGTGGGGCAGCAGGACAGTAGTGACGCATGGTGGTGGGCAGAGTGGGACAGCGTGGCTGCACGGGTGCATGTGGGGTTGTAGGCTGTTGGTGGCGTGGGGAGAAGGGTGTACGGAACCAGCTGGGAGGCAGCAGCACAGCAACTGCACAGGAAGGGCGTGAAGGGCGGGGTAGGGCCTTAATGCATGTCAGTGGGGACTGGACAGTGAAGGTCAGCAGTAGCCTGGGGCAGAGAGCTGAAGCTTAGCTACAGCAGCGGTGGTAAGGTGGACAGTATGAGGGGTGTGCTGCAGATTGCAGGGTCACGAGGCAGGGGCACCCAGGAAGTAGCAGCATTGGGAGATGGCTGGGATGAGTGGGGCGGCAGCAGCAGGTCAACGGCGAGAGAATCTGGAGGCACTGGAGCAGGGATGGAGGGCCGAAAGACAGTAGCATTTTGGGGGTGTTTGGTGGGACCAGCAGGGCAAGAGCATCAGGTTAATAGCAGTGTGGGCAGGACAGGGGCTCTGCACAGCTGAAGCAGCAAGGGGACAGTATGCAGTGAAGAAATGGCAGTGGGGGGCAGTGAGACAGCAGTGACTTGAGGAAGGCAGTGACTTAAGGAAGTACATTTGGATGACAGCAGACGTGGAGGCAAAGCGGGGAGGGATTGGCTCAGATGTGGTTGGGAGGGACCAGTGGGGCAACAGCTGTCTGGCAATGGCATGGCATGGCATGGCATGGCTTGGGGGCAGGGCGGGGCAGTGGAGATGGGCAGGAGCAGCAGGGTGACCATGCTATCAGTGGTGGTGCTCTTGGAAACACAGGCACCAGGCCAGTAGAAGCACTGGAGAGTGGTGCAGCAGGGTGGCAGAGTCCTGGAGGTGCACAAGGGAGTGGTAGGTGCACTGAGGGTGACAGTGCAGGGCATCAGTTGCAACATGCAGGGCAGCAGGGCAACTATGGTGAGGGTTAGCTGTTGTGGGACAAAGAGGCACTGCTGTGGAGTAGCAGGGTGGAGGGTGGCAGCACTGGTGGCAATGGCCTGTCAGCAATGGGGGGTGGAAGGGACAGCGGCAGGTGTGCGGGTGCAGCAGGGTAGCAGTGGGGGGATGGCACAGGGGGTGGCCATGGTACGGGGTGTGGGGACCAGCCAGGCAGCAGAAGCACAGGTGGGTAGGCAGTGATTTGGTAGCAGCGCTATCAAATGCTTTTTCTGCATCTGTTGAGATGGTCCTATGATGCTGATCCTTTGTTTTGTGAATGCGGCACAGTAGTTTGATTTGTGTGACAATTTTTATGATCTATGTTCATCACAGATACTAGTCTGTCATTTTCTTGGGGCACCTTGGAGGTTTCGATAAGGGCCTATGCTGGCCTCATAAAATGAGGTGGGGAGCATTCCTTCCCCTTGTTTTTCTGGACGTTTGAGAAGGATTGGTATTCATTTTTTTTCTGTGGATGATTCGTAGAATTCACCGGTGAAACCATGGGGTCCTGGACTTTTGCTTGTTGGAAGTTTTTGATTTCTTATTTAATATCCCTACTGGTCATTGGTCTGTTCAGAATTTCTGTTTCTTCAGGATTCAGTCTTGGCAGGTTGTATGTTTCTGGGAATGTATCCTTTTCTTTTGGATTATCCAGCTTCTTGGGGTGTAATTGATCATAGTACTTTTTATGAGCCTTTGCATATCTATGGTATCAGGCAATATCTCTTTCATTTCTCATGATGAGTCCTCTTTCATTTTTTCAGCTTGAGTCTGGCTGAGACTCTGTCAGCTTTGTTCTTTTCAAAGAACCAGCTCTTTGTTGATCTGTTGTTCTCTGTTTTAAGGGCTTTTAAAATCTTTTTGTTGTCTTTTTAGACTGTATTTCACTTATTTCAGTTCTGAGGTGCTCCTGCCCTTTGTTCTACTAACTTTGGACTTCATTTGTTCTTTTTCTGTCTCCTTGAGGTATCAAGTTATGTTGTTTATTTGAGATGATTCTTGTTTCTTGAGTTAGGCCTGAATCACTAGAAACTTCCTTCTTAGGACCACTTTTTTTTTTTTTTAAGTTAGCTCTAAGGGGTGCCTGTGTGGCTCAATCTGTTAGGCATTGGACTTTGGCTCAGGTCATGAATTTAGGGTCCTGGAATTAAGCGCTGTGTCAGCTCTCTGGTCAGCACGGGGAACCACGTTTTCCCTCTTCTACTGCCTGCTGCTACTTCCACTTTGCTCAGTCTCTCTCTCTCTCCCTCTGTGTCAAATAATAAATGACATCTTCAAAAAATTAAAGTGATCTCTATGCCCAACGTGGGGTTGAAACTCAAAACTGCAAGATCAAGAGTCACAGGCTCCACTGACTATTCGGGTGCCCCATTTTAGAACCCATTTTACTGCATTCCATAACTTTTGTTTGATTGTATTATTTTCTCATTTGCCTCAAAGTATTTCTGTGTTCCTATGTTCAGTGTGCCCATGAATCAATGGTTGTTCAGTAACATGTTGTTTAGTCTCTGTGTTTATGAATTTCCAGTTTTCTTCTTGTAATTGATTTCTAGTTCTATACCACTGTGTTTGGAAAAGATGGTCGATTTGGTTTCACTCATCATTTGGGAAAATCCTAGGCTTCTGGAGTTTATTGACTTGTCTTGTGGCCTCACATATGACCTATGGTGGAGAATGTTCTAGGTGCACTTGAGAGGAATGCATTCCATGTGCTGCTTTTGGATGGAGGGCTCTGTGTGTATCTGTCAAGTCCATTCTAAGTAACTGGGTTGTCTGAGGCTGATGCTTCCTTTGTGATCTTCTGTCTGGATGGTGTATCATTGAGAGAAGTGTGAGGTATTAGAGTTCCCTATGTTATTAGTGCTGATTGCTTCTCTTAGGTCTGTTCATATATGCTCTACATATTTAGTTGCTCCACTGCTGGGTGGGTAAATATTTATAAATATTGCATCAGTCTTACTGCATTGATTCCATTATCAGTTTGCTAGTGCCCTTCATTGGCTCTTGTTACAGTGTTTGGATTTTTTCTTTTCCTCCTCCATTGGACTGAAAATCAGAAAATCATCTGTTAGCTCTGCAGTCATGAGCAAAGCACAGCCCTGCTCTAAGTCTGGTTTTCTTTATTTTCCTATATAAATAAACACAATAAATTCTTTTCCCAGGACCATATCCTGACTCCAATAAGAAAGTATGTATAAAAGTGCTTTGGAAACTAGGAGATACTGCCCAATAATGAAAATGATTATGCAACCACCAAATGTTCAAGATTAGATTTTTTAAGACATATTTATTTATTGTAGAGACAGAAAGAGATTGCATGCACAAGCATATGCTAGAGAGGAGAGGGTCAGAGGAGAGAGGGAATCCTCCAGCAGCATATCCGCTGAGTGTGGAGCCTGGTGTGGGGCTCTCTCCCAGGAGTTGGGATCTTGATTTGAGCCCAAATCAAGAGTCAGCTGCTTAACTGACCCTGCCACCCAGGTACCCCCAGAATAAGATTTTTTAAAACATTTTTGAGGGCTTACTCTCATAGGTATTATTCTAAGTGACCTCTATTTCATTCAAATCTAAAAACTATTATTAAATTAAAAATAGAAGCTGTTCTAAAAGCAAATATTCATAATATCCTCAGAGGTGGGTAAACAGGCAGAAAAGAGGTTAAGTAGGGGCACCAGGGTGGTTCAGTTGTTGAAGCTTCTGCCTTTGGCTCAGGACATAATCCCAGGTTCCTGGGATCAAATCCCAGTTCAGACTCCCTGCTCAGTGGGGAGTCGTCTTCTCCATCTCCCTCTGTCCCTCACCCTGCTTATGTCCCCCCCTTCTCTGTCTCTCAAATAAATAATTAAATTAAAAAGGCAAGTTACTTTCTCAGTGTCATGATAAATATTAGAACTAGATACAGTCCTGAGTGTGTGACCCTGAAGAATGTGTTCTTTCATTTGTACATTTACCAAAAATACCTAGCCCTCAAAATACCATAGATTAAATTAGTTTCCCCTTTCTCCATACATTGAGTATCAGAAGATGTGACAATTCCAGGACCCTGGCTGGCGGGTACGGTGGAGTGTGTGACTCTTGATCTCCAGGTTATGAGTTTGAGTCATGTTGGGGGTACAGATTACTTAATTGAAAAAAAAAAAGATGCTATATTTGGGTTTGTTTTCTTTTTTCCTTTTGACACCTTCACCCATTTATCCCACCTCCAACCCCAAACTTCTGCCAGCCCCCATCTGTTCTGTCTGTGAGCTCACATTTTTGTTTTTGTTTTGTTTGTTTTAAGGTTCTACATGTAAGTGATTTCTAGTATTTGTCTTTCTGTCTGGCCTGTTTACTTAGCATAATGCCTTCAAGGGCCACCATGTTGTAAATCGAAAGATTTCATCCTTTATTATGGCTGAGTAGGATTCCACTGTGTTTATCAACCACAATTTCTTTATTCATTCATCCACTGATGGCATTTAGGTTGTTTCTTTATTTTCACTGTTGTAAATAATCCTGCAGTGTACACAGGGGTGAATATACCTTTGTGAATTAGTGTTTTCATTCCCTTCAGATAAATACTCAGAAAGGGAATTGCTGGCTCCTTTGGTTGCTCTATTTCTCATTTTTTTGAGGAACTTCTGTACTGTTTTCCATAGTGGCCAGCACCCATTTATACTGCCAGTAGTGGTGCACTAGAGTTTTCCTCTACTCCACATCTTTACCAAAACTTGCTATTTCTTCTGTTTTTGATAATGGCCCTTCTGACAGGTGTGAAGTAGTGCCTCATTCTGGTTTGATTTGCATTTCCCTGATGATTAATGATTGAGCATCTTTTCATGTTCAGTGTAGACCATCTGTATGTCTTCTTTAGGAAAATGTCTATTTGGAACTTCTCCTGATACACTAGATAACTTGTGGGGTTTTTGTTGTTTCTGGTGTCTTTGTGTGTTTTGTTTTGTTTTGTTGTTGAGTTGCACTGATTTCTTTATATTTTGAATATTAACCCCTTACTGGATATATAATTTACAAATGTTTTACCTTAGGCTTACCGTTTTATTTTGTTGATGGTTTCCTTTGTTGTTTGGATGTTTTATAGTTAGATGTAGGCCCACACTTTGCTTCTTTGTTTGTTTTTACTTTGGTATCCGCTTAAAAGCACCACTACCAAGACCTTTGCATCAAGGACCTTTCCAAACCCTGTGTTTTCTGCTACAGGTTTTATAGTTCCAGGACTTATATTCAATTGTTTGACCCATTTTGAGTTAATTTTTGTGTATGGTGTATTAGAATGGTGACAGTTTTGTTCTTTTGCATGTGGCTCTCCTAGTGTTCCCAGCACCATTGATGAAAGAGACTGTTTTTCTCACTTGTTTATTCTTGGCTCCTTTGTCATAAGGTCCCGGACTATAGATGTGTGTGTTTGCTTCTGGGCTCTCTCCTGTCTTCTGGTGATGTGTGTGTCTGTTGTTAGGACAATGGTAGATTGTTTTGATTACTCTAGCTTTGTCATTAGTCTGAAATGAGGAAGCACGATGCCTTTAGTGTGGTTCTTCTTTCTCTAGATTAGTCTGGTATTCAGAGTCTTTTGTGGCATCATACAAATTTTTAGAACCTTTCTTCTCTGTCTGTGAAAAATGTCCTTAGAATTTTGATAGGAATTGCAATGAAATTTTAGATGGTTTAGGGAAGTATGGACATTTTACCATTATTGATTTTTCTTCACCCATGAATATGCAGTGTCTCTTGGTTTACGTGTGTTGCCTTTGGTTTCTTTCCTTACCGCCTTGTCATTTTCATCATACAAGATTTTACCACTTGGTGAAGTATACTCCTGGGTATTTTATTCTTTTTCATGCAACTTCAGGTGGTGTGATCTTCCTAATATATTTTCTGATAATTCCTTATTAGCATATAGAAACACAGCAGATTTTTGGCAGTGACATTGTATCCTGCCCCTTTACTGAATTTAGTCATAGTTTGGACCATTTTTCACTGGCTTCTTTGAGGTTTTCCTTATATTCTGTATCATCTGCAAGTAGTGACCATTTTACTTCTTTCTTTCCAGTTTTGATGCTTTCTGATTATCTTCCTCCATAATTGTTCTGCCTTGGATTTTCAATATTGTATTCAGCAAAAGTGGCAAGGAAAGATCAGCAATGTCCCTAACTTAGGTGATCTTAGAGGAAAGAGAAACAGCTAAAACTTTTCACTATCAGATGTGATGTAATCTGTGTGGTTGTCATATGTGGCCTTTTTTAAAAAATATTTTATTTATTTATTTGACAGAGATAGAGAGATCACATTAGGCAGAGAGTAAAGAGAGGAGGAAGTAGGCTCCCTGCTGAGCAGAGAGCCTGATGCAGGGCTCGATCCCAGGACCCTGGGATAATGACCTGAGCTTAAGGCAGAGGATTTAACCCACTGAGCCACCCAGGCACCCCATATATGGCCTTTTTCGGTGTTGAGGTATGTTCCTTAGTCTACATACACTGTTGAGAATTTTGACTGCAAATGGATATTAAAGTATGTCAAATGCTTCCCTGCATCTCAAGATGATCACATCATTTTTATTCTTTATTTTCTTAATGTGCTTTATCTCTTTGATCAATGTGCACCTGTAAAACATCATTGCATTCCTGCAAGATCCCACTTGATCATAGTATATGATTTTTTTTCAGCATATTGTTGACCTTGAGTTGCTAGTATTTTTTGAACATTTTTGCATATATGGTCATCAGGGATATTGGAATGTAAGACTCTTTTCTTGGGGGTTCCTCATTTATTTTTGCATTAGGGTTATGTTGGCCTCAGCAAATGAGTTTAGAAGCTTTCTTTTCTGGTTTTGGAAAAGTGGGCAAAGGACTGCTATGAATCCTTCCCTGAATGGAAGAATTTACCACGAAATGCATCTGGTTCTGTAAGTTGTTTTTTTGGGGGGTTTTAAATTGCTGATATGATGAGTACTGGTGTTTTATATAAGTATTGAATCACTAAAGATGAAACTGTTTCCACATCTTGGTGGTGGGTTGGATGAAGGGGAATGAGAGTCATGGGGACCCAGCACTCAGAGGCTCCATCTGCCACTGCGGCTGTGCCATTCCTCTCAGATGCTGGCAGAGGAGGAAGGACATGGCAGAAACACAGGCAGAGTGGTGGTGGCTGGGGTGGTGGGAATGTGGGTCTGAGGGGTTGATGAGACTGATGCATGGCCCTCCTGTCCCACCCACAGGGTATCAGATCATCTACTGCCTGGCCAACAGCAACTCCAGCATGTTCACCACAGTGGAGATGGGTGCCATGGTGAGGCAATTCACGGCCACTGAGCTGGCCCCAGAGTCAGGGTACATCTTCAGACTGACGACGAAGATGAGGCAGGGCTGGGTGAGCCCCTAGAGGCCACCATCATCACCACTGAGAAGCAAGGTAAGGTCAGAGGCCCAGGTCCACCGTCCTGGTGACACGCAGGAGGACAGCTGGGCCCAATTGGGAGCCACAAACTTGCTGGGTCCACAGCTTCCTGAGGCAGAGCTTGCAGGGTAGTGTGTCTACACAGCACGATATTTACCAGACTGGCAGGAATGTCCCTAGAGAGGAGATTGTGCAACTGGATCAGGGTGGCTCTGAGTCACCATGTTGGAGGGAGGCTCCCTGAAGCCAGGTGCTTTTTCTCTGATGTTCAAAACGACATGACTAGCTGAGCCAGGGGTTCCAAAACACGTTTTCTACCAAGCAATGCTAGGGAGATGTGTCTTCATGGATGCCACTTCTGTTCCAAGCACTGGTGAAGTGCTTATTGTTCATTGTCTTGGTTTCTCCTCACCAAATCCTGGGGGACAAAGTGCTATGAGGCCCAGTTCTATAGAAGATGTGGGGCACAGACAGATTCAGTCATTCGCCAGGGACACAGCTGTTAAGGCAGTGATGTGAACACCCTCCACAGACTCTGGGCTCCCTGTTCCCACCACAATCTGCTGTGGGTTCCCATATCAGTGAGCCCCTGATATGTCCTCCAGCCTCATTCTGGGATCTGCCTCAGTGGGTTCCCTTCCCAGGGCCACCCCAACCACTCTATGCCGTTTTTATCCCACCTGACATTGGAGGGACCACAGGGATTCCAGCTTAGATCTGTGTCAGGACAGAACAGGGACGATCTGGAATGCAGAGCAGCCACTGAACCCCCAATCTGAAGCTGCCAGGAGCCTGGGTGGCTTTCAGGGCAGCGTGGTGCCTGCCAAGCCCATATGCATAGTTCCCTTAGAGTTCTGGCTTCAGAATGTGTGGCTCAATGACTGCATCCCTGTTCTCTCCACATCCGAGGAGCAGGCTGTGCTTTGGCCCTGCTGAGGTCACAGGGTAGCCCATGGGTAGTAGCCTGACCCAGCCTATCCAAGGAGTGGTGTTTAGGGGAATATATGGCTCATTTACCTCCTGTGCTCTCGAATGGAGAGCCCCGTCCATGCGCCAGAGGTATCTCCCTGTACTTTGGAGCAAAATCAAAATAACAAAATGAAAGGATCCAGGATACATTTGGGCCCACTTATCTGCAGAGGTTCTCTTGGTCTGTGGCTTGCTCATCAATGTCAGAACAGGGCTCTTACTGGAGCACAGGTAAGCTGTCAACCAGGCCTACTGCAGTGTATCTTGAAATGTTTCTGCCATGGGAGAAACACATTTGCTCACTATTCAAGTGTTGTTTGTGCTGTTGTGCTAAATACTTCTTTGATTCACCTGCGTACCATGAGAGGCTGAGTGATATGCAATGCCTGGAGTGTAGATGTGTTGGCTTCCCTATACATCTGTCCCTAAGGACTATTCAGCTGGTGGGGAGGGGGCTGGGAGCAGGTATTTGGGACTGACGTGCCTTGCTTCAGAAGTGCTCCCTGAGGTTGAGCAGGAAGGCGGGGGCTGCAGTCCTATCTGACACATGGGTCCACATTGGTCACCACGATGGTTGGGTTGAGGGGAGCATAAGACCAGCAAGCCAGAGTCTGTGGCTCCTCAACTGCCTGTTGATGGCCTGCAACCAGGGCCCGGGGCACCGGAGCAGAGCCAGAGTTGCAGGGCCCAAGCAGATGCTCATAGGAAAGGACTGGAGGCAGGGTGGGAGGTGGGCAGACCCAGGCAGCTGCATCAGACAGCCAGATCACAAGGGGGCTGAAGCCCGGCTCTGTACTCTGTGACACATTGAAGGGTTGGCATGTCTCAGGGCAAAAAGCACACAGCGGGAATTCTGCCATCACCACAATGCTGAAGTAGAAGGTGTGGTGTGGAGTGCAGTCAGGCACCTGGGTACAGTGTGTGTGTCTGCGTCTCCAGTCTCCTTTTGAATGCCTAGGTCCGCACCTGGGCGTTGGATGGAGAGAAGCTAGCTAGGGTGCAGGAGTTCTTCCTGAGGAGGCTGGCAGGTGGAATGCTGCCCCGTGGCTGGGGTGGGCCATGTGGTTAGAGACCAAAATATCCTGCTAAGTGCTAAGGCTCAGGCTTTGTGCAAGGGGATTCTTGGAAGCACCACAGAAGAACCCCATCTGCATGTCCCTACAGCTCTGCTCCCCCTGCACAAACCTTGGATGGGTGCAAGGAGGGAGAAAGGGTGGGAAGGAGTATATTTGCTCCTTCAACCCCTATGCAGGTTACCATCATCCAACGAGATCCATCAAGGACATGGAACACAGAGGCTGAGTGGCCTGGTGGACACCAGGAGAGGGTGGGCTGAGCAACCGGGGGAGAAAGGGCTAGACCTGCCTGACCGTGGTGGATGAGAAGTTGTCACTGAACAGTTTTGTGGGCCTCAGGCAAGGTGGTGGGAACCCCTCTGGTTTTCTCCTTGGGAGAAAATTCTAGAAGCAGAACCCTTAGTTCAGAAGTAATGAGTGTGTTGGGCTTGGAGACACGGAAACTCATGGACACGCCATGCCCTAGGGACCGAGATGCAGGTCTTGTGGCCTCTCTGCTTCCATGCTGATGTCTTCCCTTCAATGTTTGGTGAAAATATATCTCATTAAGCATGTGTCCACAGGCCTTTCAAACCTACTCTACCACTAAATGCCTGTGACTTTACACGGTGATCTGTCTCATGGGGTCTTAGTGTCCAATTGTGAAAATCCTCAAACTCAACTGGATACAGATTTGCAGAACTCGTGGAAAAGCTGCATTCAAGCCGAACAAGAATTAATAAGGGGGGGGGGGGCTGAGTGAGTTGAGGAAGATGAGTCTACCTTTGTGACTCTTGTTTGAAACATTGCTGGTCCTTTAATGTTTCTTCTTCCAGATTGAGGGAAACTATCTGAAAGTATCCATGACCTACAGAAATGTGATGATAAATTTCTCTGTTAGCAAATGGGAGCATTTAACTTCTCTCCTTCCCTGAACCCTCAATCATTCAGAAACTCTCAGGGAGAATTCTTTCTTCCAAGGTACTTAGAATTATTGGAGTAAGTTCAGCACAAGTGCCTTTTACTTGTAACAGGACACTGCTGGAAACATTGGTTACTTTACCAAGGGATTGAGTGAAATGTCCAATTTGAGAGTAATGTGTATGGACTCAGATAATGACCAGACAATTTTCAGGAATGAAGGGTGGCTTTGTGGAGCCCCTTGGCAATAGCGAATTCACACCTCAATGACACAGTGCCCAGGAGCCTTGCCACATGAGTAGGAAAAGTTACTTGTTGGCAGGTATAGGAACCTCAGGATATTTGGGGGACCTCGAGAAGAGGAATCCACCCAAATCGACAGGTATTGCAGTCCAGTCTGATGGGAGTATCGTGCTTGCTTTGGCTTGGACACAATTACTGAATGTTCACTCTAAAGAGTTCCTCATGAAAAGTGTCCAGTACAGCAGGGTTTCAAAATCTGTATGGAACAGTCCGATCACTATGCCTGCCAGGCTTAGTTAGAATAGATGCTAGCTAAGAAACCAAGTGTGCTTCTGGCTGCCTTCTTGCATCTAAGAACGATCCCAAATCCGTTGAACTGAAATCCATCAGCCATGTGGACTGGCACCCGCTGCCACAACCACAGGCATTTCTGTGCCTCCACATGGGTCCTGTGAAGCTCCTGAATCTATTTAATTTGCAATCAGGTTTGGAGGCTGGCAGTGTTTTCTTATTGGGAAAATCCTATCAGAACTAAACCCCAAATTATCCCAGAATCCTCTAGAAGCTGGTTGTTGGAGGGCTTGCCCTTTGTGTCAGTAGCATAGTCGCTGCCTAGGAGTGAAACAATCTTTAATCTCCAAGGTATAGGTTACATTCATTTTGGGTGGTGATTAGTTGTTGTTTTTTTATTATTATTATTTCTTTTTTTGAGTTCCAGGGTCCATGAGAGGCATGTCTTAGAAAGGAAAGACCAGAGGCTCATTTCAGCCAAATAGAGTTGTGAAAAAGAGAAAGAAAGACTAACAGAGTCACCCACGTAGAGTAGAAAAGACATTGAGAAGGTAGAGTATATGCACATCTCCTATAGGAGTTCTGTGTCATTGAAGTTACGGGGTAGATTAATGACAACGCTTGTCAAAGGTGAACGAAGATTCAAGGAGAAAGTAAGCAACCCTAGGACGGTCATGCAAAATGCAGTTGAAATAGGGTTGTCTGCAGATCTTCTGTTCAGGGTTCTCGGAGCAGCAGGAACTTTATTTAGGACTCTCGTCACTAGTTGCAAATGGTGATTGACCTCTGGGCCATCTCCTGGCCCACATCCTCCTGCGTGGGACTGGCATAGATGATATCCTGGAACTCCCGGTAGCCAATTGACTATGCATGTGTTATTTGAAGGTCTGCCAGCAGCAATGCTAAGTCTTTCACAAATTTTGGGATCCTGTGGTTTTGGCCTCTTTGAACTTGTGCTCTCTGCTGGAAGGGATGAGCTTGCTTTCAGTTTTGTATGACATTGTGTCTTCCCGAGTATGGGTCCTGAGACCTCAGCTAAATGCTCTCTCTGTTTTTACAGGTGGTGCTTCGAGGCTCAGGTGACTTGACCTCCTTGGCAGCATCCAATGCGCCTGGCCTCTGTCTCTTCAGTGCAGATTCAAGTGCAACACGTACAGGAGTGTGACGCCTGTTGTCTCCCCGGTGGATGTGCATCACAGCAGTAAGTTGTCCTGGTTCTGAACCTTCACTTGGGTTGAGGTTCAGGGCTTGATGTGGGTGCCTCTTTTGCTGGCTTCTGTCGTACTTACAGAAGGAAAGATACCCTCTTCTTTTTGATTAAATTGGAGATGTACCCTTAACCATAATATCTAGAGTTTGCTGTTTGGGGAAAATTCCTTAGTGGCACATATGGAGAAGGTTCCTCAAGTCCCTGCTCCAAACAAAACATCTGAATTACAGGTTGCTTCTGTTAGCAGAATCCTGAGTGATTTCAGGGTTATCTTATAAATAGACATTCTCTTCAAAATAGTGTTTTCTCTCAACACATTCTTTTTAAGGCCAGTAAACTAGAGTAAAGAATATCGGGCATCTTTACAAATGGATTTCTGTGTGGACGTGCTTTTTATGTTTTTTTTTTGTTTGTTTGTTTTTTGTTTTGTTTTGTTGTTTTTTTTTTTAAGATGGTGAGGTGCAAGAGGGAGAGGGAGACACTGGGCAGGCCCCACACGCTTTGCAGAGCATGACACAGGCTCGATCTCACAATCGTGGGATCATCACCTCAGCCAAAATCAAGAGGATCAGTAAGAAGGTCACTCACATAGAGTAGAGAAGACAATAGGAGGTAGAGTGTTTTCACATCTCCTCTAGGAATTCCATATCACAGAAGATTCAGGGTAGAGGAATGAGAACATATTTCTAATATGAAGATTCTAGGAGAAGTAAGCATTGCTAAGATGGTCATGTGAAATGCAGTTGTAATAGAGTTTCTGCAAGACTTCCATTTGGTTCTGGGAACAGCAGGAAGTTTATCTAGTCTCTTGTCACAAGTTGCCAATGGAGATTGATGTCTGGGTCACCTCTTGTCCTACACGCTCCTCCTTTAGTCTAGCATACACATCGTGGAACTTCTGGTAGCCAAGTTTGGAAGGGGAGGTATGGAGGGAGAGAGAGATCTTTACGCAGGCTCCACCTGTGGTGCAGATCATGACACATGTCAGGGGCTCGATCTGACAACCCTGATACCAGGACCTGAGCCAAAATCAAGAGTTTGTCCCTTAAATAAAAGAACCATACAGGCATTCCTGGATGTGGTTTGTGTTTATGGAAGGGAGCATACGTATCCCCTCCTGTTCTAAATATTCTAAATTGCGGACTGTTTCCATATCAGCAGTGGTCTTACAGCTTCTCAGGCCAAGAGATAAGGAGATATTCTTGGTGGTGGAGAAAAGCAGTTGGCTGCCATATTCTCAAAGAGGGGGAGGAAGGCCTCACTGCCTGAATTTAAACAGTACAGTTTAATTCCTGTCCTGATGCACACAGTTCTTCAAAAACAGCACCATTGTAAAACATGAAATTAATTTGCCAGTCCCAGGGTGGCACAGTTGGTTAAGCATCTGCCTTTTGCTGAGTTCAGAATCCCTGGATCCTGGAGGATCAGGCCCTGCATTGGGCACCCTTCTCTATGTGAAGCCTGCTTCCTCTCCCTCTTCTCTGCTGCTTAACCCGGACTGTTCTTGCTCTCTCTCTAGCTATCTCACTCTCAAATAAATAAGCATGTAATTAATTTATTAAATCTTTTCCAATTTATGAGGACAATATTAGTAGAATTAAGGACACATGAGAGGTAGATCATAAACCATGTGTTTGTTGAGTCTTGTTGCCATTCATCCTTGCAATCTACATACATCGATAGATTAATGTTTTCATGAACATACGTCAATCACCTTTTGTTCTAAGATTCTAAGATAACCCTCAAATTGATGTTCTCATGGATCCCAGGCAGTGTATATATGTGTCAAACTTCCAACCAAGAGACAGCACCAGTGTCATTTGTGAGAGCTAGTAAAGGGAAAGTCCCCCGATCTTAATTGGCACAGTGTGCATGGTTGTGAGACCACTCCTTTTCAGTGATACTGACCTTTATGCAAGTACTGATGGATGGGAACAGATTTGCTTTATTTCTAGCTATTGGTTACTGAAATACTGCATTCAGCATCCCTCAGAACATGACACAGTTGTATGTGTTTGCAGTGAAAAATTGTCAGTGTCTGAGTTTGTATCTCAATTTCACCCTAAGAAATTCCTTGGGAGGTATTTGCCCAGTGATTTTCTGATGTGAGTGTCGGGGGAAGAATTTCCCCTTATTGCATTGGGATCAGTGTTTCCTCAGTGTGAGGGTGTCGTTGCTGGCCAAGGAAGGAGGGATACCTGAGAACATTCCTTTCCTCTTCACTCCGGGAGGATTTTCTTCTGTGTGAATTCCCCCAGGTCCTTCACGTGTTGGCTCCATGAGGAATGGGATTCCCACATGGATTTCATCAGCATTCAGCAGCAGCGATGATGCAGGGTGTCCCAGGAAGTCCCTGCACCTTCACTCCTGTATAAGGGATGACCCCGCTCTCTGAGATGGTAGCAGGAGCTCAGGCCAGAGCCCCAGTTGAAGCTTCTTACACCCAGATACATCCCTAGTGGTTCTCCCCGTGTGAGTTCTCTGGTGTTGGGAAAGGGACCACATCTGGCAGAAGGCTCTGCCTCAGTGATCGGAGACACAGGGTTTGTACTCTGTGATTTCTGTGGTGGTGAGAAAGGTGGGCACTCTGGGTATAGGCAGGACCCCAGTAATGACAGACACAGGTTTCCCTGGTCTGAGTTGTCTGGTGTCTCCAAATGTGAGAGCTATATCTAACAGCTCTTCCATGTCGACCACATTTGTCGGGGTTCCCACCGTGTGGTTCCTCAGATGTTGGCTAAGGGTGTGGCTGTACTACATGCTTTCCCTTGAAGATGGCATTCAACCAGTTTCTGTCTGTGGCAATATGCCCATGGCCTCGAAGGGATGCATATTGCTGCGAGCTCTGGTACAGCAATGCCATCGCATGTCTTCTAACTCATGTGAGGTCATGGACAAGATTAAGAACAGAGCTCTCTGAATGAAGGGTCTCCCACCCTTGTTACATCCCTAAGGTGCCTCTCCCGTGGTTTTGCTGTGTGCAGAGGTGAGCCCTGTCCTAGAATTGTTTCCTCCATGCCTATCGTGTCTACTTTCCTCAGAAGGGTGAGTTCTCTCATGTCTCCCGAGGTCAGAGCCCTGACCAAAGGCTGTCCCACACTGGGGAGATGTGTGTGGAGCAATCCAGGATGAACGAGTTCTGATGTCATTTGAACTAGGGACACATGGCTGAAGGTTCTTCCACATTGTCTGTAAATATAAGGTTTCTCTTCCCAGGACATAACACACATGGAATGAGGTGTGGTACGTGAGAAATCTCTTCCCTGTGCCCCAGCATTGGCCGGGTTCCTGTGCAGAGTGAAACCTCTGCTAATGGTCAAAACAGGAGGGGCTGTGGAAGGATTGCTCACTCATGTTCCTCCCTTCCTGACTCAACATACGAATTCCAGCCCCTTCCCTCAGGAATTGTCTCTGCATCAACCTCTGCATGCCACTTGTAGTCGGGTGTCATGTTACTTTCTGGAATTCAGATAGATCTTTCTACATGGCAGCCTCACACCCATGTCAACTGCTGATTAAATTTTAGATGTTTGAGTTTCAAAGATTATATCGGTGTGTCATGTTCAAGCCAGTGACTTTTACAGACACTGAGGTGATGGTTTGACTTGAGGCACATTTCAGCCCAGAAATAAAACTATTCAGATTTCTGTGCTATGCTGGGGTCATGATGGGAGGCTGACTCTATCTAGGATGGGGTTGGGGTTGGTCAGGCAAAAGGGAGATTTTGCAAGAACGTTGCAGTAGGACAGAGAACACACAGGATACAGGAGGCTTTGCTCTTGTCAAATGAAGGTGGTTTTTCCTTCTAGGAAGGCATTAATAGAAAGATAGTTGGGAGCTTCCTGGAGGAATGTTACTTTCCTCATCTCACAAGTCCTTCTCTGTCATAAATCGAACTCAGACTGCTGAGGCCAAAGCCTGTCAGCAAACATGTCTGCCCCCAAAGCAGAGATCCTATTGTCCACCTGTTGGTTGTAATTGGCAAAAATCTTATAAGTATTTATCCTGACTCCAACAGGCCTTCGTTGTCCTCTACACCCATGAAGCAATTGACAGAAAAGGCTCTTCTTCCAAGCCATAACCCGCCAACCCAACATGGGCCTGAAATAATTGCATGTTCCAAGAATGGCCCTCAAACCTGCAGTCTTGAATAGAAAATCCGTTTTATTGACATTTCCTTCTGCCTCAGCCTCCCTCAGTGTGATGGAAGGGAGGGGGATGTTAGGGCTTCAGGAAACAGAGTTACGTGTTTCTGGATGGTAGCTAGCCTCTTGTTAAGAAAGCCTCTTCCTTGAGAATCACGAGGACTTTTTTAAACTGAGGGAGACTCTGGTCTTGCAGGGTTTTGATCTCTATTTGTGGAGAATCTGTTTTTTTTTTTTCCTTTCCATATTTTAGGGCAGTCAGAGCACCTGAGGAATGTCACTCATATCACATGTTGGGGGTTGGGGCTGTGTTAAGTGCCAGCTCCTGCTTGGTACTCAGCTGGCTTTCTCCTCCCTCCTCATGTGCCCCTGAACAGTTTAGACTCTTCTGTCATTAAGGTTGTTGAAGGAGGATAGTCTCATCTTCTGTAACTTCTTCCTGCTGAATAGGGGCGTAGAGCTGTCCCTACCCGTGGGTCATTCCTGGTCAGTTGGGGGCCTCTCTGTGTCAGAGTTGTAAAATGAATAGACCGCTGAGTGCGGGGTAGAAGTTGTGACTGGATCTTGTTGAGTGGAAAAGACCATCTGTCCTCTGGAAGTTACTGCAGTGAAGGGTTCCTGGCACCACCTGCAGAGACAGGGGGGATGGGTGGGGAACAACACAACAGGGTTAAAAGAAGAAAGAGAAGGACAATCCCCATGAAGAGTCCTTTGATAGTGGGTGAGAACCCTCCCCCAGGCTAAGAGCTGAGCCAATCCTTAAAGAGAGGGATCTTTGGAAGTGAAGATTTGAGCAGTGGTATCTGTTAGCAACCCAGAAATCTCTTTGTGATAGTGGGGAATGTACACACAGCATTGTGTCTTTAGATTGGCACAAGCTCCACCTTGTGCAGCAGTTACAACATCTAAAGTCTTTGTGTTTTGTAGAACTGCTTCATGCATTGGGATCATTCCCTTATTTTATTGAGAAATCCTGTTTGGGCTGATATGTAGGGCCTTTACTGTGTACTCTGTAAGGACTTCTCCATGCGACATGACATCATCCAGTCCCAAAGAGGGACAAAGATGGATGCTAGGTGGCCATGTCCGTGAAACAGAGCACACATGCACCGTTGCTTGAAATGGGGAAGTTTGGCTGGGTCGCTGATGGTTTTCATAATGCGCCCATGCATCTGGGCCCACCCCAAGTGTCCAGTGGCCTCTGGAGCTTGGGGAAGCCATGGGCACAGGTTAGAGCTTCATAGCCACTGGGTCCCAGCTAGGGGCCCTTATCTAATCCTGAGGCTCCTAGAACTGCAGTCAGGCTTTCAAGGGCTCCTCGGGTTTGGAGGGCCATTCTTGGAACATGCAATTATTTCAGGCCCATGTTGGGTTGGCGGGTTATGGCTTGGAAGAAGAGCCTTTTCTGTCAATTGCTTCATGGGTGTAGAGGACAACGAAGGCCTGTTGGAGTCAGGATAAATACTTGTAAGATTTTTGCCAATTACAACCAACAGGTGGACAATAGGATCTCTGCTTTGGGGGCAGACATGTTTGCTGACAGGCTTTGGCCTCAGCAGTCTGAGTTTGATTTATGACAGCATACCTGGTTTTTCTTAGCCCATTTCCATGAAACTGTTGCCATTACTAAAGCACCTGTGCTCTGCATTTCTTGGGGCATCTTAAGTCTGGCCGACTTAAGAACCTTTCAAGAATTATGAGCCATGTGTGTAGAATGGTCGGGTCCAGGCCTAAGGGTCGCTGGGTTTAACTTTGGTCTGGTTTCTGGCATTAGTTCAGGCATATCTGGAAAAGTAAGCTGGTACTTGATAAATCAGCCTCTTATCATTGTTTGGTGGCCTTTGTTCTCTGTGATGCTCTGGAGTTGATGCCAAGTTCTTAGAGTCAAAGGCCATGCCCATATGAATTGGGAGGTTCCTTTTCCCAGGAGGGCAGTTGGATGCTTAGCTAAAGCCTTTGTTTGCCATTGTACCTGAATGGGGTGGCTTCTTGGATCAGTAGGACTGGGAGGGAAGAATCTATTCCAAGAAGCTCTTTTTATTTTGAGGCCTTGCCTGAATATCCTCGTTAGTATTAGTCTCTGGTGAGTGGGAGAAAACTTGTCTGGCAGATAAGGGCTTTCCCAAGTGTACCCTCCACTCCAGTTACAGGGACAGCTGGGTCCTTCATTGTCTCCATAAGTCCCCAGAGAACCCTGTGGAGTGTTGTATGTTCTCTGGCTTTGAGGGAAAGAGCTCCTCATCCCAGCCCCATCCAATTGGTCAAGGTGCTAGTTGAGTTCTACAGTCATGGGGGAATCAATCGCATGCTCCAGTTGTCGAATTAGCCCTGAGCCCATGGGGTCCTGGTCTCCCCACAGAATAAGAAGCAAGGGGATTTCCTGTCCATGAGCTAATGTTGAAATGTTTCTGGCTCAAGTTGTCTAGCTCAGGTAAGCAACACATATGGAAAGGCCACCAGAATTAGACTTGAACGTCCACAGAATTGGATTTTTAAAGTCTACTTTTCCTCTTCAAAAGAATGCTCCTTTCCAGAGACAGCCAGCTCAGGGCTCATGTCCTTGGAAAGCAAGTCCTGCTTTAACCCACGTGGTGCAATTATTGACTTAAGCTTAGCAAGCCTAGTGATCAATCATGGTGATTGCTTAGAATCTGCACCACTGGGACTTTTTTGAGGAATCTCTAATTGTTGTCTCTCTAGGCCAGAAGCCAAGGGAAGGGCTTGCCGTCAGGCATGCCTGCTATACCTGTGGATTTGGGCACATTCCTCTTCCTGAGGTGCCCGAATATCCAAGGTTCCTACACCTGCCAGAAAGTGACATTCTTTAAGCTCCTGGTGATGCAGTGGGGAAGTCTGGAAGCAAGGGGTCAGGCCAATATTCCCAAGGGGTTTGATGGCTGCAGATTTTCTGAAAGTCAGCCTTAGTTCCTTAAAGCCCTTTGGTCCCATATGAGTCTCTGTCTAGCTCTCTCCATAGGAAAGTCCTGTTCAAGCCTTGGTCAAATCACCCATGTTTCTGATGCCCCGTTTCAAGGAGAAGAGATTCTTCTTGAAAATGGGGAGATAGATTAGGGTTGCCTTGCGAGAAGAAATGCTTCCTGAGACCTTTGGACTTGGAAGCCTCAGGTAGAGAAAAACGTGCAATGCTTCAACGTGCTTCCTAAGGAATTGCTGCCATGAACATTGGTATACAGATGGGCGTTCTTTTCACTACATCTGTATCTTTGGGGTAAATACCTTGTAGTGCAATTGTAGGGTCATAGGGAAGCTCTATTTTTAATTTCTTAAGGAATCTCCTCACTGTTCTCCAAATTGGCTGCACCATCTTGCCTTCCCACCAAAGGAATGTTGGATCCCATTTCTGTAAGCCCTAGGTGTCTAGCATTGCCGTCCTTGAAGCCCATGTTTTACTCGAGGTGCAGTGTGGTGCTTTGGGCCCCAGTTCCTCTGTCATGGTGTCTGGGTGCTCCAGAGGTCGAGCTCAGTTTAGGGAAAGCTTCTCCTCCTTAAACCTTTTGCTGCTGCAGAACACACAGACTGAGCAGGGCCCGTTTTGTGGTGCCACTGCCATTGTTGAGCACAGCACTGGTCATGGTCCTGTGCATGGAAGCAACAGGGGCGGTTCAGGGGCAACACCCTCGAGGAATAGAGCTGGGGTGGCTGCTGCCCCTCAAGTCGATTCCACGGTGGTCAAGGGGCCCTGGAAATCCCGCTTCTTCCTGCATCTGGCATGCTCTGCATGGTTGATGGAGACTGGAGGGGACAGCGGGATGAGGAGAAGCCCCTGCAGCATACAGGGGAAATGACTGGAAGACTGCCATCCTGTCCAGTCCCGGGGGCCCAGTCTCACCAGACAATGGACTGTTGTAGGCCCGGATCATTGCCTCCTGCTCCAAGTGTCAGTCATTAGCAGGGCTTGGGCAGCCAACTGTGGGTGTGGTGGCCGACTCAGAGGGTCCTCTTGTCTCATCCTCGGGGATCCATTGCTGTCTTCTGGTGGGCTGCACATAACTGTTCTATTTGTTTGGCCTGCAGAGGTCAGGTGCAAGATAGCCGTTCCTGCAGGCATGTTTCATTGTGTTTTCAAGCCGAGTCTTCCTCTGGGCCCCAATCGAAGCCTCAAGTGGGGCCCCAAGATCCTCCTGGCTCCCTTTGTCTGAGAACCTCTGGAGATTCTGGTGCTTTGGGTCGTGGGCAGACTGTCCTGCGGTGCAGCTGTGGAGACAGCTGGTGGAGTGGTATGAGATAGCAACTGGCATGTGCCCTGGGGAAGATCTTACCAGAGACATGTGGGGTTTTGTGGGGCATGTCTTCTGAGGTGTTGAGGTAGAGGTTTCCCTGTAGTACCCATGTGTGACATGACGAAAAAGAAGTTTCCCATGGGCCCCCTGGGGCTGAATGAAGGCTACACTCCCAGGGTCACTCAGCCCCTTTCCTGACCATCTTCCTCCATTACTGCCAGGTCCTACACCTGCTGGGCTATCACTTCTCCAGCCTCTCTGAGAGCCCTGGACATGCCCTTCTCTGTGGGGGAAGCCTTTGCCCACACGGGTGTTGCAGGTGGCATGACAGAGATGTGCTCCCGACTCCCATGGGAAGTGAGTTTGCATGGGCCCCATGCTGTGGGCGGGTGGTGGGTGAGGTGGAAGCAGGCAGGGTGGCCTTTCCCTGATGGGTCTCCCCTGCGTATTTAGAGATTGAAGAGAGTCTCTAGAATATCAAACTCACATAGTGAAATGGTGCCATGAGGGGACCCTAAACCTCCCCCGAGGCGTTTTGGAGGTTTGGGGGACTGGAGGTATTGGTCAGCTCCTAAAGGAGTGGCCAGCATACATGACTCAGCCAGAGACTAGGGCCGACTCTGTGCCCACAAGGATGCAGTGCTGCGAGGGGTGAGCTGTCCTGCTCCTATGAGCCTGGAAGCCTGTCTTTTTTGCTCATTTCTCAGGTGTCTGAAGTGGGAGATGGGGCCACCCCACCACTGTCTCTTCTCGACTAGTGTTGTTTTGGAGCAAGCCGTCTGCTGATTTATGCAGGGTAAGAGGGCAAGGCTTGGTTCATGCAGAGTGAGGGGTCAATGGGGCGTGGGGCCCTTTTCCAGAGGAGCACAGTGCATGGGCTACCTGGTGTCCAGTCCCTCCAGGCAGTCAGTGCCCTCCCTCCAAGATCAGCAGCTCATGGAAAACAGTGCCCAACCACCACAGGGAGTTGCACGGATCAGGTGGAGGTTACCCGTGGGATGTTCTCAGGTTTCCCAGTGCCTGCAGGAACTGTGACCTTCCTCTCATGTCCTCTTTGTGGTCAGAGGCTAGGGCAGCACCCCGGGTTTTGTGTGGTTTCCCGAGGTGCCCACAACAAAGTCAGAAAAATGAGGGAGAACATGTGTCCATATTTGCCTGCCCCTCTTCCTGCCCAACTCACCCCATTCCAAAGTCCTTCTCTTCTTCTGCTTCCCTTGTTGTTTCTGTCAAGTCCACAGAAGGGAAGTTTCTTGAGAGATGAAAGCAAGAGCAAAATAGGGCATGAGCACAGACTCTCAGGCAGTGGAGAACCAAACGGGGACACCCAGGCCCAGCCTCCCTTCCTGAGGACCCTCCAGCAGGGTGAGCTGTGCCCTGCCAACTCCCAGCCATACTCCCTGCTCTGCTCTCCAGGGCTGCTTCCCAGACTCAGCAGTGAGAGGTCAAGGTGATGTTAGGAGAGGGGTGAGGAGGGCTGCCCCCGGATTTCATGCAGCAGTTCAGATGCAAAGCCTGAGTGCCTGCCATAGATTAGGGCCTCTAGGGTGGGCCTCATCAAAGCAGGGTAAGGGGAAGAGCAGGGAGGATGTGCTTATGGACAGATGAGACAGGAAGCCCAAGAGATGGAGGTGGAAATGAATTACAGGCACAGTGTGGCTCCTTCCGTCAGAATCGTTGTCTTCTGTGGAATCCTCCTCCAGGTCAGAGAGCAGCGAGGATGCTGGGGTGGCTGTCAGAGAAGATAAAGGGGAGTTAGTGGAGCTGACAACATATGGCCTGCTGCTCTGGGTATGATGGCTCTGCCCTCAGTTGGGTGGGGCCCCAGCTCTGAGTCCTCCCTGGCCTTGGTCGCTTGATCTCGCAGGGTGCAGGTGGGACAGCAAGTGTGTGAAGCAGGTCCAGAAGCCCCTTAACACATGCTTGGAAGACCCTGGCCCATGACAGGGGTCTCCAGGCAGCTTCATGGGGGCGTCCTTCCCTTGGGAACACGTCTACATGTCAGACTCAGCTGACGTGTGAAGGCTGGCAGAAGCCAAGGAACACGGGAGCTTGTGTAGTAACCCAGGGGAAGTTTGCTTTACCTTCTCCAGCTCTGGGGGTCCCCTTGAAGGTACATCAGCTGGACAGAACCAGGAAGGTTTGGTAGTGGACGTTATGAGGGAGAGAGTTTACCTGTCTTCCACATCCTGGCTCTCAATAGAATGTAGTGTCCTGGTTCTCTTGCACAGGAGAGGGTGGTTGGTTCTGCAAAGTCATGACCATGAACAGGTCTGGACCCATGCAAAGTAAGACCCAGAATCTATTGTGCACCATTCCTGAGAGGCCATGAGTAAAGAGACCAAGCTTTGACCTGTGGCAGCTGCAAAAGGAGGCAAGAGCAGGTTTGATGGGAAAGGTCCTTAAAATAGCCATCCAAGGAGTCGAGTGGTGATGACAAACCCAACCTACCCTAAAGGCCTGTGGTCACAATGTCTGTCCTATTTTTTCAGAAACTATGAAATGAGCAAATCATGCCTGTTACCAATGCATCCCTTTCCTTGGTGGTTTTTTTATCCACCTTATTCTTTCTCCAGAGCACCAGGGGCAACACGCTGTTCCCAGGAGCCCTGTTCCACTGTTCCCTTCCTCTGTGCCGTTCCCTACCTGAAGAGAATTCGTCCTCACTGCTGGAGTTGTCAATGCTGTCTACACACAAATCTGTAGGAACTGATACAGGAGAAATGTGTTATGAGAGAGACTGCCTCAGCCATTCATCCCAGTTCTATTGAAATATCTATGGTCCATGCAGCATCTGCCTGAGCCTTTTGCTCTGCTGTCAGATGTACACGGGGCTGGTGTAGCCAGAGCCCTTCGAGGAGACAGGGATTGGTGTTTCACCCTTTCTAATGAAACCAGGATGATGCAGCAGTCACCTCAGTGTCAGTTCTACATGCCCATGACCGCTGTCCCCTCCCAATGCAACCATCTAAAACTCCAGTCATTATGGGACTCTTGACGTGTGGCTAGTGGGAGTGAGCAACTGGACGTTTTCTTTTCCTTGATGATTTCTCTATTGTTCATTGAGATAGTAAATGACTTTGTAAAATGGATTGTAGACCGACTCTTTCCTGGTTAGCTCAGCATTAGAAACCAACCAGGAATGAGAGACAAGCCCTACTCTCCAGCATATTTCTCCAGCCTTAGTGGCTGGCCTGACAGGGCCATTGATACGTAAGATGTTCCCGGGCTCATGCACACCCACCAGGTAATGTTGGAGGCCGTTGGACCCTAAGAGATTAAGGTGACCCCCAGTTCCTAGAATAAATGGGGAACAGATTCAGTGAAACACCGACCAAAAGCACAATGTGATGTTCTCGAAACAGAGAAATTGCTAGAATAGATATGGAACCACAAAGAACACAAGGAGTCAAAACATTTCTGAATATGAAGATGTAGGTGGTGGGTCCCTTAGAAGCTGAACTTCCAAAACCTTGGATCACACCCCTGAGCCAACAGGATGGTGATGGCATACAAATAGGCAGGGGCACGTGGGAGTGAAATAGAAATGCCCAAATAAATGCACTCTTGATGGCATGATGATGCTTGTCAAGAGGACCACCTAGAAAAAGCATCCTCTTCTAAAACAGTGAACATAATGAAAAGGCAGCCCACAGATTGGAGACACTTATGAAAAGATGCTCAATATAGGGCATCACTAGGGCAATGCAAATCCAAAGGACGCTGAGCTGTGGCATTGTCTGTTAGGATATCGAGGACCCAAACTAGGAATTCAAGCCCAAAACCCATGTTGGAAGGATGCAGAAAATCTGAGACTTTGTATGCAACTAGTGCAATGCAGAGTGGTGCGGCAACCCAGGAAGAGTCTGTAGATTGTCCTCAGAGAGCAGCAAAATGTACTCCCGTGGATCCCGCACATGCGAGTAAGGAAAGGAGATGTCAGAAAATCAGATTCTGTTCAAATACGTGTTTCTCACAAGTTAAAGTCTTGTTTGCTGCCAAAGAACCCTGAAACCCTGATTTGGCAGTTTCCATTCCCAGGCACTGAACTCCCTTGACTTGTCTAATGGCCCAAACCTTCTGAATAAAACAAGCCCCTCTTGCATGGACAGATGCCGAGCGAAATGTGTGGTGATTGTCTTGTCCCACCTCTTGAGGTTTGAGGTTCTCCTTCACCACTTTGCAATGCACAGAGCACCCCTCGTTCCTGCATGGAGGGTGCCCAGGTCCCCACAGTGATGCTCAGTCCCTGAAGACGACCTCATTTGTCCTTTGATAGGCCACCTTTTGGGCCCACCTCAGAGAGCACCAGCTAGGACCAGTGGTGGGTGTGTGATTTCCCATGGGAGAAGGCCAGTTTAATTCTTAGACACAGTATCTGCAGGGAAATGGTAGATCTCCACGAATAAACATGGAGTGAATTGGCCCCATCTATTCCTGGCCACTGCTCCTTTGTCAGGGTCCTCCCTGAATGGGCTGTTGTATGGGGCTGCTCCAGAAGCCGCCTGCAGAAGGAAGGAGTCTGTCCCAGCACTCAGTGCTTCCAATGAGGTTGGAAAGATGCATCATGGGTTCTCTGATGCAGAGATGTGTGTGTGAGTGAAGTGGCAAGAGAGAGGTACTGTGACCATTCATGCCCGTGACGTACCATGACATGAGAGACCCATGGACACTGACTCAGAAAAAGGGATTGGAAAAGACACACTTGTGTCTTTGGAGCAGTTTCCCCCTCCCTAGTTAACGATGGGATCTGTTTTCTAGGGGAATTGATGTGTATTTGCAAGGAATGTACACATATTTAAGGGGCACCTGGGTGGCTCAGTGGGTTGAGCCTCCACTTTCAGCTCAGGTCATGGTCCCAGGGTCCTGGCATTGAGCCTCGCATCGGGATTTCTGCTCAGCAGGGAGCCTGCTTCCCTTCCTCTCTCTCTGCCTGCCTCTCTGCCTACTTGTGATCTGTCTGTCCAATAAATAGATAAAATCTTAAAAAAAAAAGAGAACACCTATTGAAATTGTAGGTGTTGAAGAGTTTTCATGTGCATGGACGTTCATGACGTGATGATGATGGGAAACTTCCCTGAGAATGTGGACACCATTAATTGCCATGTGGAAGGGAACAGACATGTACGAGAACATAGCATTCACCCAACTGACACAAACACCAACCCTGAGAATCACAGCACATGGATTCCCATGTAAACACACCTCCTGCCCAGCACCCAATCATACAGCACCTAAGACCAGCATGGTAGCTTCTGGGGGCAGGGTCATGAAGCCTCGGGTCATGGTCCCAAACATGACATTTAGTCTCCTTATTGCAGGATCTGGATTCTGGGTGGCTCTCAAGATGGAGCCAGCAATGAAGCCCCACCTTGCTCATTGTCCAGGTTGCTCCAAACCAATGAGTGACTCTAGAGTACAGAATACTTACCACTCTCCCTTTCCAGCAGGGCCACCTGTGATTTCAGAAAAGAAAATATTATGGACATCAAATCATGCCTTGTCCTGTGTGCACAGCTCTTTTGTTCTCTTGGTGATGGGCAGGGCCATGGGCAGTGATATGGAATGTACCTCAAGGTTGCATGCCCTGGGTCCATTGGACAAAACAGGTGCCAAGGCAGTGTAAGTAGTACCCATAAAAAAGCTCACTACCTTGTGGACTGTAACAGAACATGCTGTTTCCTGCAGGGTCTTTGGAATCGGGTATCCATGGGTAACAGGCTCTCCCTCAATAATCTCCCCAACAAGGACATTGTATGTGCTGAGGTGTTTGGATCTGATTTTGAGTATAAGAGAAACAAAGGATGCTGTACCTCACATGAAGAAAGGCTAATTTACCACGGTGGTAAAAAATGGGGCCTCTCCTTCTGTGCTGTCCACATCAAGGCCATTGCACTGGCTAGCCAGGGGATCTGGGTAGATACACACAAAGAATGTCTGGATACCCACAGGGCTCTTCAGGAATCGCTCAGGGAGCTTTTCTTGGTGTGCACGTGTGGACAAGTGTGTGGAGGTGGGGAGCTAATCAGTATCAACTAAGCTGCAGTTGGCCCTTCCTGGATGGAGGAAGAAAGGTCCTGGAGTGGAGCAGGCGTGTGAATAGAAACTCTGCTCCTATTGGAGCTACAGGGCATGGAGTGGCTGTGAAATAAGTCCATCTCAAAAGCACACCTACTCCCTGCACCCAAACCTGCACCACCTAAAGGCAGCGGCGTAGTTTCTGGGGACAGGGCCATGAAGCCATGGGTCTTTCCCCAGAAAATACTCTTCTGTTACTACAACACTTATTCTCATTCCTGCAGGACCTGGAATCAGGGTGGTTTTCATCATGGAGCCTGTGAGGAAGCCCCACCTTTCCCCTTTTCCAGGTTGTTGCAAACAAGTGAATGACTCTAGAGTACAGAATACTTACCACCCTCCCCTTCCAGCTGGGACACCTGTGATTTCAGAAAAGAAAACAGTATGATCATCAAATCATGCTTTGTCCTGTTTGCATGACTCTTTTGTTCCCTGGGGATGGGAAAAAACCAGATAGGGAAGTGTGCTAGAGGCCCGTGAGCCCCAAAGAATGAAGAGAGCAAAATGAGTCATGCACAAATGGGCCTAGTATTCCCACAGCTTCCACGTTCTGGGTCCCACTGGACAAAATAGGTGGCAAGGAGTAATAGCTGCTACCCGTACCAAAGCTCACTCCCCTCCAGATGGTAGGTGATCCTGCTGTGGTTGTCCCGCCCCCCCTGCAATATGTTTGGAATTATGTAGCATTCGGTAACAGATTCTCACTCAAACTTCTCCCTACCCTGTAATTTGTGCATGCTGAGATTTTTGTATGTGACCTCGATTTAAAAAGCCAGAAGAATTTTGTGTCTCCCACAAAGAAAGGCCAATGTACCACCCTGTTAAAAAATGGGGCGTCTTCCTCTATCATTCCTGTGGAACGTTCACATGCCTGTCCATCCAGTGAAGCTAGGGAGAGATACACAGAATGTTCAGTCCACTGGTGGGGTTTGGCAGGAAGAGCTCAGGGAGTTTAGCTTGGGGCCAGCATACATGGGAGTGTATAGAGACATTGGGTTACATGGGTACGGACTGAGCAAGCTGTTGCTGCATCAAGAAAGGTCAGGGCAAGGAGTAGTATTGGAGAGAGAAACATTGACTCTGAACTTTAGCTACAGGGAATTGAATCAGAGTGACCTCTTCAATCCAAATGAGGGTAAACACTAATGTGCATGCTCCATTGTACTAACAGGTAAGTTCATCCAACCAGCGACTGTGTCATGGTCATTGTCAAGACCGTTTCTTTGCCAGGATCAACCTGTGAGGCTCCTCCCTATCTCTCACCTCTTCTAGGAGAATGTATTTCTTCAGAAGAACACTGTGTGGCAGGGTTGCATTCAATGCAAGCACAAGTACCCTAGAGGTTTCTATTTGTTCCTGAGTCATGCATGGTCAGGAAAACCAAAGACACGGGATTTCTATGTACTGACATCTGTGCATTCCAAAAGAGTCCCCATCCACAAAGTGCTGATTTTTCCCAGTCTTCCTTTCCTGTGGCATGTGGGTGTGTCCTTCAAGTCAGGAGGACCCAGTTTCCCAGGAGCCCCCCATCCTCAATCAGGAACCCATAAGTTCATGAGAGAGTGGAGGCCAGGCAAGAGAAGGGTACTCTCTAACCTAGCCATGTAGCAGATTGTCGGGATGTTTGATCAGGTGCCAAGCTAATGATGAGGATTTCCTGGCAATTGCCATTTTCCAGTGAGCCTTCCCTCTGTGCATTCAAGATGTGAACATTATTGTAAGGCTAGTGATGATGTTTTGGTAGACTGAAGGAGCTTCTGATTCTTTTGTGTTTTGACCATGTCTGAGAAATGTCCCCAGCTAGGACAGATGTGGGCCCCTTCCTTTCTCCCCATCCCTGTTTGAGGAAAGGGAATCCTAAGCAACCCTACAGGTGTTCTGTATCTGTGGTCAGCGAGGAATGTGGTGTCCTGGGGGGTGTGCACAGTGAAGATGAAGGAGGTTTGGCTTTAAAACTTTGACCCATGTCCTGAACTCCATTAAGTGGGAGATGTCTTCTGATGAAACACATGCACTCATCACACCCACATGCCCAGTCCCGTCGCATCGGCCCACACAAAAACAAGCCCCAACCCTCAGACACACCAAGCACACCACCTGAATGACCTACTGGTTTGCAGGGACTGTAGCACAGGGTCCTGGTTTTCTACAGGGCATTCCATTTGTTCAGTCCACCCCAGCCTCCTTTCTGAGCAGGAACTCAGAATGGGGGAAGCCATCCAGACCAAAGGAGGAGACAAAGCCCTACCTTGTTCTTCAGCTAGATCTGTCCCCCAAAAGTAACTGATGGGAGAATATGTACATGGTCCATTTATGGTTGCAACCTCCTGCAGTTGGAGAAAGGGAAACCCAGTGAGGATCCCAGCATCCTGTGCACACGATGTGCACTCATCTCTGTGCTCTTGGTGTTATAAGCAAGCCAGATGGGATGCAGTCATTGAGTTTATGATCCAAAGACGGAGAAAATGACCTCCAGAAAAGGCTACAGCTTGGAATGTCAAATCTCTTAAGTCCATTTTCTTTATAGCAAGTCATTACAAAACCATTTTCCATAGACAGAATGACCTCCTGGAAAATGCTCACGACCATCCATTGCATAAGGAATGGTGGTGATGTTTTCTCAGTGCCCCTGTAATTACGGTGCCCGTTAATGGTATAAACTCACTGCAGGCTCTCAGCATCAAGGAAATTGTCTTTCCCCTCTGGCATGTACATGTTCAGATGTTCATGGAAAGAGAAATCAAATACTGGTTGTCCCTCAGAAGCACAAAATGACTTTACTGAGGGGACCAAGAGGCTCAGACATTTAAGCTTCTGCCTTCAGCTCAGGACCTGATCCTAGGGTCCTGGGATGGAGCCCCACATTGGGCACCCTGCTCAAAAGGGGAGCCTGCTTCTTCCTCTCCCTCTGCTACTCCCCCTGCTTGTGCTCTCATGCGCTCTCTGTCTCTCTCTCTCTCTCTCTCTGACTCTGTCTTTTTCCTTTTAAATAAATTAAATCTTAAAGAAAAATGGGTTTACCTGAGGGAGAGTTGGTGTTAATTCCTCTGCCCTCAAAATGGGCAGCTCTTCCATCAGGTCCTCAGTGGGAGCTAGGAGGATACAGAGCCACTGTGAGGACACTGGTGGTGTTTCTTAGGAAGTAGGCAGGGAGTTTGGATGGATGAGGACAGGAGGCGAGTGTGTGTGTGAGTGCATAGGAGGTACGGACTGCACTGCTGCTGGGCCTTCTACTCGGTGCAGAGAGGAAGGGGTGCGAGAGGAGCAGGAAGGGAATGAGAAGAAGGTTTTTGTCTTTCTAGCTAAAACGAGCCCGATCAAAGTCAAATAGTCAGTCCAATACATGTACACCCTAACCTGGTTCCCACATCCCTGGGGTCATATGTAACTTCAGTAGAGGAAAGCTGAGTCCACATCCTGAAGGAACATTGGGCACACTACTACTCTGAAGCCCTCCAACCTGGCTCATCACAGGACATATGGGTGATCTCAAAATCCAGCCAACCCAGATGTACACAATATGTGGAATATCTGGAGACATCAGGCAGAGGGGGAATTTTACACAACAAGTAGGTACTGGGAAAAGGAATCACCACATCTCTATATGCAATGTTAGTCCTTGGAACACTGACACTCAGTCCATGGACTGTCTGAAACAACTCAGCAGTGCACAAAATAATTCCCCAGAAACCTGGCTAACCCAGAGACCACAGACCATCAATCCTCAAACACAGCCTAACAAAGAGACCTTCAGACCTCAGGACACAGCACCTCCCAGGAACCCAAAGATTGGGAGGCTTCTGATTCCATTTAACACTGGGCAGATGAGTCACACAGACACTGGGTGGACAAGGAGCCTCCATACATCAAGCTCGCCAGCCCAGTGCAGCACAAAGCAAGGGATTCCAGAGAACAGGCTTGCCTAGTGCCAAGAAACCGTGGGTTCTGCTTCCCAGCTGGTATCGGTAAAATGATTCAACTCAACAGAAGCATTACAATGGGTCTCTGTACCAAGTAGACAAATACTCACCTCTCCACTAGGCCAAGCAGGCACCTGGACACCAGACCCACCATGTGCCCATGGACCAGGAGACCAAACAATTCAGATGTCCCCTAGGTCAAGCAGGTACCTTGAAGAGCCATCTCACCATGTTCCCATGGACATGGAGACTAACAAATCTTCTTTGTTCAGTCACAGCTCTTCCTTCTTGCAGGCACCAAGCAGGCACCTAGACAGCAGGTCCACCATGTGCTCTTGGACTTGGAGACTGACAAGTGAGCTTTCTGGTAAGCTAAGCAGGCACCTTGGCAGTGGGCTTACCATGGTCCCTTGGATATTAAGCCCAAAAATGGAGCCCTGGGCTAGGCCATGCAGATAACTGGACTTGAGCCTCACCATGTGACTTTAGACCTGGAATCCAACAACTCAGCTTTTTGCTTGGCCAAGCAGGCACCATGGCAGTGGGCTTACCATGTGCCCTTGGACCTGGAGACCAACAATGCAGCTCTGAGATAAGCTAAGCAGGTGACTTCACAACTGACTCAACATAGGCCCATGGAACTGGAAACCACAAAATCAGGTCCCTACTAGGCCAAGCAGGCACCTGGGGAGCTGGTTCTCCATGTGCCTTTGGACCTGGAGACCAATAAGAGAGTTCTGGGCTAAGCGAACCAGATATCTAGACACGTTGTTTACCATATGCCCTAGGACCTTGAGACCAACAACTCAGCTCTTTGCCTGGCCAAGGGGACACCTTGACAAAGGACTCACCAAGTGCCCTTGGACCTGGACACCAATAACTTAGCTGTATGTTGGCTTAATCAGGCACCTGGATAGTGGGCTAAACCTGTGCTATTGGATGTTGAGGACAAGAAAGGAGATCTGGGACAGGAAAAGCAGACACCTAGACAGGAGTCTCACCATGTGCACCTGGACCTGGAGATCTGCAACTCAGCTCTTTGCTTGGCCAAGTGGCCAACTTTGCAACAGGCTTCCCATGTGTCCTTGGGCCTGGAGAATGACAACTGAGTTGTGTAATTGGCTACACTGTCATCTTGACAGTTTACTGGGTGCCCTTGGACCTGGAGTCCAACAATGTCTCTCTGTGACAGGCCAAGGAGACAGCTTCACAGCTTCACACCATGGGCCCATGGACATGGAAGTCACAATACCTGGTCTGTACTAGGCCAAGCAGACACCCAGACAGGAGGCTCAACATAGGCCCTTATGCCTCAAGACAAACAGCTCTCTTTGAAGCTTGGCCAAGGACACATGTTGACAGCAGGCTCACTGTATGCCCTTATTCCTGGAGACCAGAAACTGAGCTGTCTGCTAAGTTAATCAGTCTCCTTGTCAGTGGGATAAGGTTGTCACCCTTGGACCTGTAGACCAACAATACAGCTCTGTGACAAGCCAAGCGGGAAACTTCACAGTTGGCTCAACATGTGCACATGGACCTGGAAAGCAAAAATGAGGTCTGTACAAGGCCAAGCCAACACCTGGACAGCTGGCTCACCATGTGCCCTTGGGCCTCAAGACCAACAACACAGCTCTCTATTAGATCAAGCAGCCACTTGGATAGCAGGGTTACCATGAGACTTTGGACATGGCGACCAGTAAAGGAACCCTCAGCTAGGCCAAGCACATACCTTGAGAGTGGTATCACCATGTACCCTTGTCCTGAAACTAACAACATAGCACTTTGATAGGCCAAGAGGGCACCTGGATAGCAGGCTCACCATGTGCTCTTTAATGGCAAAAAGAAACACACAGTTCAGTCCCAGGCCAAGAAGACAAATAGACAGTAGGCTCACCATGTGCCCTTTGGACAGAGACCAAAAAATGAGCTGTCTGATAGGCCAAGCAGACAGCTGGGCAGCAGGATCACCATGTGCCCTTGAACCTGGAGACAAACTCAGCTGTCTGTTATGACACATAGGCACCTGGTAAGCAGGTGCACCTTGGGCTCTTGGACCTCAAAGCCAACAACTCAGCTCTGTGCTCAAGCAATTAGGAATGTTGATAGCAGGCTATCCATGGGCATTGGTCCAGTAGACCAAAAATTCAGCTGTGTGCTTGGCCAAGCAGGCATGATGAATGTGGGTTCACCATATGCCCTTCGAACTGGAGACCAATAATTGAGCTGTCTAATAGGCCTACCAGGCACCTGGACAGCAATTTCACTGTGTGCCCAAGGACCTGGAGACTAAGAATGCAGCTCTGCACTAGGCCAAGAAGGCAACTAGACAGCAAGTTCAGCATGTTTCCTTGGAATAGATTGCTCCTTCTCCCCAGAGTGCAGAACACTCTAACACTCGGCTTTCCAGCTGGCATAAGATTATGTGACCTCCAAATCTGCTCAGCATTGAACTGATTTGTCCAATGCAGCCATGTAGACCTGGGAGCCTCCAAACTATGAGCCCTCTATCCCAGGAAAGCATAGGACTAAGAAGTCACTGGGACACTAACTTGCCCCAAAAATCTATGGTAGTATGCTTTTAACCTTTGCAGAAAAGTGAGTATTCAAGTTTCTTCTTACTTTTGATCTCCTTCAGCCTGAGGTCCTTTTGGCCTGCTATCTGTACAGTATTCATTTGGGGGGGGGGAGTTCTCCCCCTGAGAAGAAAACTACACCATGCCCGAGGAGATGAAACAGCCCAGTGGTTTGAATACTTTTATTCAAACTTATGGAACGAAATGAAGAGGGACATTTGGAGGAAATTGTGGAGGAGACCCAGGCCATGAAAACTGTGGAGTCATGGCTGAGATCCTCCAGCTGAAGGAGAAATATTACTTCCTCAAAGGAGAGGTGGAGGCCTTAAAAGAAGAAGCCAAGCAGTGCACTGAGAGGCAGGCTGATCTCCCTGAGTTGGAGAATTTCTTCATTTAAATGAAGGTCTTTCTGGACATTTCTGTCTTACATGCAGTGCCCAACTGTTAAGTTTTGCCACCCACCTACTGTGGCATAGAAGCAGGAGATGGGAAATATGTGTTCATCTCTCCAATTGAGGGTAAGCTATGAATTTGAAAAATAGGCAAATAAAGCATTTAAAATTTCAAAAAATAACCAAAGCTTATTATTTCTAAATCACTGATTTACAAAAGACAACCCCTGTGTGATTGTAAAGGGCAGCCTGTCTTAGAGTTACTACTATCCCTTACTGTCTATCACATTTTCCTGAGGTTGGGGTCTCCATGGCTCTAAGAATATGTTGGCTAAACATGCAGAGTTGACATTGAGCATAACCTGCCTGTAGTCATCAACTTGTTCAGACATATTAATCTCTAGAACCAAACCGGAGGACCAAAGTTTAGGAGCATTTTGATTGGAAGGAATAGACAATCCGTGTGTCTGTTCACAGGTATTTCTGCATAAAGCATTGGCAGAGACCAATTTTACAGATTTTTGCTAAATTTGAGGTTGACCCCTGATGTTATGGCTTCATACTGTGGCCAGAAATACAGCTGTTGATCCATAACAGATTCATCTCTGATGCAGTACTTGGAAGAACAAATATAACAAGACCATGCAAGAAGGGTAGAGCGACTACAGAGGCAGGGTATGATTCCCTGGATCTGGATGAGTAGATTTGGGGATCAGAGCAGGAGGCAGAGTGGTATGAGTGGCCAGGCTGTGGGATCCATTCTTACCAAAGAAGGACTGCAGGGTTTGGGGAGAAATGTGGGATTAACAATGGGTGCTTTAGATGCATGTGTGTCTGCACAGAGTAAGGCTCAGTGGGAGAGAGATGGGAAGAGGTGCACCTTGGAGACTGTAGGGTCTGCTTGGGTATGAAGAATGGGGCCACTTCCAGGACTCAATACTGACCTTCTGATAAATTGGACACTGGAGGTCAGAATGGAGTTGGAAGGTGAGATTCCTGGATGGCCCCTCCTGGGCTATGGTCCATCTTAGCTGCAGGGATGTGGAGTGGGATTGTAGGTGTGGTGCAAATGCCAGTCATCTGGTGTCTATATTTGACACCAACTGAGATAGTATGGGAAGTGCCTAGAGCTATGGCTCCTGGGCTGAGCTCAGTAATGACAGTGTGCTCATAGCACCTGGGCATACACAGATGGGAACCATGAGGAAGTTTCTTCTGGGGGTTGAAATGAACTTCAAGGGGCCTTCAAAGTGGGAGACCTGCAACCATAAGATGGATGATGTCTGAACTGATTTGAGGGTGATGCTTCCTGGAGCAAATGTGGAGGCTGGTAGAGTCCAGGTCACTTAAGTGTAAGGGGGACATGTGTTGCTTATGTGTTCCTAGCACTCAGGAACTCCTGTGATTAGCTGCTCAGACCATGCTCACTGTACCAATGGTTCCACAAACATCAAGAACCTGCATTGACTGGCACCCTAGAGTTGCTCATTCCTTCAGTCCCCATTCCTTCATACCGAAAATGAGGGTAATTATTGTAGGAGGTGATTGTGTGAGCAGGAGGCAGGAGAAGGCAGGTTTGGGGAGGGGATCTACCAGGGCAGGGACAGATGCAGTCTAGAGGCAGAAGGGAAGAAGGGGCTGTATACAAAGGTTCTTGCTGCAGACTTTTCTCCCCAAAGCAAAATATCAGATTTGGGAAGGTAGTGTGTGAGATGACTCTCCCATATCTAGCCTTTGCTGACCCTTTGGGCTATAGGTCATCACAGGAGAACACCTGCCAATTCACAGACCAGCACCAGACTCTTCCTGCCTCTTTCACTGTTGCTTGACACCCACAACATAGGGTTCTGGGGTCTTTAGGATATATTTGGAACTCCCATGACCTGGGGTGGGATTGCTTTACTTCGAGGTGTGCTGAAAGGTAGAGCACTACTACAGATAGGAAGGGAGGTACAGACGTAGATTTATAGATTCACAGAACTGCAGGTATTTCAGAAGAGTTCTCAAAAAGTTAAACATAGAGCTACCCTACGACACAGCAGTTGCACTACTGGGTATTTACCCTAAAGATACAGATGTATTGAAGAGAAGGGTCATAAGTACCCCAGTGTTCATAGAAGTAATGGCCACAATAGCCAAACTGTGGAAAGGGTCAAGGTGCCCTTCAACAGATGAATGGATAAAGAAGATGTGGTCCATATATACTTTGGAATATTAATGAGCCATCAGAAAGGAAAAATACCCCATATCCCCCTCCTTGGTATATATTTTTCTTTTTTCAGTGAAACAGTATTCATTGTTTAGGCACCACACCCAGTGTTCCGTGCAAAACTTGCCCTCTCTAATACCCACCACCTGGTTCCCCCAACCTCCCACACCCCGCCCCTTCAAAACCGTCAGATTGATTTTCAGAGTCTGTAGTCTCATGGTTCACCTCCCCTTCCAATTTCCCTCAGCTCCCTTCTCCTCTCCATCTCCCCATGTCCTCCATGTTATTTGTTATGCTCCACAAATAAGTGAAACCATATGATAATTGAATCTCTATGCTTGACTTATTTCACTCAGCATAATCTCTTCCAGTCCCGTCCATGTTGCTACAAAAGTTGGGTATTCATCCTTTCTGATGGAGGCATAGTACTCCATAGTGTATATGGACCACATCTTACTTATCCATTCTTCCGTTGAAGGGCATCTTGGGTCTATCCACAGTTTGGCGACCGTGGCCATTGCTGATATAAACATTGGGGTACAGATAGCCCTTCTTTTCACTCCATCTGTATCTTTGGGGTAAATACCCAGTAGTGCAATTGCAGGGTCATAGGGAAGCTCTATTTTTAATTTCTTGAGGAAACTCCACATTGTTTTCCAAAGTGGCTGCACCAACTTGCATTCCCACCAACAGTGTAAGAGGGTTCCCCTTTCTTCATGCCCTCTCCAACACATGTTTCCTGTCTTGCTAATTTTGTCCATTCTAACTGGTGTAAGGTGGTATCTCAATGTGGTTTTAATTTGAATTTCCCTGATGGCTAGTGATGATAAACATTTTTTCACGTCTGATAGCCATTTGTATGTTTTCATTGGAGAAGGGTCTGTTCATATCTTCTGCCCATTTTATGATATGATTGTCTGTTTTGTGTGTGTTGAGTTTGAGGAGTTCTTTATAGATCCTGGATATGAACCTTTTGTCTGTACTGTCATTTGCAAATATCTTCTCCCATTCCGTGGGTTGCTTCTTTGTTTTCTTGACTGTTTCCTTTGCTGTGCAGAATCTTTTAATCTTGAGGAAGTCCCAAAAGTTTATTTTCGCTTTTGTTTCCTTCGCCTTTGGAGACATATCTTGAAAGAAGTTGCTGTGGCTGATATCGAAGAGGTTACTGCCGATGTTCTCCTCAAAGATTCTGAAGGATTTCTGTCTCATGTTGAGGTCTTTTATCCATTTTGAGTTTATCTTTGTGTATGGTGTAAGAGAATGGTCAAGTTCCATTCTTCTACATATAGCTGTCCAGTTTTCCCAGCACCATTTCCCAGCACTTATTGAAGAGACTCTCTTTTTTCCACTGTATATTTTTTCCTGTTTTGTAGAAGATTAACTGACCATAGAGTTGAAGGTCCATATCTGGGCTCTCTACTCTGTTCCACTGGTCTATGTGTCTGCTTTTATGTCAGTACCATGCTGTCTTGATGATCACAGCTTTGTAGTAAAGCTTGAAATCAGGTAATGTGATGCCCCCAGTTTTATTTTTGCTTTTCAACATTTCCTTAGTGATTCGGGGTCGCTTCTGGTTCCATACAAATTTCTGGCTTATGTACTCCAGCTCTTTGAAAAATAACGGTGGAATTTTGATCAGAATGGCATTAAAAGTATAGATTGCTCTAGTCAGTATAGAAATTTTAACAATGTTTATTCTTCTGATCCAAGAGCATGGAATGGTCTTCCATCTGTTTGTGTCTTCTTAAATTTCTTTCATGAGTGTTCTGTAATTCCTCAAGTACAGATCCTTTACCTCTTTGGTTAGGTTTATGCCCAGGTATCTTATGGCTCTTGGTGCTATAGTAAATGGAATCTATTCTTTAATTTCCCTTTCTGTATTTTCATTGTTAGTGTATAAGAAAGCCACTGATTTCTGTACATTGACTTTGTATCCTGCCACGTTACTGAATTGCTGTATGAGTTCTAGTAGTTTAGGGGTGGAGTCTTTTGGGTTTTCCATATAAAGAATCATGTCATCTGTGAAGAGAGAGAGTTTGACTTCTTCATTGCCAATTTGGATACCTTTTATTTCTCTTTGTTTTGTGATTGCTGTTGCTAGGACTTCTAATACTATGTTGAACAAGAGTGGTGAGAGTGGGCATCCTTGTCGTGTTCCTGATCTCAACGGGAAGGCTGCAAGCTTTTTCCCATTGAGGATGATATTTGCTGTGGGTCTTTCATAGGTAGATTTTATGAAGTTCAAGAATGTTCCCTCTATCCATATACTTTGAAGCGTTTTAATCAGGAATGGATGCTGGATTTTGTCAAATGCTTTCTGCATCAATTGAGAGGACCATGTGTTTCTTTTCTCTTCTCATACTAATTTGTTCTATCAAACTGATTGATTTGTGAATGTTGAACCATCCTTGTAGCCCAGGAATGAATCTCACCTGGTCATGGTGGATAATCTTTTTAATGTGCTGTTGGATGCTGTTTGCTAGGCCATTCACATTGAGAGTGCTTATTGGTAGAAACATTTTTACTGACATCGTGTTACCTTTGAAGTCTTTCTTTCTGTAGACTGTCTCTATATTTCTGTTCAATGCTATTCTTATGATTTTTCCTCTTTTATAGAACCCCCCCTTAATATTTCCTGCAGTTTCAGCTTGGTGGTTGCATAGTCTTTTAAGTCTTGCCTGTCTTGGAAACTCTTTATCTCTCCATCCTTTTTGAATGTCTGTCTTGCTGGATTAAGTATTCCTGGTTGCCTGTTCTTCTCATTTAGTGCCATGAATATATCTTACCAGCCTTTTCTGGCTTGCCAGGTCTCTGTGAACAGGTCTGACGTTATTCTGATGCGCTTTCCTCTGTAAGTAAGGAGCCTCTTTGTCCTAGCGGGTTTCAAGAGATTATATCTATAATTATGATTCCTCAATTTAACTATCAGTTTCCTTGATGTTTTTTTGGAATCTATAATCTTGGGTGGAGACCGAACGGCCTTAATACATGAACGCTGGTTCCATTCACGAGATTGAGAAAATTTATATGAAAACTTGTTCCACTATATCTTCCAGATTTCTTTCTTTCTCCTCCCCTTCAGGTATTCCAATAATTCTGACGTTGGAATGTTTCATGGCATCATTTATTTCCCTGATTCTGTTTTCATGGCTTCTAAGCTGTTTGTTCCAGGCTTCCTCCTGATCCTTTCTCTCTATCTGTTTGTCCTCCAGATCACTAATTCTATCTTCTGTCTCAGTTACCCTAGCCTTGAGAGAATTTAGATTAGATTGGAACTCACTGAGAGCATTGTGATCCTCATCCCTGGTAGCTTTCAGCTCTGCCCTAACATTGTGAACATCATCCCTGGTCACTTTCAGTTTTGCCCTCATCAATTCCATTTGGTCATCCATGGCTTTCTCCAACCTAGCTATTGCCTGGATAATTGTTAGCCTGAATTCTCTTTCTGACATATTGTCTACGTTGATAGCCATTAGCTCTGTTGCAGAAGGCCCATTTCTTCTGTTGGGCATTCCTCCTCCTAGTCATTTTGGTGAGAGATATCTGAACGGATGTAGCTTGATGTATTGACCATGGAGCAGTCAAGGTGCACCTTGGAATGCTTCTGAGAAATCAGGATTCCCCACCCAAACGAGACAAAAAAGAAAAGAGAAAGGAAAAGATTGAGAGAGAGAGAGAGACAGGAAAGAAAGGGAAGATAAAAGAGAAGATTCAGCCCAAATGGGCCCCAAGGTAAGATTGATGAAGTATACTAACAAAAACAGACAAACAAAAAGACTGATAAAAGTATATGACAAGAGAAACAAAATATATATTTGCAAATAAAGGAAGAACCTCGTCGAAAATACCCCAAGTGTAAGATTTATATACTATCAGGTCAAACACAAAAACTCAGAAACTCTGGTGGAATAAAAAGATGGGAGAGTGGTTATAAATTCTCAGTGTGGGTGAGGAAGGTTGCTTTGATTCTTCCTGGATGTATCTTGATATCTTTGTTAAAGGACTCAACATTCCTAAGATAAAGGGGGATTAAAAATTGGTTTACACATAGGGGTAGTATTGATTGGGGAAAGGGGATTACTTTGAAGTTTAACTCTATATGAATATTAGAAAATAAAAATAAAAAAGGAATATACTAGACTAAACTAAATTAAAATTTAAACAAAAAGAAATTAAAAAAATAGAAATGCAAAAAAAAAAAAAAACACAGGTGTATGTTCAAAAATTTCAGGTTAGAAGGTTATTATGGAATTTGATGTACTGGACAGCTCACTGTGATGGTAAATAGGTTAAAAATTATCTATATAAAAAATGAGCGAAAATAGTGGGTACAAATTAAAAATAAAAGTTGTCCTATGAAGTAGTGGTGGTTGTTCTCTTGTAGTCTTTTTTTTTTTTTTTCTTTCCTGGTTGGTTTTCTGGTGGAGGTGCCAGCCACGTGGGTTTTCAGTCAATGATGTTCCCTGAGTTAAGTCCCCCCCGCCCCCCTCAAAGGAGTGGGCTCTGAGGAAACCGTTTTTTTCAGGGTTTTGTTCTCTGGAGGTTTTTATGTTGGTTCACTTTTTTTTTTCTCTTGCCTTGACTGCTTTTGATGGTTTTTGTAGGTTTAGAGGAAAGCAAACTGCACCCTGACCTCCCTCTCAGAGAGAAACCTCAGTCTGGCTGCAGAGCCCAAATAAATTCCCCCTTGGCTGGCAGAGCTGGTTCCGAGTTGTGGTCCCTGGGGATGCAGGATCTTCTGCTTGTACCCAAAACCATGGCAGCAGTGGCTGTCTGGCCAGCTCCAGACTGTCAGAGAGGTTCCAAGCAGCGATTGCACACTGAGATTTTCCCGCTGGCCCGGGCTTGGAGTGCCTGGTCTTTCTGGGTCTAAGAGCACTCGACTTGCACGCACCTCTCTCAGGGGAGGCTGTGGGTCACGTGTGCGTGTTTCAGGCTCTGAGAGCAGGGCGCAGGTATGAAAACACCAGGCTGGGCCTTTGCGCACCTCTCTCGAGAAGAGTTTGGGGTGTGCGTCTCAGGCTCTGAAACAATGGCGTGGGTCTAAGAGCACTGGGTGGACCTTTGTACACCTCTCTCAGGGGAGGGTGAGGGGCGCAAGTTTCTTAGGCTCTGTAGCATGGTTTGGAGTTCTGCCATCTGGCGTGGCTCCCAGCCCCTCAGAGGAGCCATACCCCACTCAATCTTGGGCACGCTCGCAGCTCAGGAACCAAGGCCTGATTTCTCCGCTGCATTGTCTCTGGCTCAGCGCCAGGGGAGGCTGTCCTGGGTCTGGGGACTTAAGCCCCTGTCCCTAGCCGTCCCGACTCCCACAATTCCCAACCCCCATGATCCTTTGCTCTTTTGAGTGCCTTCAACCAGTCTCCAAGTTAATGCTTCCCCAGATGCAGGGCACTCTTGTATTAGGGCTATTACTTTCCAATCAGTCGCCTCTGGTGGCTCCCTCTCCCTTTTGTTTATCTTCCAATATCAATCCAATGATCCCCCTCCGCTTTACCTGCCCACTGGCATCTTCTGCCCCTGTAGAGATCCAGACATGTATAATTCTGATCTCTGGCTGATTTTGTGGGTGATCGGAGTTCTTTGGTAGGTAATCAGCTCACTTTATTGTATAGGTTGAAACAGCACCTCGTCCTACTTCCCCGCCATCTTGTATCACCTTCCTTGGTATGTTTTTCGGAATACCTCACTTTTGAATCAACATGGAAGTGACTGGAGTAAAGTATGCTGACTATAAAGTGTAAAGCAGAGAAAGTCAATTATCATATGTTTTCATGTTGGAGAAAATAAGGAATAACATGGAGCACATTAGGAGAGGAAAGGGAAAGCAGAAGGTGGGGGAATTGGAGGGAGAGATGAACCACAAGAGAATGGAAACTTGAAGAAACAGATGGTTTTAGAGGAAAACAGGTTGGGGAGATTGATGAGGCTTGTGGTGTTATTAAGGAGGGCATTTAGTGAATGGACATATATATAACGTATATAATGTTGTTATACGTAAACCATGAGTCTAAGAACTCTACCTCAAAAACTGATGATTTACTGTATGGTGACTAACATTACATAATCAAAAATTAAATAAAAAAAAGGATCACATACTGATTCACAAATCGGATCTCAACCAACACCAATGTTCTGAGATTTTCCCCTGCATTTTTCAGACGGTAATGCTTTGCAACTGGAACCCTATCGTAAGAGGCATTTTGGAAGGAATTCACACATTTGGACATCAAGAGAATTCTGCCAGGGATTGATTGCATCATTCAGGAAATTAAAGAACTTAAACAATTCATTGCAACTAATGAAAATGAAAACACATTGGTTCAGAACCTATGGGATAATGAAAAGTTGGTCTTTAGAGGGAATTACATAGCCATCCAAAAAATTGGAAAAATCCCAAATGCACAAGCTAACCTTACACCTGGAAAAAAGAACAGCAAACTGATCTGGAACCAAGCAAAAGAAAAAAAAAAAAAAAAGATCAGAGCACAAATCAATGAAATAGAAAGTAGTATAGCAGCAGGGCCCAACAAAACTAGAAGTTTGTTCTCAGAACAAATTAATCAGATGGATAAACCTCTGGCCAGAGGTAGCCAAAAGAAAAGATAAACCTCTGGCCAGAGGTAGCCAAAAGAAAAGATAAAGGACCTATGTTAATAAAATCAGGAAGGAAAGGGAAGAGATCATGACCAATGCAAAAGAAACAGGGAATTGTTAGGACACATTATCAGCAACTATATACCAACAAAGTAGGTCATCTGGAAGAAATAGATGCGTTCCTGGAAACTTGTAATCTACAAAGTCTGAAACAGGAAGAAATAAACAATCTGAACAGACCAATACCCAACACGGACATTGAATCAGGAATCAAAAACCTCCCCCAAACCACAAGAGTTCAGGGCCAGATACCTTTTCAGTGAAATTCTACCAAACATTTTAAGAATAAATCATGCCTATTCTACTGAAGCTGTTTCCAAAAAATAGAAGTGGAAAGAAAGCTTCCAAAACATTTTCTGAGGTTGAGCATTACCTTGACCCACAAGCAGACAGAGACCCCATGTAAAAGGGGAATTACAGATGAATAAGCTTGGTAAGCACTAATACGAAATTATTCAACAAGATACAAGCCAGTAGGATTCCATGGTACATTAAAAGGGTTATTCAACACCACCCAGTGAGGTTTATTCCTGGGATTCAAGGGAGGTTCAACATCCACAAGTCAATTGATGTCATCGGTCATACAAACAAAAGAAAGACAAGGACCATATCAACCTCTCATTTGATGCAGATAAAGCAAAGCATTTGGCAAAATACAACACTTTCTCATGATTAAAACTCCTCAAGATACAGAGATGGAACATATCTCATATTATAAAAGCCACCTATGAAGAGCCCACAGAAAATATCATTCTCAATGGGGAAAAACTGACAGCTCTTCCCTTCTGGTCAGGAATATGACAGGGATGCCCACTCTCACCACCTTTGTTGAACACAACATTAGAAGTCCCAGCCTCAGCATTTGGATAACAATAGCAAATAAAAGGGATGCAAGTTGTCATAGAAGAAGTCAAATCATCTCTCTTTGCATAAGACAATATACTTTATTTGGAAAAGTCAAAAGACTTCACTCCTAAATGACTTGAATTCATATAGCGATTCAGAAACATTTAGGATTCCAAAATGAAAACACAGAAATCTCTTGCTTTCCTATACACTAACAAAGTGAATGGAGAAAGAGAAATGAAGGTGTCAATTCCACCAACCATAGCACCCAAACCCACATAATAGCTAGGAATAAACTCAACCAAAGAGGTAAATGATTTCTACCATATAAACTACAGAATACTGAGGAAGGTCATTGAGGAAGACGCAAAGAGATGGAAAAACATTCCATGCTCCTGGATTGGAAGAATCAACACTGTAAAAATTCATATGCTGTCCAGAGCACTCTACACATTCAACGCAATCCTTATCAAAATACCATCAAAACTTTTCACCCTTAAAACAAACAATCATACAATTTCCATGTCGCCAGAAATGATCCTGAATAGCCAGGGGACTGTTGAACAAGAAAACCAAAGCCAGGCACATCGCAATGCCCAACTTCAAGCTAGTTTACAAAGCTGTGATCATCAACACAGCATAGTAGTGACAAAAAAAGAGACCCATCACTCAGTAGAACAAAAGAGAGTCCTTAGAAATGGACCTTCATGTCTATGGTCAACTAATCTTTGACAAAGCCAGAAAGAGTACTCAGGGAAAGAAGACAGTGTCTTCAATACATGGTGCTGGGAATATTGGACAGTTATACACAGAAGGAGGACACTGGACCTTCTCTTACACTATATGCAAACAAATTCAAAATGGATGAAATACCTCAATGTGAGACAGGAATCCTTCAAAATCCGAGAGGAGAACCCAGGTTGCAACCTCTTCAAGTTCAGCCACAACAACGTCTTTCAACAACATCTCTAAAGACAAGGGAAACAAAAGCAAAAATGAACTAGTTTCTCATGATAAAAAGCTTCTGCACAGCAAAGGGACCAATCAACAGAACTTCTGATTGGGAGAAGATATTTGCAAATGACATATCCAATAAGGTATTAATATCCAAAATATAGAAAGAACTTATACATGAGACATAATATTCAAATACCTGAGGAAATATGTCTGTTTACCTTCTGAATTAACCTTTAACTCAACTATTCAAACAACTACACAAAGTATCAGAACTATTTCTAAACTTTGTCCTAAGAACACACAGAGCAATTGATATTTTCACCTTATTCATGTCTGTGGACCTTCTCAAGTGAATACACATATAAAACACTAGGTATTCTCCTTCATGTACAAAGATGTCCTGAAATCACGATTGCTGTTATGTTTTTATGGAGTTATCTAAAAAGTCAAGGGCAGGGATGAAAGAAAAGTATACACACTGGTTTGAAAACTATTCAAAGAAGTCTAATCAGAAAAATGATTTCACTCATAGGATGGTGGAAGGACCAATGTCAGCTCTCCAAACCAGTATGTTTGTTACTATGCAAGATAATAAACAGATATGTGTTATGGCATTTTTATTTTTATTTATCATTTAAGGTTGAGATATTTCTCCAAATACTTAAGATGATTTTAATTGGTATTAATAAAAACTATTTTAATAAACTATTAGAATTAACCAGTTGATACTTTCTCAAGCATTTAAATAACAGAAATGCAAAGGAAAATCTTATTTGTCAAGGTCGATTTAAAGATAAATATATTATGTATTTTATACTTTCACATAGATATATAATTAAATGTTAAAAGGTAAATAAATTACTTACATACTTGTGTGTTAAAAAAACCATAAACCTCTCTTTTAACTTCAAACAAAACATGATAGAATTCTTCAAAGAATTGGTGTTGTACCTTCTAATCTCTTATGAACTTGTAGTAAAGGTGGTGGAAGTGATATTTTAATCAATGGGTGATATCTACAAGCATCAATGTATTCTTTACTCAATTTAAGGTAAATGAAGCTAAGGTCGACACTAATTGATATTATATTCATGTGAATGTGATCACTTTAAAGTAATAATAATTCTCTCTGGCAAAATATATAGTAAATAAATGAAAGCAAATAAACTTGCAAATATGCAAATTTGTCTGAACTACGAGATTTTCAGAAAAATAATTGAATTTGAAACACACATATTATCACTGACTGATACAGCTAACAGGAGGTAAATGAAAAGTTCCTATAAGTTAAATTAACTCCTAAGACTATGATCTTTTTTAATGTGGGTATTTGTTTTTTAGTCTTTTTTCCCCCTTTCATTCTTAATCAAGACATGTAGTGTTGTAAATGTGCCTCACAAAATACATCCTAAGAAAGTTTCTTTAAAAAAATAAATAAAAAATAGAAAAAAGTCTAAGCATCCCCCAGGCATTTCTAGTGGTGCATTACTTTTTTTAAAAAATTTTATTTATTTTTATATTTCTTTTCAGTGTTCCAGAATTTGTTGTTTATGTACCACAACCAGTGCTCCAGTCAGTAAATGCCCTCCATAATACCCACCACCAGGATCACCCAACCTCCCACTGCCCTCCCCTCCAAAACCTTCAGATTATTTTTCAGAGTCCACAGTCTCTCATGGCTCATCTCACCCTCTGATTTCCCCCAACTCCCTTCTACTTTCCATCTACCCATGTCCTCCGTGTTATTCCTTTTACTCCACAAATAAGGAAAACCATAAGATAATTGACTCTCTCAGCTTGATTTATTTCATTCAGCATCATCTTTTGCAGTCCCACCCATGTTGATACAAAAGTTGGGAATTCATTGTTTCTGATAGAGGCGTAATACTCCATAGTGTATACGGACCACATCTTCCTTATCCATTTGTCTGCTGAAGGCCATTTTGGTTCTTTCCACAGTTTGTCGACCATGGCTATTGCTGCCATGAACATTGGGGTACAGATGGCCCTTCTGTTCACTACATCTCTATCTTTGGGGTAAATACCCAGTAGTGCAATTTCAGGGTCATAGGGAAGCTCTATTTTTAATGTCTTAAGGAATCTCCACATTGTTTTCCAAAGCAGCTGCAATGACTTGAATTCCCACCAACAGTGTAAGAGGGTTCCCCTTTCTCCACATCCTCTCCAGCACAGGTTGTTTACTGTCTTGTTAATTTGGGCCAATCTAACTGGTGTAAGGTGGTATCTAAATGTGGTGTTGATTTGAACCTTCCTGATGGCTACTGTTGATGAACATTCTTTCATTTGCCTGTTAGCCATTCATACATCTTCGTTGGAGAAGTGTCTGTTCATGTCTTCTGCACTTTTTTTTTTTTTGACATGATTATCTGTTTCGCGTGTGTTGAGTTTGAGGAGTTCCTTATAGATCCTGGATATCAGCCCTTTGTCTTTATTGTCAGTTGTGAATATCTTCTCCCATTCCATGGGTTACCTCTTTGTTTTCTTGAGTGTTTCCTTTGAGTATCATGTGCAGAAGCTTTTGACCTTGATGAAGTCCACAAAATTCATTTTCACTTTTTTTTCCTTTCTTTGGAGACATATCTTGAAAGAAGTTGCTGTGGCTGATGTTGAAGAGGTTATTGCCTATGTTTTCCTCTAGGATTCTCATGGATTCCAGGCTCAAGTTGAGGTCTCTTATCCATTTCAAGTTTATCTTTGTGTATGGTGTAAGAGAATGGTCGAGTTTATTTCTTCTACACATAGCTGTATAATTTTCCCAGCACCATTTACTGAAGAGACTGTATTTTTCCACTGGATATTTTTTCCTGCTTTGTTGAAGATTTTTTTGCCCGTAGAGTTGAGGGTCCATATCTGGGCTTTCAACTCTGTTCCACTGGTCTATGTGACTGTTTTTTTTTTTTTTTTAATTTTTTTTAAGATTTTATTTATTTATTTGTCAGAGAGAGAGAGCACAAGCAGAGGGAGCAGCAGGTAGAGGTAGAAGCAGACTCCCTGCTGAGTGGGACTTGATCCTAGGACGCTGGGAGCATGACCTGAACTGAGGGCAGACGCTTACCCAACTGAGCCCTTCAAGTGTCCCTATGCATGGTTTTTATGCCAGTACCATGCTGTCTTGGTGATCACAACTTTGTAGTAAAGCTTGAAAATGGGCAACATGAAGCAACCAGGTTGGTTCTTTTCTTTTTCAAAATTTCCTTAGCAATTCAGGGTCTCTTCTGATTCCATACAAATTTTAAGATTGTTTACTCCAGCTGTTTGAAAAATGCCAGTGGAATTTTGATTGGAATTGAATTGAAAGTATAGATTGCTCTAGACAGTATAGACACTTTAACAGTGGTTATATTTCTGATCCATGAGCATGGAATGCTCTTCATTCTTTTTGTGTCTTCTTCAATTACTTTCATGAGTGTTCTGTAGTTCCTCGAGTACAGATCCTTTACCTGTTTGGTTAGGCTTATTCCCATGTATCTTATGGTTCTTGGTGCTACAGTAAATGGAATCAATTCTCTAATTCCCCTTTCTGTATTTTCATTGTTAGTGTATAAGAAAGCAACTGATTTCTGTTCATTGATTTTGTATCGCACCACATTCCTGGATTGCTGAATGAGTTCTAGTAGTTTGGGGGTGGAGTCTTTTGGGTTTTCCATATGAAGTATCATGTCATCTGTGAAGAGAGAGAGTTTGACTTCGTTACTGCCAATTTGAATACATTTCATTCCTTTTTGTTGTCTGATTGTTGTAGCTAGGACTTCTAATATTATGTTGAATAAGAGTGGTGAGATTGGGCATCCTTGTTCCTGATCTCAAGGGGAAGGCTGTCAGCTTTTTCCCATTAAGGATGATATGTGCTGTGGGTTTTCATAGATAGATTTTATGAAGTTCAGGAATGTTCCCACTATCCCTATACTTTGAAGTGTTTTAATCAGGAACAGATGCTGGATTTTGTCAAATGCTTTTTCTGCATCAATTGAGAAGACCATGTGTTTCTTCTCTCTTCTCTTATTGATTTGTTCTATTATATTGATTGATTTGAGAATGTTGAACCACGTTTGCAACCCAAGGATGAATCCCACCTTGTCGTGGTGGATAATCTTTTTAATGTACTGTTGGATCCTGTTAGGATCTTGTTGAGAATATTAGTATCCATATTCATCAGGGATATTGGTTGGAAATTCTCCTTTCTGGTATGGTTTGGGGATCAGGGTAAGGCTTGCTTCATAAAAAGTGTCTGGAAGTTTTCCTTCTGCTTCAATGTTTTGAAACAGCTTCAGGAGACTAGGTGTTATTTCCTCTCTGAAAGTTTGGTAGAATTCCCCAGGGAATCCATCAGGTCCTGGGCTCTTGTTTTTTGGGGAGGTTTTTGATCAATGCTTCAAACTCGTTACTAGATATCGGTCTATTCAGGTTGTCAATTTCTTCCTGGTTCGATTTTGGGAGTTTATAGTTTTCCAGGAATGCATCCATTTCATCTAGGTTCCTTAACTTATTGGCATATAACTGTTAATAATAACTTCTGATTATTGTTTCTACTTCATTGGTGTTCATTGTGATCTCTCCCTTTTCATTCATAATTTGATTAATTTGGGCTTTCTTCTCTTTTCTTTTGAATTAGTCTGGTCAATGGTTTATCGATCTTATTGATTCTTTCAAAAAACCAGCTTCTAATTCCATTGATACATTCTATTCTATCTCTAGTTTCTATCTCATTGATCTCTGCTCTAATCTTCATTATTTCCCTTCTTGTGTGTGGAGTTGGTATAATTTGTTGTTCATTCACCAGTTCTTTAAGGTTTAGAGACAGCTGGTGTATTCTGGATTTTTCATTTTTTTTGAGGGAGGCTTGGATGGCTATATATTTCCCCCTTAGGACAGCCTTTGCTGTATCCCATAGGTTTTGGACCGATGTGTCTTCATTCTCATTGGTTTCCATGAATTGTTTCGGTTCTTTGATCTCCTGGTTGATCCAAACATTCTTAAGCAAGGTGGTCTTTAGCTTCCAGGTGTTTGAGTTCCTTCCAAACTTTTCGTTGTGATTGAGCTCCAATTTCAAAGCACTGTGATCTGAGAATATGCAGGGAATAATCTCAGTCTTTTGGTATCGGTTGAGCCCTGATTTGTGACCAGTATGTGGTCTACTCTAAAGGTTCCATAAGCACTTGAGAAGAATGAGTATTCTATTGTTTTAGGGTGGAATGTTCTGTATATATCTATGAGGTCCATCTGGTCCAATGTGTCATTCAATGCTCATGTTTCTTTATTGATTTTCTGCTTGGATGATCTGTCTATTATTGAAAGAGGCATGTTAAGATCTGCTACTATTAATGTATTCATATCAATATGACTCTTTATCTTGATTAACAGTTTGTTTTTTTTTTTTTTTATGTAATTGGCTGCTCCCATATTGGGGGCATAGATATTTACAATTGTTAGTTCATCTTCATGCATAGTCCCTTTAAGAATTACCTAGTGTCCTTATGTATGTCTGGCTACAGTCTTTACTTTAAAATCTAATTTCTCTGATAGAGAATCACTACCCCAGCCTTCTTTTGAGGCCCATTGGCATGAAAGACGCTTCTCCATCCTTTCACTTTCAGTCTGGTTGCATCCTTAGGTTCAAAATGAGTGTATTGTAGACAACATATGGATGGCTCCTTTCGTTTTATACAGTTAGCAACCCTGTGTCATTTTATGGGTACATATAGGCCATTCACGTTGGGAGTGATTATTGAGAGATACGTTTTTATGGACATCGTGTCACCTTTGAAATCTTTTTTTCTGTAGATTTTCTCCATATTTCTGTTCAATGATATTCTTAGGATTTTCCTCTTTTATAGTATCCCCCTTAATATTTCTTGTAGTGTCAGCTTGGTGGTCACATATTCTTTTAAGCCTTGCTGGTCTTGGAAACTCTTTATCTCTGTATCCACTTTGAAAGTCATTCTTGCTGGATAAAGTATTCTTGGCTGCATATTCCTCTCATTTAGTGCCCTGAATATATCTTGCCAGCCCTTTCTGGCATGTCAGGTTTCTGTGGACAGGTCTGATATTATTCTGATGGGCTTTCCTCTGGACGTAAGGAGCTTCTTTGTCCTAGCTGCTTTCAAGAGAGCCTATCTACAATTATGAATAATTATTCTTACTATCAAGTGTCTTGAGGACTTTCGAGATTCTATAATCTTTGGGTAGATGGTTCTGCCTCTAGTACATGAATGATGGTTCCATTCGCGAGATTGGGAAAATTTTGATCAAGAATTATTTCCACTATATCTTCTAGGCTACTTTCTTTCTCCTCCCCTTCAGGGGTTCCAATAATTCTGACGTTCGAACTTTTCATGGTGTCATTTATTTCCCTAATTCTGTTTTCATGGCTTCTTAGCTGTTTGTTACAGGCTTCCTGCTGATCCTTTCTCTCTATCTGTTTGTCCTCCAGATCACTAATTCTATCTTCTGTCTCAGTTATCCCAGCTTTTAGAGAATTTAGATTAGATTGGCACTCATTGAGAGCATTGTGAACCTCATCCCTGGTGGCTTTCAGTTCTGCCCTAACATTGTGAACATCATCCCTGATGGTTTTCAGTTCTGCCCTAATCAATTCCATTTGGTCATCCATGGCTTTCTCTAACTTAGCTATTGCCTGGATAATTGTTAGCCTGAATTCTCTTTCCAACATAGTGTCTATGTTGATAGCTGTTAGCTCTGTTGCAGAAGTCCCAGCCTCTGATTTTTTCTTCTGTTGGGCATTCCTCCTCCTAGTCATTTTGGTCAGAGATGGCTGAACCAATGTACATGAATGTATCGACCATGGTGCAATTAAGGTGCACTCTGGAACACTTCTGAGCAATCAAGAGTCCCCACCCAAATGAAAGAAAAAAGAAAGAGAGAATAAAAGAGAAGGCCCAGACCAAATGGGCCTCAAGGTAAGATTTATGAAGTATACAAACAAAAACAGACAAACAAAAAGGCTGATAAAAGTAGATGACAAGAGAACTATATATATATATATATATGTGGATATGTCCACATATATGTATATATATATATACAATAGCAAAACAAAACAAAACAAAACAAAAAGAACCTTGTCAAAAAGAACCCCAAGTATAAGATTTATATACTACCAGGACAAACACAAATACACAGACACTGGCAGAGAAAAAAGATGGGAGAGTTGTTATAAATTCTCAGTGTGGGTGAAGAAGTTTATTTTGATTCTTCCTGGATGTATCTTGATATCTTTGTTAAAGGTCTCAATTTTCCTAAGATAAAGGGGTATTAAAAATTTGTTTACCTATAGGGGTAGCATTGATTGGGGAAAGGGGATTACCTTGAAGTTTAACTCTATATGATTATTAAAATATAAAAATAAAAAATAACAAACTAAACTAAACTAAAATTTTAAATAAATTAAAAAATAGAAAAGCAAAAGAAAAACATGAGTATATGTATCAAAAAGTTCAGGTTAAAAGGTTATTATGGAATTTGATGTACTGGACATCTCACTGTGATGGTAAATAGGTTAAAAATTATCTATAAAAAAATGAACCAGAATAGTGGGAACGAATTAAAAATAAAAATTGTATCTATGAAGTAGTGGTGGTTGTTCTCTTGTCTTTTTTTTTTTTTTCTTTCCCGGTTGGCTTTTTGGGGAAGGGGCCTGCCACGTGGATTTTCAGGAAGTGTTTCCTGAATTAAGTCTTCCCACCCTTCTCAAGGGGGTGGTCTCTGAGGAAACCGGTTTTTCAGGCTTTTGTTCTCTGGAGGTTTTTGGTTGGTTTGTTTGCTTGTTTTCTCTCGCCTTGACAGCTTTTGATAGTTTTTAGAGGTTTAGAGGAAAGCAAACTGCACCCAGACCTCCCTATCAAAGAGAATCCTCAGTCTGTTCCCCTCTTGGTGCTTCAGAGCACATAAATTCCCCCTTGGCTGCTGGCAGAGCACGTTCCCAGTCGCTGTCCCTGGGGACGCAGGAACTCCTGCTTGTACACAAAATCATACAGCGGTGGCTCTCTGGGCAGCTCCAGACCGCCAGAGAGGTCCCTAGCAGTAATAGCACACTGAGATTTTCCCACTGGTCAGGGCTGGGAGGTTCAGACTTTCCAGGTCCAAGAGCGCCGGGTTGGGGCCTGCACCCACCTCTCTCAGGAGAGGGTGTTGGGTGTGACTCAGACTCATAGCACTGCACGGCGCGCCCATAGAGAGTGCAAAAAGGCTGTGATTCTGCTTGCTGGCAAGGCTTCCAGCCCCTCATGGGAGCCACCACCCAGGCGCTCTCAGGCGCACTCACGGCTCAGGGAACAGTACCTGGTTTCTTTGCCTCACTATCTCTGGCTCAGTGACAGGGGTGTCTGTCCTCCGTCCGGGGACATAAGCCCCTGTCCCTAACTGCCCTGATTCCCTCAGTTTCCCCCAAGATCCTTTGCTCTTTTTGAGTGTTTTCAACCAGACTCCAAGTTAATGCTTGTCCCCAGTCACAGGACACTCTCGTATTGGGATTTTACTTTCCAATGGGTCACTTCTGGTGGCTCCCTCCCCCTTTTGTTTATCTTCCAATATCAGTCTGACGTTCTCACTCCACTTTACCTGCCCACTGGCGTCTTCTGCCCCCGTAGAGATCCAGACATGTATAATTCTAATTTCGGGCTGATTTCATGGGTGATTGGAGTTCTTTGGTAGGTAATCAGCTCACTTCAGGGTATAGGTTGAAATGGTGCCTCCTCCTAGCTCTCCACCATCTTTTCCAATCCTGTGATTTCTGATAACATATCCCATTCTTGAGACGAGAACACAAAGGTGCTTTAGGTGAGAGGGCTTAGGATATCAGGGCGTGGAGGATATAGGATGGAGCACTGTGTGTTGGCAACAAAAGGGGATCACATCAAAGTCCTGCTTCAGTAAAGGGCTCAATGGCTGTAATAAATGACTGGCCTTCTGGAATTGTGTGCAGCACAATGGGGCCCCATATCCTGACACTAGAAGGACCCCAAATATGTGTTCCATCAAAACAAAAGGGTAGAGCAAGAGACATAGTACCATGGGCTGAAGGTCCCTTTGGATAAAAGTCTCCCAACTCACCATGATCATTTGCAAGACTTACAGAACTTGTGGAAGAGCTGTTGGGCCAATGGGACACCTGAGAGTGTGAAATAGGAAAATGCATAGCACAGTGCACAATGACTCTAGATAAATGAGATGAGACATGGTTTAAAGTCTTTTCTTTTTAATTTAACATTTTTTAAGTTATTTTCAGCATAACAATATTCATTATTTTTGCACCAAACCCAGTGCTCCATGCAATCCATGCCCTCTCTAATACCCACCACCTGGTTCCCCCAACCTCCCACCCCTGCAAAACCCTCAGATTGTTTTTCAGAGTCCATTGTCTCTCATGGTTCACCTCCCCTTCCAATTTCCCCCAACTTCCTTCTCCTCTATAACTCCCCTTGTCCTCCATGCTATTTGTTATGCTCCACAAATAAGTGAAACCATATGATAATTGACTCTCTCTGCTTGACTTATTTCACTCAGCATAATCTCTTCCAGTCCCGTCCATGTTGCTACAAAAGTTGGGTATTCATCCTTTCTGATGTAGGCATAGTACTCCATAGTGTATATGGACCACATCTTACTTATCCATTCGTCCATTGAAGGGCATCTTGGTTCCTTCCACAGCTTAGTGACCGTGGCCATTGCTGCTATAAACATTGGGGTACAGATGGCCCTTCTTTTCACTCCATCTGTATCTTTGGGATAAATACCCAGTAGTGCAATTGAAGGTTCATAAGGAAGCTCTATTATTAATTTCTTGAGGGATCTCCACACTGTTCTCCAAAGTGGCTGCACCAACTTGCATTCCCACAAACAGTGTTAGAGGGTACCACTTTCTCCACATCCCCTCCAACAAATGTTGTTTCCTGTCTTTCTAATTTTGGCCATTCTAACTGGTATAATGTGGTATCTCAATGTGGTTTTAATTTGAATCTCCCTGATGGCTAGTGATGATGAGCATTTTTTCATGTGTCTGATAGCCATTTGTATGTCTTCATTGGAGAAGTGTCTGTTCATATCCTCTGCCCATTTTTTGATATGATTTAAAGTCTTTTTAATTATATTCTTATAAATATGTGGACAATGATTCTGCTTATGTCCAAGGCGTGGGCAAGACCATGAGGGCAAGTTTGGGAAAGAGTTGGGATGGAGATGCATGTGATTACTGGACTCAAGGAGCCCAGGCTGGCTTCTAAGAAGTGGGGCCCTTTGTGCTTCATTGGCATCTTGGGAGTGGGATCTCCCCAACACCTGCACTCACCTCAAACCAGCAGTGGACTCTGTTGGCATTGTGGGGCACCTTCTTGTCCTTCAAGGGGGTAGAGCAGGGGATCTCATCATTCAGCTCCTGCCCCATCTCCTTTGTAGATCTCTGTAAAGACAGTGCCCGGCAGCCAGGCAGGAGGCCTCAGAGCCCTGTCTGGATGCCTCTGCTGGTCTTCAGACCAAGGACACTGCATTACAGTCACACCACACCCCAGTATGCACACATCTCCATCAAGGAGATGTACTTGCCAAAGCTTCAGGATATTGTATGGGCTCTGGCACAGGTAAGAGATACTTCAGGAATCCTCTTTTCACCCTGCCCACAATGACGTTGGTGCGAACAAGAAAGGATCACCAGGGTAACCACTGTGCTCGACCAACGATACCCCATGGTCAGAAACCCCCACATATTCCTCTTTCCCTAAAACTCAAGAGGAAGGGATGGACCTGCCCTTGAATGGTTCATAGAGGTGGGAATTGCCTAGTCTGCTCAGTATTAAGTAACTTATGGCACCTCTTCCCAAATGCCCTCAGGCTTTGGGGGCCAGGATTTGGGACAATATCTGAAGCATGTGAAAAAGTCATTTCCCTGGGGTTCCTGGAAACCAGAGACCTGAAAATAGGCAAGCAGCAAGAAAATATCTCTCTGTATCAGTTTTCTCTAGCCAAGTAACCCTGATACGGACTACACTGGAATGTGGGTGCCTGGTTGCAGGGGTTCCAAGTTCTGTTGCAGTCTGTGGTCAAGGAAGTGACATCACTGCGTGGGATCCCCTACCGCAGTCCATTCCTGGTTTGACACCTATGCAAACAGTGCTCTGGTTTGCCATCCATCATTTTTCTGCATGCAAGACCACATCTGTACACAGTGACATCAACACACCCCTCTCCACAGGGCCCCAGGGAAGATCTAGGTGCAGCCAGGGCCCCAGATTGGAAACACATCTGGTTTCAGACACAACTCTCTATTCTTACTTGTTTTTTACTCTAGATAAGCCATTGTGCTTGACAGGGATGTTCTTCTCTGTAAAATACTGATGATTCTACCATGTCCTTCTACCAGATATACACAGGCATAGGTTGGATAAGATCTATGTTAGAGGAGTGGGTCACATGTAGGAAATACCTCCAACCAAATTTCCTTCCTCCTATCAACTTCTTTGAATCTGCTGCTAGTCAGATCCCACCCACAGTCTAGATTGGTTTGTGTGTTTTTGTGAGCACATGCACAGTTGCTCTTGTGTGCACACATGTGTTCATCAGTACTGACATTCTAGAGTCCCAGAATATGGCAGACCCTCCTACAATGGGTGGGTAATAGCTTCACAATATCTTAGACTTCTAATTATCAATGCAAACCCTAAAGAAGGGATTGGAGCCTTGGCCCTTTATGGTGAGAATGCACCCTTACCCTTAGAGACTGCCTGTCCTGGGATGCAAGCCATTACCTCCTTTCCAAAGGGTGTGATGTAGATAGGGGTCCATTCAGTTGTTTGCTATAACCTGGAGTCCTTAGTTTGGGTTTGGTTTTTTAGTTAACTCTGCCTGATGTGGGGCTCAATCTCATAACCTAGAGATTGAGTATCCTATTGACTGAGGAAGCCAGGTACCTCTTTGGTCACTTTTAAAGGTTTTTATCTGATAACGCTTGAAGTTAACTTGGTGATTTCAACATGTTTTAGGTATATTACATTAGGATAAATTACCAAGTAACTCCCCATACTTTGGTAGCATATCAACTCAGATTCCCTCCCCCCCCCCATGACAGTGCTGAGAGGCTCTTCAGATTAGGAGACTGAAATCCTTTCTCTGGTCTTTCAGGAAGGCAGATTCCCTCCACAATGGGCCTTCTCACTCCCTGGGTTGTCATGCACCTCTGACGCCATCAGCACAAGAGGAAAGATGACAAAAAAAATACACAAAGGAGGGTGTTTGCAGCCAGGTCTTGAAGGCCTAAATTTACACTTTTGTGCTCAATATTTTATTATTTTTTCAGGATTTTATTTCTTTATTAGAGAGTAAATAGCACAAGCTGGAGGGAAGGGGCAAAGGGAGGAGAAACAGCGAGATGCTGAGGTGAGGAGGACAGTGTGTGGCTGATATAAACCAGTGGAAGAAACAGCTTAGGCTACATAGAGCAAGTCTCCATCAACTGGTAGTCCAGGAGTAATGAGTACTCTCAGATCCCTGTGCCTATGACCTGCCATCAGGGGAGATCTTCCAGGGATTTCTTCATGGACTCAGAGAACTTTGAGTGGTGAGAAAATTTTTCTTCATTTAGGAGGGTTATGAAAAGTCAATATTGGTGATGATAATTTCTCTTCTTGGACCTACAGCACCAGTCCGAGAAGAAGATCCTGAACCACCTCAAGAGGAACCTCTAGCTCTCACTGTGGTGACTGCGGCAGCTTCAGAGCTCAATTGGCATGGGTGGGAATAAGTTGTGCTGGTGATATGACTGTGGACAGAGCAGAGGGGAGACACCTACTTGAAGAAGCTTACTGCAACATTTTTATTCACAATGAAGTGCTTGATTGAAACACATAGGAATTGAATACAATGGGGGACATTTATGGCTTAAAATTGTTCAAGTGGTGAAGTGGGGTGGAATCCCAGATGTGACAGCATGATCTCATGGTCCCAGGGGTCAGAAGATGAGCAGGTAGGGCCAGAATGCTTCAGAGTTCCCAGACATCACTTAGAGAAAAATGGCTGAATACCACTAAGCTAGGTCCTGGCTTTCTGCTCTGTGTTGCCCTATACTCCGAATCACTGCATGATTGGGCGTCCACTTTCCTGAGAGGCGTCCAGCAAAAAACAAGCATGGCAAGATCTCCAACACCCTGTAGGTATGGTGTGGGTCTGTGCCACAGGAATCCATAGAAATTGGAATTGGGGTCAGCTGGGTGGCTCAGTTGTTTAAGTAATTGCCTTCCGCACAGGTCATGATCCAAGAGTCCCTGGATCAGGTCCCACATCAGGTGCCCAGCTCCATGGGGAGTCTACTTCTCTCTCTGACCTTCTCTAATCAAATAAATAAGTAAAATCTTTAAAAAATGGAGTTAGAACTCAGTCACGTGCCTGAGATAAAAATGCCTTGTCACTGGCAGGGTGAACACAGAGTTCTGACAGAAACTGAGGAGTTAAGACTGGTGGATTTTTTTATCCTGTGATGGCTCACTGCAGATCTGGGGTGCAAATTTTCAGCTCCTGGGTAGAGAGCATGGTGCAGTGATATTCATCTCACCCATTGGTGCTGCAAGCCTTCAGGGATTAAAACAGCGCCACATACTGGAATTCAGAGTGGCTTACCAGGAGACCTGTCTCTGCTGCTTAGGAGAGCAGCATTTGAACCAGTTGGAGTCCACTTGAGGATCAGCGCAAAAGATCCCTTCCATAGAAGACCAGCATGAACAACTCACTCCTCTCAAGTTTACTGACAAAAGAGGGCTGGAAAGCTTCAGAGCTTAGGGAAAACACTAAGTAACATTCTTTGTATTTTTTTTTAATTTTTTTATTTTTTCAGCATAACAATATTCATTATTTTTGCACCACACCCAGTGCTCCATACAATCCGTGCCCTCTACAATACCCACCACCTGGTGCCCCCAACCTCCCACCCCCCACCCCTTCAAAATTCTCAGATCGTTTTTCAGAGTCCATAGTCTCTCATGGTTCACCTCCCCTTCCAATTTCCCCCAACTCCCTTCTCCTCTCCATCTCCCCTTGTCCTCCATGCTATTTGTTATGCAACACAAATAAGTGAAACCATATGATAATTGACTCTCTCTGCTTGACTTATTTCACTCAGCATCATCTCTTCCAGTCCCATCCATGTTGCTACAAAACTTGGGGATTCATCCTTTCTTTTTTCTTTCTTTCTTTTTTTTTTTTTTACAGCTTTATAAACATATATTTTTATCCCCAGGGGTACAGGTCTGCGAATCGCCAGGTTTACACACTTCACAACACTCACCATAGCACATACCCTCCCCAATATCCATAACCCCACCCCCTCTCCCAACCCCTTCCCCCCATCGAACAAAAACCATATGATACTCTCCATAGATGATGAAAAAGCATTTGACAAAGTGTAGCATCCCTTCCTGATCAAAACTCTTCAAAGTGTAGGGATAGACGGCACACACCTCAATATTATCAAAGCCATCTATGAAAAACCCACCGCAAATATCATTCTCAATGGAGAAAAACTGAAAGCTTTTCCGCTAAGGTCAGGAACACGGCAGGGATGTCCATTATCACCACTGCTATTCAACATAGTACTAGAAGTCCTAGCCTCAGCAATCAGACAACAAAAGGAAATTAAAGGCATCCAAATCGGCAAAGAAGAAGTCAAACTATCACTCTTGGCAGATGATATGATACTACATGTGGAAAACCCAAAAGACTCCACTCCAAAACTGCTAGAACTTGTACAGGAATTCAGTGAAGTGTCAGGATATAAAATCAATGCACAGAAATCAGTTGCATTTCTCTACACCAACAACAAGACAGAAGAAAGAGAAATTAAGGAGTCCATCCCATTTACAATTGCACCCAAAACTATAAGATACCTAGGAATAAACCTAACCAAAGAGACTAAGAATCTATACTCAGAAAACTATAAAGTACTCATGAAAGAAATTGAGGAAGACACAAAGAAATGGAAAAATGTTCCATGCTCCTGGATTGGAAGAATAAATATTGTGAAAATGTCTATGCTACCTAAAGCAATCTACACATTTAATGCAATTCCTATCAAAGTACAATCCATTTTTTTCAAAGAAATGGAGCAAATAATCCTAAAATTTATATGGAACCAGAAAAGACCTCGAATAGCCAAAGGAATATTGAAAAAGAAAGCCAAAGTTGGTGGCATCACAATTCCGGACTTCAAGCTCTATTACAAAGCTGTCATCATCAAGACAGCATGGTACTGGCACAAAAACAGACACATAGATCAATGGAACAGTATAGAGAGCCCAGAAATGGACCCTCAACTCTATGGTCAACTCATCTTCGACAAAGCAGGAAAGGATGTCCAATGGAAAAAAGACAGCCTCTTCAATAAATGGTGTTGGGAAAATTGGACAGCCACATGCAGAAAAATGAAATTGGATCATTTCCTTACACCACACACGAAAATAGACTCAAAATGGATGAAGGATCTCAATGTGAGAAAGCAATCCATCAAAATCCTCGAGGAGAACACAGGCAGCAACCTCTTCGACCTCAGCTGTAGCAACATCTTCCTAGGAACATCACCAAAGGCAAGGGAAGCAAGGGCAAAAATGAACTATTGGGATTTTATCAAGATCAAAAGCTTTTGCACAGCAAAGGAAACAGTGAACAAAATCAAAAGACAACTGACAGAATGGGAGAAGATATTTGCAAATGACATATCAGATAAAGGGCTAGTGTTCAAAATCTATAAAGAACTTAGCAAAGTCAACACCCAAAGAACAAATAATCCAATCAAGAAATGGGCAGAGGACATGAACAGACATTTCTGCAAAGAAGACATCCAGATGGCCAACAGACACATGAAAAAGTGCTCCATATCACTCGGCATCAGGGAAATACAAATCAAAACCACCATGAGATATCACCTCACACCAGTCAGAATGGCTAAAATTAACAAGTCAGGAAATGACAGATGCTGGCGAAGATGCGGAGAAAGGGGAACCCTCCTACACTGTTGGTGGGAATGCAAGCTGGTGCAACCACTCTGGAAAACAGCATGGAGGTTCCTCAAAATGTTGAAAATAGAAGTACCCTATGACCCTGCAATTGCACTGCTGGGTATTTACCCTAAAGATACAAACGTAGTGATCCGAAGGGGCACGTGCACCCGAATGTTTATAGCAGCAATGTCTACAATAGCCAAAGTATGGAAAGAACCTAGATGTCCATCAACAGACGAATGGATAAAGAAGAAGTGGTATATATACACAATGGAATACTATGCAGCCATCAAAAGAAATGAAATCTTGCCATTTGCGACGACGTGGATGGAACTAGAGGGTATCATGCTTAGCGAAATAAGTCAATCGGAGAAAGACAACTATCATATGATCTCCCTGATATGAGGGAGAGGAGATGCAACATGGGGGGTTGAGGGGGTAGGAGAAGAGTAAATGAAACAAGATGGGATTGGGAGGGAGACAAACCATAAGTGACTCTTAATCTCACATTCTTTGTATTTTAATTTTGTAGTCTTTTATTTATTTTTTTCAGGTTTTTCTTAATTTTCATCTCTTTTTAAATAATTTTCATTAGAGGGAGAGAGTGTGTGGGGTGGTGTTGGGCAGAGGCAGAGAATCTTCAAGAGGACTCCCAGCAGAGCATGGACTCCAACTATGGGCAAAATCCCAGGGTTCAAAAGAAAAATACCTGAGCTGAAACTCAACAACTGAGCCACCTAGGATCCCCTCCAAAAGTAGCTTCAAATGAGCAGAAATTAAAAATTATATCAATCCTAAATATGTAAGAATAAAAAGGAAGAGTAGGAGAAGGAAGAGAAACAGAACGACAAGAGCAGAGGAAGAGTAGTCAAGAAGTAGTATGAATTTTACTGAAGTGTGACATGAGACAAAACTAGAAAGAACTAAGTAACTGTATTAGTAGTATCTTTGTGGTATGACCAAATGTGTTTTGTTTTTATTCTACATACTTGAAAAAATATCTTCCTATTTTAAGGCATGCATGAATTATTTCAATTTTATCTTTAATATTGAAAGAAAAGATGTTATATAATTTATTTTGTCAAATGTCTTAGGACTTCTGGCAGGAATTCTCCTCAACCACCCTGCATCGCCAAAGGTCTTGGAGGTGATCCTCAATTGTGCTCTCAAACATGAACCAATAATAGTAGTCATTTCTGCATCATGTTTATTTTTTCTTTAATTGTCCTTACCACAATAATAAGTACTTACTAATTTAGTTATGTACATATTAAGTGTGTTTTTCTCTCCCACTTACCAATGCCAAAACGGCAGTCACCTATTCTGTTTTATTCAACAATGTGTAATCAATCGTTTAGCACAATGACACATTAGGTAGGAACTCAATAAATACTGTGGAATGAATAAGTATGTAAAGCAAGAAAGTGAAATTGTATCAGAGTTTGGAAGTATAACTGAAAATCTATAAATACGAGATAAAAAATGATTCATTGGAGCAAATGGTTGCAAATTTGTCATCACAAAATGGGCCATTAGTGTCCAGATTTTTTTTCTTTTTACTACTCTTTCATTACCATTTTTCACTAAGATTTGTTCTTCCCAAAACTGAAAAGTAGCCATATCATCTGAGAAAATAAAAATTAATTGTTTTTGATGTAGTGTAAAGAACAGAACCATCACTCAGGTGAGGCAATAATGCATCCAGAGCACAGGATGTCAGGAGACATTCACGCCTAGGTTTGCAGAAGCCTCACCCATGAACTTTCATGACCCTACAAATGAGTGTCTCCTTAAATTTTGTACCCTAGGGGCCTCATTTGTCTCATTCTGGTATCTCTGTTAATATATCCATTATTTTTCTTTCTATAAACTTATCCTTCAAAGAGAAATGAGTGCATCTCCAGGCTATCAGAGCTTGCCAACAATAGGTTCATGAATGCTCTTTTCATACACAGATTTCTTTCCATCTCTTGACTACCTGTCAGGCCCACATAACAAAACTTCCCGGTTGGTGACCACTATCTACTTCCTTTCCTCCAATTCCATACTCTTAATTGTGACCCAGCTGACTGGCTGCACTAAACATTTTTGTTATCCAGCCTTAGCTGGGCTGTAATGAGACTTGTTATTCTTTTCTTCTTATCACTTTGTGCAGGCCAGAGATCACAAATTAGGTGTTGGGTCTCAGTGCATAGACACCTTTGCCTTCAGTATACTTAATGTTAACTACTTCATTTAAATGTTTACTTCATTTCTCTAAAGTCTAGTTTCCTGTTTTCAAAATGGAGTTGACATTTGTCCATATTTCCTGACTATCAATGAGGTTTATAAACAATAATATTGGGAAATATGCAATTCAGTACTCTGCATAAAGTAATCACCTAACAAGTGTGAAATAGTATAAAACACAAAAATGAATCATTATATCTTTATAGAATAAAATGATGTAATATATAATTTTATGTGTTTCCTCAATGCAAGACTTTACTACTTGATCTTTTATTCCTAAGGGAGTCTTTATATTTTGTAGTATATTCTGTGATTTTCTTTCTTTTACCAGATTGCTCTAGGTCATCACCCTCCCACTCGATGGGAATATACCATTTTATTCAATCAAAACTAAGCAAGAGTTTTAACCCTCCTTTTGAAAAGAACCTCTTCTTGCTTGGCAAAGACATTTCCCATGTTTTAGGACAATTGCCAGCAGGGTATTTCCTATGTAACACCATTAAACTTTCCCCAGGAAACCAATCATAAGTCAGGGAGTTCCTAGTTCATCCCTTCATGCTCCTTGTCTGGGCTGCATGGGCTTCTATACACAGTAAACAAACTGTTTTCTGCTTGGTATAGCCTTATGTAACGTGGGCTATTGCTACTGCATCATATTTCCCCAAAGAGTAATTATGTCTCATATATTGTAAGACTCGGAAATGGAATGTTGGCTCTTCATTGCCAATGGCAACACTTGAGACTATTGTGAGATTCAAGTATTTTCATCTCCTCCTGCTCTTTTGCTTTGAAATCCATCAGGAGATGTGTAATCAGAGAACAAATATGATCACTCAAAGGAATTAGTGGCTTGTAAAAATAGAACTAACCCGTCATACCTGATTCACACAGAGATCGCTTTTCATATTTCTCTGCATGACACAGAGCTCAGCTACAAGAGAAGTACAGATGTTTTCAAAGGCAACTCCCATCACAGCTCAAAACTGTGAGATAATGACAAAAACAAATCCTTTGGTATTATCTGTTCCACCCACCTGACTTTTCATTGCACTCAAGATACATTAATGATGTGATTGAGTGTTTAATGATCTTTTTTATTAATTGGCCAGGGTTGAATCTTTTAGAGAGAGATCTTTGAATATTCATTGCAGATAAATGGTAAGCATGTGGAATTAGAAAGTATATGTTAATCAGCATTAATGGAAAATCTACCATATGAAAATTATTATGATACGTTTTATGGGAATATAAGGTAAATGTCTTAGTCAGCTTGGGCTGCTATAACAAAATACCATAAACTGAGTAGTTACTCAAGAATAGAAATGAGTATCATCCTGGAGGTTTTAGGTCAGATATCAGAGTGCCAGCACAGTTAGGTTCTGGTGAGAGACCTCTTTCACACTACAGATTGCTAACTGCTCATTGTATCCTCATGTGGTGTAAAGAGAGCTAGCTAGCCCTATGACCTCTCCCTATAAGGACACCAATCTTATACATGAGGGCTCATCATTGTGACCTAATTATCTCCAAAGGCCACAACTGCAAATACCATCTTACTGCAATTAGGATTTTAACATGAATTTTTGAGAGGCACAAATATTCAGCCCATAACAGGTGACTAAAAATAGTTATCTCAAGGAGTTCACTTTAGACTTATAGGTCATTAAGGCATACCTCTGGAACCGTAAGCTTCGAGTTGCTTGAGGAAAATCCTACTGTATACATCTGAGCCTGTAGTACTCAGTGTGTCTAGGAAATATGCTATATTGAGTAGAAAATGATCCCTTTTTGCAAATGGTCTTAACATAAAGTAGAGAAAAGGTGAGGAGGAAAAAAAATCAGAAATCAATCATGAAATGGTATGTGCAAATTGAATGTTTAGCTAAATGTTTTTATCACTTACAGTTTCTGAGGGGCAGAGATTCATTCAACCCAGCTTTCCTTCTAGAACTGTTGGGCACTCTTGTGTCCCTATTACTCTGCTAAGAATATTCTCGCTGAGGCTCAATTCTTGCCTCTCTGGGACCCATTACTGCCTCCATCCCCTTCATACATTCTTAGCTCAATGCAAACTCTCCTGAGTGCTGCCTTTATATGAAATTTGAATCTTATCTACTGCATACCTTTATTCTCTTGCCTCAGTCTCTTTTTCTGCATTATTGATTTTTTTCTTTCCTTTTCCCTTTGCAGCCCTAGTGTAAAATATAAAGTTCAATACCACATGAAACTTTAGAAAACACCTTTCTAGAACTATTACGATGACACGACAGTTGGTTTCTAGCCATAGATCATATGCAGAGACTAATATACATAGGAAGAAATCAATAAGCTTCAATTTATACAAAATAAATGATATGGAACAATATTTGAAAGATCCACAGTATCACAAGAATGTTCCTGGTGCCTGGTATCATTTGCAAATGATTAATTCTAGTAAATAGTAACTAGATGTGCCATAAGTTTAGAAAAGAAAGACATGTCTCTGGATTAGTCTAGAACAGTCTCATGGAGTATCAATAACCATTGTTAGATTATGAAGATAGATATGATTTAGAAAGTGAAATATATTGGGAAGGTTGTTCTATAGGAAGGTAATCTGTGGATAACAATGGCTGCATAAATGTATTATAAGTGGAGCTCCACTAAAAATAGTAATGCATATGTAGCTGAGGTCTAATTCCACCTAAATCTGGGCCTGGATCTCATTACTACCCTCCATGCTTTTCTAATGAATGCCTTGGCAGTGTATAGAAAATATGTACATGTGTGTGTTTGTGTGTGTGTGTGTGTGTGTGTGTGTGTATCTATACACTAATGAGCTTCTCCACATATATAGTGAGATACTGTTTCATTGTGTGACTCTGTCTCAACTACAGAGACTAGATTCAAGTGCAAAGTAACAAAAGTATAGAGAATGTAATATTACTATATTAAAGGATATGCTTTCAAATATACTCCAAATAAAACTGATAGTGGTTTACAGAAAATCTCCTTTCATTTGCTAACTTTTCTAATGCAGGTCAGGTGTATAACATGTATTCTGAGAAGAAAACAATATGCTGAATAAGACTGAATGAGAATAACCAACACTAGGGAGGAAATAATCACCCTTCTCTTCACTTTTTGTGTTTAACAATGATGAGAAGGTTAAGTGTTTAGCCTAAGTAAGGTGTTAATTGAAGTCATTGGCATGGCAATATAAACATTAAATGGTATTCATTATCTCCACAAAAATAACTAGAAATGACAATGTAGGCAAGCATACCATGTCATGTTGTGTGTGTATATATATATACACACACACAGTATGGAGTGCTGGTGCTATTATTTTTCATGGGGACTTTCAGTATTTTGCATTGATCTATCTGATTTACACCATTTATGTGTACATATTTCCATTCTTCCTAATACCTAGGGTTCCAGCTCCATTTCTAGGATAACTTTATTTCCCACTTGCTTTCTCCCTATTCCATTCTATAGTCTCATTTATTCATTGTCTTGTTCATTATTCATTCAATGAAGAAAGTGAGAGAAGTCTTTATTGAGAGACAAAAGAGAATAGATCCAGGAGAAAGAAGGAGGGAAAGAAAGATAAATCTTCCTCTAAACCCTTTCTTTTGGGCTCTAGAAATTTTCATAGCCTCATGCTTTCTGCAGAAGACTTACAGAAAATAAGTTTGATGAAAGAAGAAACTACCAATCATAACGCAAGAAAAATGTCATTATTATCCTTTTACATAAATAAACAAAATGTTTGTAGAGGTCAAGCCTCCAAGATGGCAAGAGAAGCAGAATCAATATCATCAGTGTTGATAAGTCCTTTTCAAGAGGGTTTCCGTATCTCACGAAGGGGTGCAATCTTCCTGTCTCTATTGCTACCAGTGTAGTGCTATGGGGAAATCAGATTCCATATCGGGAACTTCTTTTTTTTTTTAAGATTTTATTTATTTATCAGAGAGAGAGAGGAAGAGAGAGCGAGCACAGGCATACAGAGTGGCAGGCAGAGGCAGAGGGAGAAGCAGGCTCCCTGCTGAGCAAGGAGCCCGATGTGGGACTCAATCCCAGGACTCTGGGATCATGACCTGAGCCGAAGGCAGCTGCTCCACCAACTGAGCCACCCAGGCGTCCCTGGAACTTCTTTTCACATGAAGAATTGAAAGCCCACATCATTCTTTCATTTGTTTTCAATGATCCTTGAAAAAATGAGTGGGCATTATAGTTTTCTGCAATAACCATAATGTGAGTTCTTCTTTGCCTCTGGCTTAGAGGAAACCCATGTCATGAAAGAAATACTAACCTAGAAGCCATAACAGTCTAGGTTCAAGCCTTATGCTCTTTCTTAAGTCTATGACCCTGGAAAGCCACTCATCACTTTAACTTTAGTTTCCATCCCTGAGAAAGAGAACGATAAAGTTATGTTCTAGAATGATGAGAAGCTTAAGTGAAATTGATGTGTATGGACACACTTTTTAAAAGTTTTATGTGTTGTTATTATAATATCAATACATTAATCATAGTAAAAAAATTAAAGTTGATATATTTCAAAATTTTTAGAATTGGTGACTCCTTAAAAAATACTTTTGAATAATGAATGCTATAATTGCAGATCATTTCCATCATTTTAAAAAGTTTGTGTATGTTGCCCAAAACCCAGTAAAGTGATTTTAGTTATCAGTCAATGAGATGAGCCAAAACACATGATAAAATAATTACATGGATCATTCTGCCTCTTAGATAAAAATATGCCAGTGGCCTCAAAGCACTCTATTACAGAAATGATGTAATATTAGCAAGGCTTTTCTTCAGATATAAATAGACACAATGAGTTTCATACTTGATATGTAATCTCATTACCACAGTAATGACAATTAATATTTCTAATAAGTCTACCAGACTGAGTTGTGAAGTTACAAAGATAGCACATCACTGTGAAAACAGCAGGAATCTTAGAACCAGACATCCGTGGTTTCCATATGTGAGTTATTTAATTTCAGGCATGTTATTGACCTTCCTGTCTGGAGGGGAATGCCATTTCCCACTCTAGGCTTCCAAGAGGAGGTTATCTTCCCTTTGCATATTCTGGCCTTCCTCTACTTCTTCATTCATTCCACCCTAGTAAAAGTGAAGTTTACATAACTAAATGATTACTTGGGGAAGAATAACTACATACTTGAATTATTTTGACTCTTTTCTCTTTTGCTACTAATCTTGTCCTTAAAAAGCACACATTTTCCTCCAGTCCTCTGTATTGCCCATAATTGCGAGGGTAAATCTGCTAAGGTCTGAGGTTCAGGATTAGCAGGAGCATTTGACTCACCTATTGAGAGCCATTCTTGTCAGCTAGGTATCTATTATTATTTTAACCCCTATTTTGAGGCCTGGACTATTTTTTTTTCCCTCAGCTTCTTCAGATTACACCAGGGTAAGGGAGGGACAATAGTCATTTTGTGATGGCTTTGTTAAAACCCCAACATCAAATGTATCAGCCAGAAATACTGAAAAATAAAACCAAAAGAATGGAATTTGGGAGAGCAAGTATGCACATGGAAAGCCTTGGTGGTTTAAGGATAAGTAATTTGGGCCTTGGTGCTCAGACTGTGGTGATTTGCAGAGGGAGCATTCGGTTGATATGTGCTTTTAAATTCTATGATTGACTAAATTGAAATATTTTAGCCCAGACATGTGGTATTTTGGTTGTGGTAGTTGTTGTAGCTTGCAGGGTTTTTGTTGTTGTTTGTTTGTTTGTTTGTTTATTGTTTGTTAGTTTGCTTGCTTTGTCCGTAATTAAATGGCATTATTTTCCTGTATACAGAAATTTAGATGAAAGTCCCCTGGCCTCAGGAAAGATATTCATGAAGGGATATCAAGGAGAAGGGTCCATGAGAGATGGAATCAGATATAGATAGTGGGCATCTCAGCAAACTGGGACAGGGCCTCTCAGATCTCAACAGATGTGCAGAGTTTGGCAAAGACTCAAATCTCCAGGGCTTAGAAAGGGCAGACTTCCAGAATCAGGATGCTGCAGCCTCCTCCTCTTTTTTTTTTTTTTTCTTTTTCTGGCTGAAGCAAATGATCCACTGCAAGGAAGAGTAGAGACCTTTTAGGTATTAGTGGGAAATACAGTGTTTGCTGCTTCTAAATTTCTAGGTAGTGAAGTTCTGCATGTGTCTCAAAGCACTACTGGGTTTTTAGCTTAATCCACTGAGCTACCCAGGTGCCCCCGATACATGTATTCTGACACCTCTGTGCTCCATAGTGTGTTTTTATTTTATTTTTTTTAAATTTTATTTATCTTTTTAATTTCTTTTCAGTGTTCCAGAATTCATTGTTTATGCACCACACCCCGTGCTCCATGCAATACATGCCCTCCATTTTACCCACCACTTGGCTCACCCAAACTCCCACTCCCACCCTCCAAAACCCTCAGATTGTCTCCTCAGAGTCCACAGTCTCTCATGGTTCATCTCCCCTTCTAATTTCCCTCAACTTCCTTCTCGTCTCCATCTCCCCATGTCCTCCATGTTATTTCTTATGCTCCACCAATAAGCGAAACCATATGATAATTGAATCTCTCTAATTGACTTATTTCACTCAGCATAATCTCTTCCAACTCATCCATGTTGATACAAAAGTTGGGTATTCATCATTTCCGATGGAGGCCTAATACTCCATAGTGTATATGGACTGCATCTTCCTTATCCATTCGTACTTTGTAGGGCATCTTGGTTCTTTCCACAGTTTGGTGACTGTGAACATTGCTGCTATGGCCCTTAGGGTACAGATGGCTCTTCTTTTCACTACATCTGTATCTTTGGAGTAAATACCCAGTAGTTTAATTGCAGGATCATAGGGAAGCTCTATTTTTAATTTCTTATGGAATCTCCACACTGTTTTCCAAAGTGGCTGCACCAACTTGCATTCCCACCAACAGTGTAAGAGGGTTCCCCTTTCTCCACATCCTCTCCAACACACGTTGTTTCCTGTCTTGCTAATTTTGGCCATTCTAACTGGTGTAAGTTGGTATCTCAATGAGGTTTTGATTTGAATCTCCCTGATGGCTAGTGAGGATGAACATTTTTTCATGTGTCTGATAGCCATTTGTATGTCTTCATTGGAGAAGTATCTGTTCATGTCTTCTGCCCATTTTTTGACATGATTATCAGTTTTGTGTGTGTTGAGTTTGAGAAGTTCTTTATAGATCCTGGATATCAGTCCTTTGTCTGTGTCATCATTTGCGAATATCTTCTCCCATTCCGTGGATTGCCTCATAGTTTTGATGACTGTTTCCTTTGCTGTGCAGAAGTTTTTGATCTTGATGAAGACCCCAAAATTCATTTTCGCTTTTGTTCCCTTTTCCTTTGGAGACATACTTGAAAGAAGCTGCTGTGGCCAATGTCAAAGAGGTTACTGCCTATTCTATATATTCCTGCCTCATACTGAGGTTTTTTATCCATTTCGAGTTTAGCTTTGTGTATGGTGTAAGAGAAAGGTCGACTTTCATTTTTCTACACATGGCTGTCCAATTTTCCCAGCATCATTTATTGAAGAGACTGGCCTTTTACCGCTGTATATTTTTTCCAACTTTGTTGAAGATTATTTTGACCGTAGAGTTAAGGGTCCATATCTAGGCTGTCCACTCTGTTCCCTTGGTTTATGTGTCTGATTTTATACCAGTACCATGCTGTCTTGGTGATCACAGCTTTGTAGAAAAGCTTGAAATCAGGCAGCGTGATGCCCCCAGTTTTGTTTTTCTTTTTCAACATTTCCTTAGCAATTTGCGATCTCTTCTGATTCCATATAAATTTTAGGATTGTTTGCTCCAGTTCTTTGAAAAGTGCTAGTGGAATTTTGATGAGAATGGCATTGAAAGTATAGACTGTTCTAGGCAGTATAGACATTTTAACAATGTTTGTTCTTCTGATCCATGAGCATGGAGTGGTCTTCCATCTTTTTGTGTCTTCTTCAATTTCTTTCATGAGTGTTCTGTAGTTCCTTGAATACACATCCTTAACCTGTTTGATTCAGTTTATTCCCATGTATCTTATGGTTCTTGGTGCTATAGTAATTAGAATTGATTCTCTGCTTTCCCTTTCTGTATTGTCATTGTTAGTGTATAAGAAAGCAACTGGTTTCTGTACATTGATTTTGTATCGTGTCACATTACTGAATTGCTGAATGAGTTCTAGTAGTTTGGGGGTGGAGTCTTTTGGGTTTTCCATATAAAGTATCATGCCATCTGTGAAGAGAGAGAGTTTGACTTCTTCATTGCAATTTGTGCTCCTTTTTAAAAGGTTCTTGACTGGCTCATTTAGCACAGTATCTGTCTATTGATCTCAGAATCTTGAGTTCAAATTTTTGTCATGGAGATTATTAAAACAAAAAAGGTGGGGGTGTTAATAACATTCTGTCCAGTTTTCATCTAGATATTTTCTGGGTGTAGCTGTTTTGTTGAAGTGTTTGTCACATGTTGACTCTGTTGTTGTAGATGGGGTTGGGACAGACATTCAGTTGCATTGCTTTACTTGAGGTTGCCCAGCATTTCCAAAACCACTTAATGTGGAGACTGTAGCTTCCCTATTTTTTATTCTTGGAGCTTTGGTTGGAAATGAATTGACTACATATGTGTCAGTTTCTTCCTGGGCTTTGTACTATGTTCCATTCATCTGTGTGTCTGTCCATATTTCAATACTATACCGTTTTTATTTCTACAGCTTTGTAATGCACTTTGAATTCAGAAAGCATGACACCTCCAGTTTTGTTCTTTCTCCAGATGTCTTTGTTATTCAAGGCCTTCCATGGTATTATTCACTTTGTATGATTGTTGTTCTTATTTCTGGAAATGCCATTAAATGTTGAGGGGGTTGAATTGAATGTTTAGATTGCTTGTTGCAGTGTGTATTTTTGGATTACATATGTTCTTGGGATCCATTAGTACAAATGTCTTTGGACTTCGTTCTGTCTTCTTGAAATTCTTTCATTAATGATTTATGGTTTTCAGTATACAGGACTTTCCCTTCTTGATGAAAATAATACATAAGTATTTTATTCTTTTTAAGTGATTATGAATTAAAAATTATTTTCATAATTTCTCTCAGTGATAAGTTGTTATTCATGGATAGAGATAAAACTCATTTTTGTATATTGATTCTGCATCCTTAAGCTTGACTTAATCCATCTGTTGGTTCTACGAGGATTTTTGTAGAATAATTTTGGGTTCCATATATCTTACCATGTTCTCCTAATAAGTAAAAAATTAACTGGTAATACAGGTTGATGTTCTCTAACTGGGAAAAAAAGAATACAGGTATGCTGAGAGATCGTTTACAAATTGTCTAAAATGTTTTGTGGTTAATAAGCAAAGGAGTCCATAAATGGGGCTTGTTTCTATTTACTATGATTTTTTTTTCAACCAGATATACAGAGCTGTGGCTTAGACCAGTTATTCCCCCACACTTTCCCACCTTACAAGCTGTGCCTCTTGGGAGGCTTCCACCGTTCTTTCTGCTTTCTGTCCTTTGACCCAGGGCCTGACTCAGCAGCTCAGAAAATACTTCTCAAAATAGTGCACTTGGAAAGAAGCCTATATTTTCACATATTTCCTAGAAGATATCCTCCAAAACATTGAATTTTACAGAATTGTTTCTGATCTCTCTGAGATCCTTGAAGATGTCCAAGGTTGAATGTGGCTTCTTTTACAGACAGGTCAGGGAGTCCTGTGGTAGTCCTGCAATGTCTCCTGTGGCCACTGGAGGGGTGTGTGTGTGTGCTCTTATCGAAGACATGGCACCACCTCTGCAGAAGGTAGAAGTTATCTTCCTTTAGGACTTCCTTCAAGATCTTAGACAATTGCTTCAATGATTACTTGCTGTAAAAATTCTTTGGGGTCTATTGACAATTCACTAAAAGTGAAAACCTAAGGTACTGCAGTGAATAAACTGTCTCCCTTCTTGCACATGCAGATACATAAAATTATAAATGACTGAATGAAGGTGGACCCTCCCCTCACATGAGACTCAAGATGAACGCCAGATGTGTCACAGTCCTATATTTAAGAGCAAAAACTATAAACCTCAGACAAGAAAGCCTAAGAAGAAATCTTCCTGACCTTAGATTTAGCATCTGTTTCTTAAGGAAGACGCCAGAATCAACAAGTGGAAGAACAGATACATGGGTAAATTTGTCACCAACACAACTGCCTTTCATCTGGGCTCCCCACGTCCTCCCAGGCACCAGGTAGGAACTGTAGGAGTCATTCTTTCTACATCTTACTTAGCTGTACCCATTACTATCTCTAATTAAGGGATGGGGTCTGTAGCTTCAGAGTCCTGCCTGGGGTCACCCAGCTTCAAAGAGGTTGAGTAGGGGCTAGAACTGGTGTCTCTCTGCCATTGGACTCTGTGCTCCATTCACACAGCCCCAACCTGGAACTCAGAGGTGTGCAAAGCTCCATATACAAACACCCAGGCCTGAAGACCTCACTGAACTCAGGGGGTAGTGATACCACTCTGATTGGGGCTTGGCCTGGGTCTGTTGTCTGACAATGGCAGGTCTTGGCACTGAGGACTCTCCCAGTTCCAGCCAGCCTTTGTCTGGACAGGATGAGGTTTCTCCCTGGGTACCAGGCACAAAGGTTCATGTAACCTCAGAGCTGAGAACTCCCTTCTGAAGCATCTGGAATGCAGCCTTCTTGTAAGGTGGGTCCAGCAAGGGTAGACAAGGCCTGGGATTTAATTCTGCCTCTTCCTCACCATGGAGTATGGAGAGCAGCAATTTCTTAAAGCTTTGGTTTCCTTATTCGTCAAACAGAGACAAGATTTCTACCTTCCTCATGGAATTGCTATAGAGGTTGACCGACATGATTTATGTTCTCAAAGGAAACACAGTCATCCCTAGCTCTACTTCCTTAAATTAGCTCACTGTGAGCCCACTGCTGCCATGGGCTCTGGGCCTCTGCCTTCCTCTGTCCCTTCTGCCCAGCAAGCCTGGTTCCCCCTAACTCAGTTGTCTTTCCAGAAATCCTTCATCCCCTCCCGTATGGGTGACTTGTCCCTCAGCTGGGATCCCACAACACTGGTCCTCATCCATCAGACCCATGCCAGACCTGGGTCAGGATCTCACCCAGAGCTTGTGTCCTATAAATGGACAATACTCAGTGTGGAGACTGTCAGTCTGGAACTTCCTAAATTGTCATCTGTCCTTGGAAAAAATGATGAGGTACATTGTGATGGAGCTTTTTCCCTCCAAAGCAGGCAAATGAGCTGCCCTCACTTCCATCACGACTGTCTATTTCACCCTATCATATAATCATTGGTGCATAGCATCTTAGGCTTCCTTGCCTGCCAGGACACCAGAACATTTTGATGGTCAGAGTTGAAAGGATTTTCTGGAGGTGAATTTGGTTTTTGGTGGACCTGTTGGTAGGATGAAGCCTGACTACTCCCTACAAACCTACACAGAGCCTGTGCCCCTGACCAATAGCACAGTGCCGAAGCCCATAACAGCCCTTCCCCTAGTGCTCAGAGCTCTCTGTTCTCACTGAGTCCCCATTCACTGGTGTTTCTCTCTCTTCTTGCAGGGAGAGCCCCAGATGTCCTTTCTATGAAGACATACCTTCTGTGCTTGGTTAGCTCCATCTTGTGGCAGAGAAGACAGGGATTACTACCATGGCTTCTCCAGCAGCTTCAGATCAAGTGGACGCCCCTTACCCAAAATTGTGGGAGGAGAGCGATCTCCCCCTTATTCTCACATGGTGTCTTGAGCTAGAAGCACAGCCTCCTCTCCCACATAAGCTGAATTTGATGGATACCAAAGTTGGGGCACGGGTACAGGTCATGGCTAGGGGAACCTAAGGGCTGTGGAGGTGCCATATCCAGTGCCAAAACCCTTGGAAGAGTCTCTCTATCCTATATCTATCCTTGGTAGAGTCGCTCTATCCATGAGCAGCCAATGTGCTTTGTAAAGGCCTCTCTTGTTCACATAGGTTCAAATGGTTTTTGCTGTTGCCACTAAAATTATATCTGGATGAACACAAGTCTGTAACTCACTGACCTGCACTGTCCTTAGAGGTTCTTCCCTCAGAGGATGTGGTCTAGCCAGGATAGACACGGAGCAACCTGATAGGAGTGGTCTGGTCTGCACTCCTTTGCTGGCGTGGAGCAGTGCAGGGTTGCTCAAGTTAGAATCTGAGTTATGGAGCACAAGGGACTGGAGTGGCTGGAGCGTATCACCAGACAGGGCCTGGGTGATGTATGTTTCAGGACACGGGCAGGGATACTTGTGGGGAAGGATACATGAGGGGGGTGTGGGAAAGCTCTTCCCTGCTCTATGGTCACTCACACTACCAATGGACTCCATGCTAGCTTGTACTCATGGTTTCAGGTCTTATCTATAGACACCAGGTCCCTCCTTTTGCAAGGAAGGCTGCGCTGAATAAAGAGAGCATAGATAGAGAGGCATGGAGCCTGTCCTCGAAAATTGTGTTTAAAGTGTGTTCCAGAAATGGTATTTATAGGATTCAGACACAATGAATAGAGATTTATGGCACAGATGTACTTATTACCTTAATGATGACAGTTAAATAATTGGAAATGGCACAGTTGTTCAACAGATGGTGCTTTGAGTGTTGTCACTGAGAATGTCCAAGGGGACAGCAGCAAGAGTGCCTATCCACTGTAGGGACATCAGATAGAACAAGAGCCCAACCCTAAAACTCTCCCTGCTGCCCTTCCCCCATATTATGCACACACACAGGTGTGTCCATGAGCACACACTAAATCAAGAATGAAAAGCATGGAAACGGGACAGCATCTCATTAAAGGTGATTATTTCGTGGAAGTAGGAATGTGTCTTCTTTTCTTATATTTAAATCATTATTTTACTACATAAATATAGTGTGCCTAAACCTGAAGAACTATTTACTATATTACATGACCTTTTAAGTAAAAAATGGGAAGATTTAAGATGTAATTCTAGTATTTTTAAAACATGCCCTCTAGAATAGTTTAAACGTGGCCTATGCAGGAAAATGAAAAAAATTTAAAGGTGTCTCATGGACCCAGACATTTCCCTGGCTTCTGCCTTTCAAAGTATCCTTATGAAAGGGAACACAATCCCAGGTAATGAAAGTAGCGTATTGTGGGGCTTCCCATGATCATTGTTGTTTCAGAAACATTCGTTTGTAATAAAATGTTTTTTTTAATAAAATATTGAAAAAAAGATTTTTGTATCTTTCTTATGTTCTGTAGCCAGGCAGAGAATGCCATATTGTAGGATTCCAGGCACATGAAAATCTCAGACAGAGTAAAGTACCACAGACAGAAAGAAAAGCAGTTGTTGCTGGGACTGGGGTCAGGGAAGGAGCAGTGAGTGATAAGGAGGGCAGATTTTTCTCTGTGACGGAAATGTTCTTTAAGTAAATGGTTGTGCAACACTCTTAAAGTACTTAATGGCACCTCCATATACCATTGAAAAGGATCAAAGTAAAATTTTATGTAAACTCAAATTCTACTTTATTTAATAAACAAAATCTATCAAGCCACTATACAGTTGTATACGAAACACAAAAATTACAAAGAGAGCAATGACAAGGAGGGAAAACCATCTTTGGGGTTCCAGCCAACACAAGCTGCTACACGGGGGCTGAGGCTAGTTGTTACACTGAGTCAGGTGCTGGCTCAAGTCTTTCACAAACCTCAGTAGCAGGGGCTAGACCCTGCTGGACCTCCTGGTCAGGCAGAGGAGCTGGTAGCTCTTCCATCTCAGGAGAGTGAATTAGAGTCCTGAGCATCAGCTGCTCTGGCCCCAACAGGGCAGGTGGTGTTACCACTCTTCTTAACGTGTGAGCTCCAGCACCAGGGATGTTTTGGGCCAGCTTTGTCTCCAAAGACACAGCGTGTTCCACAGTGGGAGCTAAGGCAAATTCCTGATGTGGTTCAGGCTGTTGCTCTGGGCCTGGTGTTTTAGCTCCATGAAGAGAAAATATCATCAGCATGATTGAATTCCCATGTCCTTTATAAATAAAGGAAACTTTTCCCACCACTCAATGTTGCGTGCATCCAAGAGCCAATTCCTGTGGAGTATCCATATCTGAAGACCAAGGGGTAAGGGATCTGAGACAATTTATTGCTCTCCAACTGACTGCACTCTATGGAGGCTTGGTCAGTGTGGCCCACCCTGTCCCCTTCTCAGGACCACATCAGTCACCCCCAGCCCTTCTCACCCACAGCTTCTGGCTCCATGGGATCAAGGTGTTGCAGCTGTGAGGGCAGATGCTGGGCATGATGCTCCAGGTCTTAGTCTGACGTATTTAGCCCCATGTATGCCAGCAGCACTTTCAGGCTGTGAAATTCTAGGGCCTGTAAAAATATTCATGATATTTTTCTACACACGTGTTCAAGAAGGAGGAGATTGCTCTGGGGATAGACAGCTAGGAGGAGGAATGAGAGGACAGGGCACCATCCCAAATGAATATCCCAGGGAAACCTTTGGGAACCTGGGTCCTTGGACATCTATTTCCTGTCAGAGACCGGTCCTACTCCTTGCCCACCTGTGATCTGGCAATCCTGCCTGAGACAGGCCTGGTTACAGACATCAGGCTGGCAAGAGCCTCAATGAGTGGGAGATCTTGAATAATGGTGGGGCCATTTCTGCCCTATGTAATGGATCTGGACGCACTCTGTAATCTATCTCCTTGTGCACTTGCCACTTGAATTCAACTGCATGTGCCCAAGGAGCGGTGGTGTCTGGTTTCTTAATTACCCTCACTGCACACGCCAGTGCTCTCTGAAGATCCAACAAAGGAGGGAGCAAATGGACTCTGTCTCTAGCCAGGCATTCCCAGGATCCTCCCAATACTTCAAACATTACCTCCTGTACCCATGTACTGCCTCTTTCACTAGGTGCCATGTGTGGGTCTCCTTCTACTGACACTAATTTCCCACAGGGTTTGGAATATCTGGTCCCTATACTCTCACTGGGTTTCCTGAGCACTATTTGAACACCCAGTGCCCAGGTCCCAACATGTTGAGTTTCGTGGTTTCCACACTCTGGTCTAGGTCCCAGGATTGGGGTAGAGACAGGAGTGAGAGGGCCTGGTGATGGGTAATGACTCTCTTAGGGGCTAAAGCTGTCATCCATTCCAATCTGCTCTGCCACAGCACCCAAACCCACAGCTTACCTGGGCCCCTTCCTTTTTCCAGAAGAAACTCTCAGACCTTCACCCTTAAAAGGAATCAGAGCTATGTGGCATGAGGTTCCAAGAGTCCCTCCAGCTCAAGGTACCCTTTCTGCTCTGGTGGAGATGGAAGGCCCTCCTGCATCATTCCAAGCTCACTCATATGTTTCACTGCTCCTGGGTTATGCCGGCTTCATCATAGCTGGAGAAAATTCACCCATTTCTAGAGGAGTCCAGGGGACATCACATGAAATGTCCTGTGGATGCTAAATCTCATTGTGTCCATTATCACTGTATGACTTCTGACCAGTCTGAAGACCTGGGCTGCTGTCTGCTCTGTGCAGGGATCACAATCAAGTCCTAGAGAAGCACCTGCACCTGGTGGGACTTCCTGAATACTTGATGAGTAAAAGGACCCCAACCAGCCCATCACAGATATCTGAGTGGGCCCGGGAATGCCTCTGAAATCCAGGGATCCTTGCTCTGCTTTCACCCAAACACAGACCCCAAATGGACTCTCAGATTTCTCTTTCAAATGGCAAAACAGCCCAGCTCAAGATCATAGTGACAGTGAGGGATGAGACAGAGGCTTTATCATGACAAGCAGGACAATGATAAATGAGTACAACCACAGGTCCTCTAGCAGAACTTTGCACGGGCCCAGGCACCCAGGTGCACTTTCATATCAAGACCCGAATGAGTCCCTAAAATGACTGCCCCAGTCAGAGGAGCAAACTGAGGCTTGGGAAGTTTGGGACATTTCCAAGACTCACAGCAAGTGGTAGCCAAATGCAACTGAGCAGTTAGGTACAGGGTGTTCACCTTTCAAAGAGGAAGCTCAACACTTCTTGGATGGTGGCAGTGGCTTGATATGTGCCCAGGAACATGTAGGCATAGCTGAGGTCTCTTCCGAGGAAATTAGGCACCAGATGTTGTATCTGCTTTTTAGCAGGCTGGCCCGGTTTGCCCATAGCACACAGGTCTCAATCCTCTTCATCAGTTATCCATATTTACCCTGATATGAAACAGAGGAGACATGAGTCATTTCTGTAGCCACCAAGAGGGTTAGGGGTTGGAGCACAGACAGAAACCCCAAGATACCAGTGACTTATGGCAAGAGGTGGGACAAGAGGTCCCAGAGTCATAAAAAAATAAAGTGACTGAGTGGTTCTTTGGCTTAATCCTAGGTGTCATGGTTTTTGCTCAGGTCATGATCTCAATGTGCTGAGATCGATCACCTTGTAGGGCTGCATAGTTAGGGCAGAATCAGCTTGAGAATACTGTCTCTGCCTCTACTTCCCTCCACTCCCCCCCCACCTCTCTCAAATCAGTCAATCAACTAATCAGTTCAAAAGTCTTTAAGGAAAAATAAAAACCTTTCCTGATAGACATACAATGAATTGAAGTCAGTGATATCTGACCTTGATAATATCTCAGGTCAGATGGTGAGATGTGTATTGATTCCACCTCCCTGCACCAATGGAATCTATCTTGTGGTTTCTTATAACATGCTTCATTCTTGAAATGAGAGTGCAGAGACATTTTCTTAGGTGAGACAGCTCAGATTATTAGGGCATGTAGGATGTTTCGTGCAGCACTATGAGTTATCAACAGAAGAGAATCACATCAAAGTCCTGACTCATTGAAGGGCTCAATGGCTTTAACAAATGACTGGCCTTTGGGAATGTTGTGCAGCAGAATTAAGCCCCTGACACTGACCCTGGAGAGGCCTGAGGGATGTGTTCATTCAAAACCAAAAGGCAGAATAAGAGACATAGTACAATTGGCAACATGTCCCTTTGGGTAAATGTCTTCCAACTCACCATGATCATGTGTAAGACTTGCAGAACCCGAGGAAGACTGTCAGGTCAGTGGGGACACCTGGGAGCACATGTTAGGAAAATACATAACACAGTGCAAAAGAATTTGAAATGAATGTCATGAGACATGGTTTAAAGTCTCTTTTCTGGTATTATTACAAATACATGGATAATTACTCTACCTCTGGCCAAGGTAGAGGCAGGGAAATGAGGGCTGGTTTGAAAAGGAGATGGTGTTGCAGATTCGTGTGGGTTCAGGACTCTAGGAGGGAGCCCACAGGAGTAATAGTCTGGCTTCTGTGATATGGGTACCATTCTTCTTCACTGGGACCCTAAGGGATGGATTTCCCCAGCACCTGCACTCACCCTGAGCCAGCGCTGGACACTGTGGGGCACCATATGTCCTTCAAGGAGGTAGAGCAGAGGATCTCAACATCCAGCTCCTGCCAGATCTCCTGTGTGGAGCTCTGTAAAGACAGTGCCCAGCAACCAGGAAGGAGGCCTCAGAGCCCTGTCTGGCTGCCTTTTCTAGTCCTCAGATCCAGGGCACTCCATTCCAAACACAGCACACCCCAGTATGCACACACCTCCAGCAAGAAGAGAAGTGTGGCACAGCTTCAAAGCCTTCGTTGTGCTCTGAGAGAGTAAGATGCACCTCAGGAATCCTTTCCACCCTGCCCACCATGACATTGGTGTGGACATAAAGGGATCACCAGGTATCTGCTATCTTGCAACTCCCTCCATCCCAGTGGCAGGAACCCCCACATATCCCTCTTTGACAGAAACTGCAGAAGAGAGGACGAGTCAGCCCGGGGATGGCTCAGAGGGGTGTCTTTCCTTGGCATAGGCTATTCTGTATTATGTTATGGAACCTCCTGCCAAATGTCCTGAGACTTTAGGCGTGAGGTTTGGGCCAACGTCTGCAGCATGTGAAAAAGCCATTCCCCTGGGGTTTCTGGGTGCCAGAGTCCCGGTAAGTAGGCAAACAGCAAGAGAACATATTTCAGTATTGGATATCTCTAGCCATGTAACCCTGGTGCTAGACTACACTAGAATGTGGGAACCTGTTTGCAGGGGTTCCAAATTCTTTTGGGGTCTGCAGTCAAGGAAGTAATTTCACTGCCCAAGATCACCTACCTATGTCCATTCCTGGATTGACACCAAACATACAGTGCTCAGGATTACCATCTGCTCATCCCCATTCTGCATGTAGGGCACATATGTGCACAGTGAAACCAACACACCCCTCTTCACAGGCCCCTAAGGAAGGTCTGGGTGCAGCCAGGGCCACAGCTGAGAGAAACACATGGCTTCAGGAATAGCTCTCCAATCTTACCTGTTTGTGTTCCTGGATAAGCCATTATCCTTGTCAGGGGTGGTCTGCATCTTGTCTGTACAATACTGATGATTCTAGAATGTACTTCCTCCAGATGTCCATAGGCATATGTGGGATAATATCTGTGAAATTGAAGCAATGGTGTAACATGTCATAAATAGCTCCAACCACATTTTCTTCCTCTTCTTACCATTTCTGGGTCTGCTATTGGTTAGATCCCACTCTACACTCCCTATGGGTGTGTGTGTGTGTGTGTGTGTGTGTGTGTGTGTGTGTACATGCACACTCTCTCATACATTTACACATGTGTTCATCAGTGCTCAAATTCTGGAGTCCTAGAAGATGGCAACCTTACCTACAGAGGGGTGAATAATAGCTTCCCAAGACAGTATGCTTTCTAATTTTAAAAGAAAGAAGGGATTGGAGTCTTGGCCTCTGAAGGGCAGAGCTCACCCTTACCCCTAGAGACTGCATATCCTGTCTGAGAACAATTACCTCCTTTCCAATGGGTGTGATATGGATAGGGATCCACTCAGTATGTTGCCATGACTTGGGCTGCCCCTCAGACAAGAACTTGCTGGAATGCCTCCTCTCTAGGATATCAAGGCTCACACTCACCTTTAAACCATCTCCATGTCTGTAGCCACTTCTTTTAACACAAGTTTTTTTTTTTTTTTTCCAGAGCCCTCCAGTGAATGGCTACGTGCATCCAGGTTCCCTACCTTGAGGGCACTCAAAAAGCTGGGTTTATGTCTGATTCAGCCTTCTTACCATTCTGGGCAAGACCCTAAACCTGCGGAGGTCTTCACCTTCTCCTCTCAGTTGTTTCCTAAAATCCCATATCCTTTTTACACATCTTTTGTAACCCTGTCCCCTCGAGTGTGGTCTGGACTTAGTGATTCCTACCATTACACAGAACATGGCTACATGACCTACAGGACCCTTCTGAGATTCAGGTATAAAAGCTCATTGCCACGTGCCATGCTGACTCTGACCTGCAATCTCTCTCAGATCTTCACTCAGGAGTACAAACCCCTATGTTGAATCATGACTCAAACATGTGCATGTTACCTACCAATGAGGGCTACCAGCAGACAGAAATCAGACCTTTGAGGTAGACTGAATCCTGCCAACAACCCTAAGTGAGCTCAGGTTCGCAGTGAAGCAGGTCCTGCCTTGGTGTTGTCAACAGCCCCAAAGTACGGAGAGGCTCTGGCAGGAAACCCAAGCTGAGCACCCATGAATTCCTGATCCTCTGAGACTATGAGACAGTGTCTGTTGGTTAAGCCAATGAGTGTGTGGCAATGTGGTCACACAGAACTAGGAGCGGGGTACTGATACTGTACTCCTGCCCCAGGACATGGGCCTCCGCCCCTTCTTCCCTGCTCCTCTCTTCAGCTTCCTCCATCACCCTGACTTCATTTCTAACCTCCACTGCAGGAATATCATATTCTGTTTCCAATCCTCTGCACCATGGTGCCCTCTGCCAGACTAAACATACTCTGATTTGTACAGGGCCGTCTCCTTCTTTTCCTGCCACAGGAGTTTTCAATGTCACCTCTGCACTGCCTTCTCACACCCCTCACCTGGTGTAGCTCACAATCCAGTTATAATCCCTTGCTCTTTTCTTATGGAGCAAATGCCCTTTTCATTCACCTTTTTGGTTCATGTTTTTCCATCTTCCCTTCTAGACCCTGAGCTCCTAGAGGGAGAAAATGGTTGCCTGAAAACACCGGCACCATCTGAGTTCTCAGGGACCAGTGGTGAATGAACAGGCTAGAGGATCCAGCCCACCATTGACCAGCTCTATTGCCGAAGCCTATTTGATTTTCTTCATGTGTAAGTCCTTTCTTTCCACCCTATGGAAACTCTATGTCCCATGTTGGGCTCAAACTCCTGACCCTGAGATCAAGTACCACATGCCCTACTAGCTTAGTAAGCCAGGTGCTTCTTGGTCATTTTTTCATAGGTTCTAGGCTGATAATGATTGAAATTTTTTTGTTGATTTCAACATGTTGTAGGTATATTATGTTATGCTGAATTACCAAATAACTCCCCAAACTTTGGTAGCATATTACCATAAATTTCCCCACATGAGAGTGCTGAGTGGATCTTCAGTTTGGAGATGGAGCTTCTCCATATGGTCTTTTTGGAATCTAGAGTCCCTCCACCATGGACCTTCTCAATCCCTGCATTGTCATGCACCTCTGACACCATCAGCACTAGGGAAAGATTACAAATACCCAAAGGAGGCTGTTTCCACTCAGGTTTCGATGGTCTAAATATACACCTTTATTCTCAATCTTTTATTTAAAAAAATTTTAGGCTTTATTTATTTATTTATTTATTAGAGAGAAAAGAACTCAAAAAGAGGGGGCAGTTGGAGAGGGAGGAGAACCAGAGAGATGCTGAGGTGAGTTGCAAAAGGGGTGGTTTTTATGGACTGGAGCAGCTTGGATCAAACAGAGCAAGTCTCCACCAACTGTGGTAGGCTGGGAATAATGAGTAAACTCAAATCCCTGTGCCCATGACCTGCCATCTGGAGAAAACTCCCAGGGATTGCTTCATGGGCTCAGACAACATTGAGTGATGGGAAAACTTTCCTTTATTTAGAAGGACAGGAAAAGTCAATCATGGTGTGAATACTTTCTCTTCTTGAACCTACAGCACCAGCAACAGCCCCGGAACAAGATCCTGAACTACTTCAAGAGCTACCTCCAGCCTACTGTGATGCATGCTGAAGCTTTGGAGTTTGACTGGCATGGGTGGGTATAAGTTGTGTGGGTGATATAGCTGTGGATATAGCAGAGGGGAGGAAACTGGGCTAAGGTGGCTACTGCAAAGTTCTTTCAGCAAAGAAGTACACAATTGAAACTTTTAAGAATTTACTACTGTGGGGGATGTCCCCGGATTAAAGGAGTTCATGTGGTGAAGCAGGGTGGAATCATTAAGCAGGTGTGGCAGCATGAGGATCCTGGGGGTCACAAGAAGAACAAGTGGGGCCTGAATATTTCAGAGTCCTCAGATATCAATTGGGGAAAGCTGGCTGAGAACCATGAGGCTAGGCGCTGGCTGCTTTTTGCTTTATGTAGTCCTAAACTTCAAATCACAGAACAGTTGGGCGACCACATTCCCGGGAGGAGTCCACCAAAAACAAAACAAACAGCAAACCCTATTTATATTAAGATCACAAAAGGATTTGTCCCAGAGTTGCAAAGTCCCCTCTTCAGTGATGATAAAATGGCCCCAGTCCTTATTTTGGTGATCACTCTCATCTTGGATCCAGAGCTTAACATCAGACAATGATGGGGCAGTCACCTCTACACTCCATGGTCTTCACCAGCTGAGCACATTGTATGCTTCTTATCTGTACATTGTATATTTGTATATTGTAATGTACAAAATCTGTACATTACATATTGTTCGAAGATCCAACTGCCACGGGGACTTAAACTAAGCTTCTGTTGCCTCTCCTTTTCCATGAGGGATAATAAAATTGCTGTCCCAGGCATACTGCATTAAATGGGTAATATACGTGACATAGTCACCAGAGTGCTTGGTACAGAGAAAAGGCTTCATCTGTGTAAGGATCCATACATCCTTAGAAAGCAGGTGGTCAGCTGGCTACCTTTATATTCCTCCTCCCCAGTCAAGACTTTTGGGACACATGCCTGTTGCCTAGTTCCCACATGGCTCCCTTTACTAGCTGGGCCCTCACCACCATACCAGAATACACAATACAAAATGTCCATTTCCCTGTGAAAACTTTTTTCATGTTGAGATTCAAGTTTTGGGTTTTGTTGTTGTTGTTGTTGTTGTTTGTTTGTTTGTTTTCTTTTGTTTTCAATAAGTCTTGTTGCCTTAGCCACCACTGTTTACATCAGGGGTTGACTACTCTTGCTGCTGTCAGCACTGTTAATGCTACTGAGGAGAGAATCAGCCCAAGTCTCCAGCCCCTACCCCACCTGGTCTCAGTGAGGGGATAGTCCTGAAGTCTCAGCATGGCGCCTTGCCTGTCACAGCAGCTCACTGCTTAATGGGCTTCCAGAGCAGAACTCAGAGACTTCACTGTTGTTTCTCACATCCCAGAGAAGGGTATGAAAATCTGTATCTTCTTTCCTTACCCATCTTATGTCTTAATGCAGCTATTCCATGACTTGGAGTAAAGATACCTTCAAATACAAAACCTGGTAAGACTCAACTTCCTTGGAGCCTGATCTCCATTTCCTTGGAAATTAATCTTCAATGTATTGATGAGAGAAGGAGACTTTCACACCTGATGTGTCAGTGGGAAATGACCCAGAGACACCCTGTTAGGTAAGGACACACATCACCCACATCTGAGGGTCGAGAGGAGCATCTAAAAACCTCCAGAAAAAACTGCATTGCATGCACAGTTGTTCCTTCTCATTAAGGGGCATGTAAACGTCCTTGGTCTCAAAATCTTTGGAAGTCATGACATTAATTAACTTACATCTACATATTACAGAATGATGGTATAATATTTATTATATGTTAAATCTGTATATACTTTTGTTTATAGATGATTACATTTTAAGCATATGTACATTTCTACCTTTAATATTTTAAAATTCAATGATTTTCTTTAAAAACTATAGGCTTCTGTTTTTTTATCGGTTTGGCCTTACACATCATCCCCTTGGGAGACAACAGTAAGAAACATTTTATTTATAGTCTCTTTTGATTGTATATTTATTTCTTAATCATGTCCCGTATTTTCAATGTTTTTAAATGGTTATGAGAGTGAGCAACAGAACAGTAACAGAAAAGAAATCAACAATGCTACAGCCCAGAAGCTGCAGCAACAGACACTTAACTGGACCCTGAATAATTTTGAGGAGGGGAATGTTGTACCTGAGTTTTCGCGTCCAAGAGACCTTCAAGAAGCCAACACCAATGCAATCACATGAGGGTTTATTTAACAAGCTTACGCTTGGGCCCAAGTATAGCCGCCACAGCGGAGTAGGGACTTGGACCCCAAGCTTAGTTAAGGCAGGGGTATTTATGGGTTCCTGTTACTAAAACAGGTTGGGGATTTCTGGAACCAAAGCAGGGTGGGGGATCTCTGGAACTAAAGCAGGGTGGGGCTGACTAAATCAGGGTGGGGGTCTCTGGAACTAAAGCAATGTAGGAGAAAGTTCAGCCTTTGGTGTGAGATGGCTGCCAGAGCTAAGATGGCTGCACTTATGCTATGGCTAAACCTGAGATGGGATGGCCTTAGTTTTTCTCAGCCTCCACAGGAGTGGAAGCATGGCTGGCTGGCAGCCCCAGGATTCAAGTCCCTATTTCAGGGCTCTCCAAAGTCATAAGTCGTGTTATCCCCCAATTAACTTTGTGGTCATCACTGGCCTCCCAGGTTAGGATCTGAGAACAAACTAGAATAGATTAAAAATAAAATGAAATCCCAGCAGATTTAAACCACATTTTATCATCCTTTCATGATGATATACTATAAAGTGAAATATATATCCTAGTGAGGTGCTCTTTTACTGTGAAAACAAGTTTTACTCCTTGATTAGTACAATATTTCATTTGCTCAGGTCTAGGGGAGTGTGATTTAAGTATATTCAAAACAGCTATTACGAACCAAGTTAAAAGCAAATCCTTGCTTGGCTTACTGCTCACTCTCTGGCTCCAGACCCCATGTCTCTGGAAGAGGCAGGGACCTGTCCCTGGGAGTGGGGTAGGGACAAATTGTTGGGAGGGAGTTCTTTAGTCTTCCCACCTGTAGGTGGTCCCCACCCTGAAGGCCTGTTTTTAATCCATGCCCAGGGAAATCACAGCCTGACATTAACATATGAAAGGAAGGTAGAGAGAAAATGCTACTGGCAAGGGCCAGGGTTTCTCCTTGGAACCTTAAGCTGGTTCCTGACCCTCCAGTACCCCTGGCCATTTGTTTTTAATCCTTAAATTAACAAGTAGTGAGGCCTTACCCAATCAAACACACTTGGCAGGGAGTTCAATTTTATTGCCTCCCCAGGAAATCTCATAACGTCCTTTGGTGGTAGTCTAACGCAAAGGGCAAGGAGGCCAGCAGATGCTAACAGCCAGGCCTCTTGCCTATAAGGGCACCCCCATGGCTGTGCTGCTGCAGGAATGGTAGCACCTGTGTGGTACCGGTTCTGCATATGCCCTGCTTACTTCACCAGTCTATATTTCGAGCAGAACCAGTGGCAGAGGTGGGCGTGAGGAGGAGCAGGCTTCCAGTTGGCTGGGGGCATGCAATCAGTCATGAGGAGAAGGATCGCTTGACCTTGCATAGGGGAATTGGGGTGGCGGGGTCCCCAGAGTAGGGTGGGAAGCAGACAGCTAGGGTGGGGAGGACAGGCGGGCTGGGCATGGATGAGTGATGGCAATGCAGGTGCCTGTGGGGCTGAACCTGCCTCTCTGCTCAGTGAATGAAGCACAATCCTGCTTGGTTCCTGGACCTTCCAATGCTGCTGCCTATGCAGGTGTGTCTTTAAAGCCCTGCATTGTCTCCTCCAGCAGATACCAGCATCTAAGGTAAGTGGATTGGCATCCTGTGCACATAGTCCATGCTCACAGGCATTGCTCCTTTGTGCCTACCAATGCATAGAGATATAGCTGTGCCAGGAGACAGAGAAAGAGAACCTGGGTTGATTGATTACTTAGAAAAGTCACATTCATTGTGATTCGTATGGCTTATTATATTTATTTTATAATTATTTTGTGGATATTATATGATGGCATATATTATATTTACAATGATTATATGTTGGTCATTAATATTGTCATTATTTTTTTTTAAATGATTCCTAAGTTCACTATGCCCAGATGGCTGGGTTTAAATATGTTTTTCCAAACAGTGCCCTTTAGTGTCCTTTCAGTGAGCACACTTTGGGGAGTAGACAAGCTGATAAGCAGAGCCAAGCCTGGCAGGGAGGTTAAAGACTAAATCTCCAGTGATTTTCCTATACCATGCCGCACCCTCTCCTCAGCTGTAAAATGAGGACAACACTCGACCAGCACAGGAACAGTCATGCATGGCCAGGCAGCACTCTTTAGAACCAACCAAGCAGCGCTCCCAGAGAGGGAAGGTGGCTTGTGAGCACAACTCAGGCCTCCCTCACATATTAAAAGCCAGGTGGGTGTGGAGAACACACAGGGTGGACACTCATTTGTGAGACAACTGAGCAGTTTTTTATTTGTTTTTTTTTTAAAGACTTTATTCATTTATTTGATAGAGAGACAGAGATCACAAGCAGGCAGAGAGGCACGCAGAGAGCGAGAGAGGGGGAAGCAGGCTCCACACTGAGCAGACAGCCCGATGTGGGGCCCAGTCCCAGGACCCTGAGATCACGACCTGAGCTGAAGGCAGAGGCTTAACCCACTGAGCCACACAGGCGCCCCATCTGAGCAGTTTATACACAAGCTATGTTCAAACGTGATTATTTTATCTGCAACTAATAATTAGAAACAAATTCATGCTTAACTTCAGATATAATCAGGGTCATAAAGAAGCCACAACTTTCTATGAATCTGTAAGTATTAAGTATGAGAATTTAGAGAATAAACATATGTATTCAGTAGGTGTCTAGCATATTCAATTGTCACTTAGAGTTTAAACACCTGAATCTATTCCCCTTCTCCCTATGACTCAACATAGCACTTTGTTTTCCTCAGCAGTTTCACTGAACCCCTCTCAGTAATTTAATAATTATGGGAATTCCAACAATGGTTCCAGAAGCCTGGGTGATTCCTTTCTGTAGAAAGCAAATATAAACAAGTGTAGGAAACATCTTTATTATGTAGCTTTTAGGGTAAAATGATTAAGGAAAAGAAAAAGTCAGCCATTTAAAGGCATTGGATACTGAATACAAGCGTATAACAAATTAAGAAATGTTTACTTAAAAAATGACAAGAGCTCCAAATGAGAATGGTGGAAGTCAATGATTTCCCTTGCCTAGAACTTCTTCTTTTTCTATTTCCCCTTTACACACAACCAGATCAATCTGGAAGAACTGTAATTTTACCTCAAAAAGAATACGCACTTCTGCTGGGAGAGTCAACCACAGTTCTGGATGGATAATGAAAACCTGCAGCTTGCTCACCTTAACTGGAAGACTTGGCTTAAAATCACAGAGAAAATCTGCAAGCATGTTAACCCAAGTTTACATTCTGCTTAGTGGCAATCAGCAGGCTAGAAGTTTATGAGGGAAAACATACACACACACACACACACACACACACACACACAAAAAAAAAAAAAAAAAGCAGAAAAGGAGTGAAATAACCTCTCATTCCTGAGCTTTGTCATCATAAACAGACTCTGGAAATCTGGCAAAATGCAAAAGGCAAGGGACTTTTCAAAGCATAGTCTTTTCAAAGACTACAACTTTGAATGCATCTCTCAATCCACATACTGCTCCATTGGAAGAGACTGGAAGCCTTCTAAATTTGAGGTGCTTGAGCACAACTTTTGTGTATCAAATCAAAGTGCTAAGGCAAAGGCAAAGGAAATGTGACTTAAGCTAAAAGTGTAAAACAACCCATCACACATGGGGACATGTTATCATGATTCCTTTTTAGAAACAAGGAAGGTCAAGAAGGCAATAGGATGATATGTTCAAAGAGCTAAAAGAAAATATTTGTCTATTGAGATTCTATTTCAGCAAAACAATCCCTCAAAAATGGCAAAATACACTGTCAGATAAGCAAAAACACATGTTTTACTAGCATTCACTACCAAACAAAAAACAAAACCTTAGGGTAAAAAGAAAATCATAAATTGCAATTATAGCAAAAAGTTGATACATTCTGAATATACAATATGAAGCAGATTGGATCAATGAAGCTGATATGATTCAAAGTTAATTGATTTTACCAGAATTAAATCACTATTAACAGAGGTAGATTGTGATGTTAAGGATGGATATTATAATTAAAGCAACCACTATGAAAAGTGATTGGTAAAAAAGTATTGGTAAAAAACAGTATAAGAATTACAGTGTGATAAAAATACTTGTTTACAACAGAAAGAGGAGATAAAGAAGCTTCATAGGGACATAAAATGATGAGACATAAAAATCAAATACTAAAATGGCAGATGTAAACTGGATTTATCACTAATTACATTAAATCTGAGTGAACTAAACACTCTAATCACAAGTCAGAGATCATCAGGGTGCCAGGGTGGCTTAGCTGGTTCACGGTCTGACTCTTGATTTTGGCACTGGTCATGATTGCAGAGTCATGGGATTGAGTCCCACATCATGCTCTGACCTCAGCGTGGAGTCTGCTTGCCCCCCCCACTCACACATGCTCTATATCTATCTCTAAAATACATACATACACACATACATACATACATACATACATACATACATACATACATAAAATCTAAAGAAAAAGAGATTGTTATATTGAACTAGAAAACAAAAAAACAAAATACAAGATCTCACTACCTGCTTTTATTTTTTTTAAAGATTTTATTTGTTTATTTGACAGAGAGAGATCACAAGTAGAGAGGCAGGCAGAGAGAGAGAGAGGGAAGCAGGCTCCCCGCTGAGCAGAGAGCCCGATGCAGGACTCGATCCCAGGACCCTGAGATCACGACCTGAGCCGAAGGCAGCAGCCTAACCCACTGAGCCACCCAGGCGCCCACTACCTGCTTTTTTAATTAATAATTTTTTCTACTTTAAAAAGCCATTCTTTATTTTTTTAAGTAGGCTTTACACAAAATGTGGGGATTGAACTTACAACCCCAAGAAAAATGTCTCAGGTTCTACCAACTGAGCCAGCCAGGTACCCCTATATGCTTTCTTATACAAACTTACAGTGCTAGATAGTAAGGAAGTGCTCAAAACAAAAATAAAAATGAAAATCACAATGATAGGCATATGTCAAAGTGATTCAGAAAGAAACTGGAAGAGTTCCCAAAAGCCAAAACTTCAGCAATTTGAGCAATAAAATAGTAATGGATTATAACTCCTAAATATAAGACAATATTCATGAATCCATACTAGTATAAACAAGTCACTAAATTAATATATATGAGGGAGGGAGTAGAAATATCTACTATGTAGAAAAGTTCCAAATAACTTACCTTGATACAGGCATAACTCATAGATACTCTTGTTTCTAGATCACTACAATAAAGCAAGCCAAATTTTTCAGTTTCCAATGCATAAAATAGGTACTGCATTTGTGCTGAGACTGTACTACATTACATTAAGTGTATAATAACATTATGCCTAAAAAAACAATGAACATACCTTAATTAAAAATACTTTATCAAAAAAATTAAAAATACTTTATTGCTAAAAGTGCTAACCATCATCTGATCTATCAGCAAATCATAATCACTGATCACAGATAACCATAAACATATAATAATTAAAAAGTTTTAAATATGGTGAGAATTCCCAAAATGTGACATAGAAATATGAAGTGAGCAAATGCTGTTGGAAAAATGGTGTCCAGTAAACCTGCTCAACTCAGGGTTGCCAAAAACCAATTTGTTAAAAAACGCAGTACCTACAAATCTCTATAAAGTGAAATGCAATAAAATGAGGTATGCCTATATGCCACATCTATTTTTTTAAAGATTTTTAAAATTTATTTGAGAGAGGAAGAGATCACAAGTAGGCAGAGAGCAGGAAGAAAGAAGGGGAACAGGCTCCCTGATGAGCAGAGAGCCTGATGCTGGGCTGGATCCCAGGACCCTGAGATCATAACCTGAGCTAAAGGCAGAGGCTTAATCCACTGAGCCACCCAGGCGCCCCTGTATGCCACTGCTTTAATATAATCTGTCCATAGTAACTTCCTTCCAAAGAGTACAGGACCTAAGGTGGGAGAAGGGGAGAGTGTAAATTTAAAATAAAGAAATCTAAGAAACAGTACCTTGGCCAGGTCATCACGGTTAAAATGGATACACATATCTGGCTGATAGTATGCATCTTTAGTATGACATGACAAAAACAACACTTCACCCTAGTGGTCTTATTCCCCAAAACCCATACCCCAGAGAAAAAAAAGTCAGACAAATCACAGTTTGGGGGCATTTTACAAATTTACAAAATTCCTGAGTACTTCTCAAAACTCCTGAGTAGTCCTCAAAACTGTCAAGGCCATCAACAAGGAAAATCTAAGAAGCCACCACAGCAAGAGATGCCTAAGATGCCTAAGGAGACAATTAAATATACATAATGTGGTACCTGGATTACATCCAGAATGGAAAAAATACTTGAGGGTAAAGCTGAAGAAATCCAAATGAAGTATGGACTTCCGCTTACAATATGTCAATCTTGGTTCATAATTGTGACAAATATGCCATAATAATGTTAGATGTTAATAACAGGAAAACTGAGGCTGAGGTACAAGGGAATGCTCTGTTTTCTCCTTGTAATTTTTCCAGAAACCCAAAACTATTCTAAACTTTGAAGTATAATTTAAAAATTGTTAACTGACCTGAAAATTTAAATGGAAATGAACCCAGAAGAGCCAAAACAATTTGAAAAAGTAGAACAAAATTGAAGCACTTAACCTTCCTGATTTCAAAACATTCTTTAAAGCTATATTAGTTAAACCAATGTGATGTTGACATAAAGACAGACATAGAGATCAATGAAACAGAGCTGAATTTTGTTGTGAATGCATTGTAGGAGAGTCTTTTCAGCAGTTAGTGCTAGAAAAGTTGGATATCAATATATCAATATGGAAAAATAAAGAGAAAATGATACATCACACCATACAAATATACAAAATAAATAATCTTAAGTGGATCAAGGATCTAAATTGAACAGGTAAAGCTATACGAGTATTGGAAGAGTTTCTAGAGGTAATTTTTATGATTTTGTGCTAGGGACACAGTAGGGTATAGGGAAGTTCTGGAATAAGAGATGTTTTCTGTTTAATAGTTCTTCGTTAATCCGAACTAGATTACTCCACTAGCCACTGATCCTATTCAAAATATGTCAATAGGGATCCCACATGACCACCAGCAGATTGGATTGGATGTTAATGTTTGATCCTAGCAGAATATCATTTTAGCCACCATCTCAAACAATGGCTCCTATGTCTATTCCAGTGTTCATAATTCTGGAAGGAGTATGCATTTCCATACCCTTTTAGTCACTTGTTGAGTAAAGAACAGGAGTGTGAGAAAAGGAAGAGAACCATATAGTTGACCAGTCTTTGAATGCTGACTGAAACCAAAAGCAAGGGTTTGGGAGAGGACGTGAGGCTTAGGGGAGATGCAAAAGATACAAAAACATCTCATTTATTCTGCCAAAGTGTGAATTAAATTCATGCAATGTATTTTACGTGCTTTTAGACAACATTTCATTTTTTCATTCATCCACATGCTGATGCTCTACGTAAAGAGGAGGGGCAAAATAAATGTGAGCAAATACAATTAATGAAAAGTGGCAAGAAATCAGAATTCTCATTCTGTCCCTTGACATGTCTACCTTTATCCCTTTGCTTCCATCCTTCAGCTTTTGGATCCTCTCCCATCTCCTGGACCTTTATTCAGATTTTTTTTACCTGTATAGTTAATTTCAAACACTGGTATATTTATGGTAGCCATACTTAATTTTGGCATTGGTTATCATTGTTTGTACATTATGACCACATCCTTCAGTGGACTATTCTGCCCAATGTTGTGTCTAATAATCCTGATGTAATACAGTGATTACCCCTGTTACCCTCATCTAGGGTCTGTCCTCTGGCTGGGGACTGGTATAGCGTGGATTAACTGACATGACTGATGACATTTACTTTCTAGGAAATCCCAATGCTGCAGATTAGAAGGTGGATGCCAATTTTCTCTTCTACTTCTATCATAACTCTCTTCTCATCTTCATTTAACTCCTTCTCAACATGTAAGGTTAACAGGCATTATCAATGTTAGCCTGCTGCTGTACAGAAATGCAACAGACTCTTGGAGCAGTTGAGTAAATGTAATATTCTATACTCAGTGAAGACAACTATTTTTTTTATTTAATGAGATTTTAAAAGTAATGATGGTTGTGTTTAAGGAAAAAAGACACTTTTTTATCTTGTTAAGAAGCAGGTGGGTGATAAAGAGTTGAAACGAAGCAAGTAGATTTATTTCTTATAATTTCATTTTTGATAAATTAAAAATTACTGAAAGTGGAAAGATTGTGATGTCTGTCCAATCTTATTTTTCTATACTTTATCTTTTGTTTGCTTTGTAGCTTCAACTTATGCTTGGTACATCATTCTATCAATCTTCAGTATCCAAATAACTAAATAGCCAAAGTTTCTGTCATATATAAGTTCTGGATATTATATTTCAAATGAGTTTTTCATAGCAGAAGTTTAATTTGAAAGTTGTTAAGTGTGACTTAGTTGAAAAAAATTTCAATATTTTGAACATTCTTTTTAAAAAATTGAATAATTACTGTTGTGAGTCAATGGTAAATCTGCTTTTAGTAGATATCCAAATTCTCTAGGTACAAAACTATCTTTATTTTTCTAGAAAGAAAATTACTGAGAAGGTATTAGATGCATGCCTTAGTGGAGAGCCCTTGATATCAGGGACACTCCTAATGGGTGACTTTATTTATTATTTTTTTATTATTAATAAATCATGTATTATTTGTTTCAGGGGTACAGATATGTGATTCATCAGTCTTACACAACACACAACATTCACCACGAAATATATCCTCCCCAACATCCATCACGCAGCCAGTTCTTCCCCCCTTTCCCTCCAGCAACCCTGTTTGTTTCTAGAGATTAGAAGTCTCATATGGTTTGTCTTCCTCTCTGGGTTCATCTTGTGTCATTTTTTTCTCTCTTCCTCTATGAACTTCTGCCTTTTTTCTTAAATTCCCCTTATCAGTGAGATTGTATGATTATTGTCTTTCAATGATGGACTCATTTTGCTTAGCATAATACCCTCTAGTTCCATCCATGTCTTTGTAAATGGCAAGACTTTGTTTTTGTTTTTTTTTTGTTTTTTGTTTTTTGTTTTTTGTTTTTTGATGGTTGGTTAGTATTCCATTGAATACACATGCCACATCTTCTTTATCCATTCATCTGTCAGTGGACATCTGTGCTCTCTCCATAGTTTGGGTATTGTGGACATTGCTTTTACAAATAGAAATAAAAGGCATTTGAATCAGAAAAGAAGAAGTCAAATTCTCACTCTTTACAGATGATAAGATACTTTATTTGAAAAACCCAAAGGCTTCACCCCAAAAGGGCTAGAACTCATACAGGAGTTCATTAAAGTGTCAGGATATAAAATTAATGCACAGAAATAAGTTGCCTTTCCATACAGCAACAATGAGACAGAAGAAAGAGAAATTAAGGTATGGCTCCCATTTACAGTAACACCAAAACCATAAGATACCTAGGAATAAACCTAACCAAAGAGGCAAAGGATCTATACTCAGAAAACTATAGAATACTCATGAAAGAAGTTGAGGAAGACACAAAGAAATGGAAACACGTTCCATGCTCATGTACTGGAGGAAAAAATATTGTGAAAATGTCTATGCCACCTAGAGCAATCTACACAATCAATGCAGTCCCTATCAAAATACAATCAACTGTTATCACAGAACTGGAATAAATGATCCTAAAATTTGTATGGAACCAGAAAAGACTACAGATAGCCAAAAGAATGTTGGAAAATAAAACCAAAGATGGTGGCATCATGATTCTGGACTTCAAGCTCTATTACAAAGCTTTAATCATCAAGACAGTATGGTACCGGCACAAAAGCAGACATATATGTCAATGGAACAGAATAAAGAGCTCAGAAATGGACCCTCAGTTCTATGGTCAACTAATCTTTGACAAATCAGGAAAGAGTATTCACTGGAAAAAAAAGTTTCTTCAACAAATGGTGTTGGGAAAATTGGACAGCCACATGAAATGGGACCATTTCCTTACACCAGTCACAAAAGTAGATTCAAAATGGATGAAAAAAAAAAAATACCTCAATGTGGGAAAAGAAACCATCAAAATCCTTCAGGAGAAGACAGGCAGCAACCTCTTTGACTTTGGCCCCAACAACTTCTTACTAGACATATTTCCAAAAGCAAGGGCAGAAATGAACTATTGGGACATCATCAGGATAAAAGGCTTTTGTACATCAAAGGAAACATTCAACAAAACCAAAAGACAACTGACAGAATGGGAGAAGATATTTGCAAGTGACATATCAGATACAGGGCTAGTATCCAAAATCTATACAGAACTTATAAAATTCAACGCCTAAAAGAACAGATAATCCAATCAAGAAATGAGCAGAAGACATGAACAGACATTTCTGCAAAGAAGACATACAAATATCTAACAGACACATGGAAAAGTGCCCATAATCATTCAGCATCAGGGCAATCCAAATCAAAACTACAGTGAGATACCACTGCACACCACTCAGATTGGCTAAAATTAACCAGTCAGGAAAAAACAGGCATTTACAAGGATGCAGAGAAAGGCGAACCCTCCTACACTACTGGTGGGAATGCAAGCCGGTGAAGCCACTCTGGGAAACAGTATGCAGTTCCTCAAAAAGTTGAAAATAGAGTTACTGTACAGCCCAGCAATTCTACTACTGATAAGGTACACACATAGTGATTTGAAGGGGCACATGCACCTGAATGCATATAGAAGCAATGTCCACAATAGCCAAACTACGGAAAGACCTTAGATGTCCATCAACAGAGGAATGAATAAAGAATATGTGGTGTATATACTATGGAATATAATGCAGCCCTCAAAAAACCATGAACTCTTGCATATGCAATGATATGAATGGAACTAGAGGGTATTTTGCTAGACGAAATAAGTCAATCAGAGAAAGACAATTATCATATGTTCTCACTGATATGAGGAATTAGAGAAACAAGATAGAGGATCATAGAAGAAGGGAAGGAAAAATATAACAAGACAAACCCAGAGACAGAGACAAACCATAAGAAACAATCTCAGGAAACAAACTGAGCGTTGTGAGAATGAATGGAGGGTGCACAGGATGAGGTCACTGGGTGATGGACATTGCAAAGGGTATGTTCTATGTTGAGGGTTGTTAATTGTTTAGGACTGATGAGTTGCAGACCCGTACCCCTGAAACAAGTAATATGTTATTGTTAACTAAAAAAAAAAAAAAAAAAGAAAAAAAAAAGTAATCAAATATCATGATCTGTGGAGAAAAAGACACCAATGTCATCATACTACTAAGGCAATTCCATTGGAAAACAGGAAAAGATAAGCTTAATTCAATTAAAGACAAAGATGGGATTTTAAGATATTGGAGGCTCTAAATATCTTTATTTCATTCGCAATTGCCATGTTTCGTCTACTTCTCATTTTTTAAGAGTTTATTTATTTATTTATTTATTTGAGAGAGAGAATGCATATGAATATGTGTAGGAGCAGAGGGAGAGTGACAAGCAGACTCCACGCTGAGCTCACAACATGATATGGGGCTCACTCCGACACCCCAAGATCATGACCTGAGCTAAAATTAAGAGTCTGTAGCTCAATTCACTAAGGCACCTAGGCACCCCTTCACTTTTTATTGTACTAAATGTACTACATGAAATGTGCTAAACTAAATGTACCAAACTAAAATCAGACTCTTTAGCTACTGTATTTTAAAATTTAAGATACTTTGTATCGTGCTACCCCAATAAAAATATAATTATTTTAGCAATGGACCATGTGACTAAATTTCTTAAAACGGAAATATCAATTTCAATGTACTATTTCCCAGTTACATCATGATCTTGCATCTATAATTTCAGAACTCAATTTACATGCAATTACATTATATTTAGAGATTGGTCTCTTCCAAACTATTGCCTCTGGTAGATATTGTCTTCTTTCCATATATATATATATATATATATATATATATATATATATATATATATATATATAACTTAAAATAATCTCTCTTTTACATGAACATTCTCTTGTGAATATTAAAACTATTCTTAGCAGTAAATAGCACAAAAGTTACTTGCTTTCAAAATTAAAATAGTCAACTAACTGTAGATGATTAATGTATCTTAACAATTAAGATGAGGGAGAGGAGTCAAGATGACGGAGAAGTAGCAGGCTGAGACTACTTCAGGTAGTGGGAGATCAGCTAGATAGCTTATCTAAAGATGGCAAACACCTACAAATCCAATGGGAGATCAAAGAGAAGAAGAACAGCAATTCTAGAAACAGAAAATCAACCACTTTCTGAAAGGTAGGACTGGCGGAGAAGTGAATCCAAAGTAACGGGAAGATAGACCGTGGGGGGAGGGGCCGGCTCCCAGCAAGCAGCAGAGCAATGGAGCACAAAATCACGACTTTTAAAAGTCTGTTCCGCTGAGGGACATCGCTCCAGAGGCTTAACGGGGGTGAAGCCCACACGGGGACAGCGTGGCCTCAGGTCCCACATGGTCACAGAAGGATCGGGGGTGTCTGAGTGTCGCAGAGCTTACAGGTATTAGAACGGGGAAGCTGGCTACAAAGACAGAGCTGAGGAGTGAGCTCTAAGCTTGGGGTTACCTTGAATTGGTCGCAGGTTCGGTCAGCTCGGAGCGCAGCCAGAGGCAGGGTGACGGGAGTAATTGGGTGATGTTCTCTGAGGGCGCACTGAGGAGTGGGGCTCCAGGCTCTCGGCTCCTCCGGGCTGGAGACTGGGAGGCCACCATCTTCATTCCTGTCTTCGGGAACTCTACGGAAAGCGCTCAGGGAACAAAAGCTCCCGAAAGCAAACCCGAGCAGATTACTCAGCCTGGCCCCTGTTAAAGGCAGAGCAACTCCGCCTGGGGCAAAGACACTTGAGAATCACTACAACAGGCCCCTCCCCAGAAGATCAACAAGAAACACAGCCAGGACCAAGTTCACCTACCAAGGAGTGCAGTTTCAATACCAAGGAGAGCAGCGGAATTCCAGAGGAGAAGAAAGCAAAGCACTGAACTCATGGCTTTCTCCCCATGATTCTTTAGCCTTACAGTTAATTTAATTTTTTTTCTTTTTCAATTTTTTTCTCTTCTTCTGCTAAATTTTTTTAACTTTTACCCTTTCCTTTTTTAACGTTTTTTAAATAGTTTATCTAATATATATATATATATTTTTTTTTTCCTTTTTATATTTTTTCTTTATTGGTTTTCTTTTTTTAATTGTTTCTTTTCTTTTTTTTTTCTTTCTGAACCTTTTTATCCCCTTTCTCCCCCCCCCCCCCCCCACGATTTCGGATCTCTTCTGATTTGGCTAAAGCATATTTTCCTGGGGTTGTTGCCACCCTTTTAGTATTTTACTTGCTTCTTCACATACTCTTATCTGGACAAAATGACAAGACGGAAAAATTCACCACAAAAAAAAAAAAAAAAAAAAAAAAAAAAAAAAAGAACAAGAGGCAGTACCAAAGGCTAGGGACCTAATCAATACAGACATTGGTAATATGTCAGATCTAGAGTTCAGAATGACGATTCTCAAGGTTCTAGCCAGGCTCGAAAAAGGCATGGAAGATATTAGAGAAAACCTCTCAGGAGATATAAAAGCCCTTTTTGGAGAAATAAAAGAACTAAAATCTAACCAAGTTGAAATAAAAAAAGCTATTAATGAGGTGCAATAAAAAATGGAGGCTCTCACTGCTAGGATAAATGAGGCAGAAGAAAGAATGAGCGATATAGAAGACCAAATGACAGAGAATAAAGAAGCTGAGCAAAAGAGGGACAAACAGCTACTGGACCACGAGGGGAGAATTCGAGAGATAAGTGACACCATAAGACGAAACAATATTAGAATAATTGGGATTCCAGAAGAAGAGGAAACAGAGAGGGGAGCAGAAGGTACATTGGAGAGAATTATTGGAGAGAATTTCCCCAATATGGCAAAGGGAACAAGCATCAAAATCCAGGAGGTTCAGAGAACCCCCCTCAAAATCAATAAGAATAGGTCCACACCCCGTCACCTAATAGTCAAATTTACAAGTCTTAGTGACAAAGAGAAAATCCTGAAAGCAGCCCGGGAAAAGAAGTCTGTAACGTACAATTGTAAAAATATTAGATTGGCAGCAGACTTATCCACAGAGACCTGACAGGCCAGAAAGAGCTGGCATGATATATTCAGAGCACTAAATGAGAAAAACATGCAGCCAAGAATACTATATCCAGCTAGGCTATCATTGAAAATAGAAGGAGAGATTAAAAGATTCCAGGACAAACAAAAACTGAAAGAATTTGCAAACACCAAACCAGCTCTACAGGAAATATTGAAAGGGGTCCTCTAAGCGAAGAGAGACCCTAAAAGTAGTAGATCAGAAAGGAACAGAAACAATATACAATAACAGTCACCTTACAGGCAATACAATGGCACTAAATTCATATCTCTCAATAGTTACCCTGAATGTTAATGGGCTAAATGCCCCCAATCAAAAGACACAGGGTATCAGAATGGATAAAAAAACAAAACCCATCTATATGTTGCCTACAAGAAACTCATTTTAAACCCGAAGAAAAATGAAATTGGACCATTTCCTTACACTACACATGAAAATAGACTCAAAATGGATGAAGGACCTCAATGTGAGAAAGGAATCCATTGAAATCCTTGAGGAGAACACAGGCAGCAACCTCTTCGACCTCAGCCGCAGCAACATCTTCCTAGGAACATCGCCAAAGGCAAGGGAAGCAAGGGAAAAAATGAACTATTGGGATTTCACCAAGATAAAAAGCTTTTGCACAGCAAAGGAAACAGTTAACAAAACCAAAAGACAACTGACAGAATGGGAGAAGATATTTGCAAATGACATATCAGATAAAGGGCTTGTGTCCAAAATCTATAAAGAACTTAGCAAACTCAACACCCAAAGAACAAATAATCCAATCAAGAAATGGGCAGAAGACATGAACAGACATTTCTGCAAAGAAGACATCCAGATGGCCAACAGATACATGAAACAGTGCTCCATATCACTCGGCATCAGGGAAATACAAATCAAAACCACAATGAGATATCACCTCACACCAGTCAGAATGGCTAAAATTAACAAGTCAGGAAATGACAGATGCTGGCGAGGATGCGGAGAAAGGGGAACCCTCCTACACTGTTGGTGAGAATGCAAGCTGGTGCAACCACTCTGGAAAACAGCATGGAGGTTCCTCAAAATGTTGAAAATAGAACTACCCTAGTACCCAGCAATTGCACTGCTGGGTATTTACCCTAAAGATACAAACGTAGTGATCCAAAGGGGCACGTGCACCCGAATGTTTATAGCAGCAATGTCTACAATAGCCAAACTATGGAAAGAACCTAGATGTCCATCAACGGACTAATGGATAAAGAAGATGTGGTATATATACACAATGGAATACTATGCAGGCATCAAAAGAAATGAAATCTTGCCATTTGCGACGACGTGGATGGAACTAGAGAGTATCATGCTTAGCGAAATAAGTCAATTGGAGAAAGACAACTATCATATGATCTCCCTGATATGAGGGAGAGGAGATGCAACATGGGGTTAAGGGGGTAGGAGAAGAGTAAATGAAACAAGATGGGATTGGGAGGGAGACAAACCATAAGTGACTCTTAATCTCACAAAACAAACTGAGGGTTGATGGGGGGAGAGGAGTTGGGGGGGTGGGGTTATGGACATTGGGGAGGGTATGTGCTATGGTGAGTGTTGTGAAGTGTGTAAACCTGGCGATTCACAGACCTATACCCTTGGGGATAAAAATATATGTTTATAAAAAATAAAATTAAAAAAATAAAAATATAACAATAATAAAAAAGAATATATAAAGAATTCTTACAACAGAATAATAAGAAGATAAAAAACTTAGTGGAAGTGGGTAAAAATTTGTGAAAACTTCAAAGAAGGTATACAAATGACAATTGAACAGATGAAAAGATGTTCAACATCATTAGCCATCAAAGAACTGCAAATTAGGGATGCCTGGGTGGCTCAGTTGGTTTGACGACTGCCTTCGGCTCGGGTCATGATCCTGGAGTCCCAGGATCGAGTCCCGCATCTGGCTCCCGGCTACGTGGGGGGTCTGCTTCTCTCTCTGACCTTCTCCTCGCTCATGCTCTCTCTCACTGTCTCTCTCTCAAATAAATAAATATAATCTTTAAAAAAAATTAAAAAAAGAACTGCAAATTAAAATAACAATGTGATGAGTATAATTTAAAATACTGACTATATTAAGTGTCGGCAATGATGTAGAACAATTAGAACTCTCATATAGTCATGGTGGGAATGGAAAATAGTACAACCACTTAGAAAAACACTTCACGGTTTCTTGGAAAATTAAACATACACTTACCATGTGACCTCGTAATTCCGGTCTTATATTTTCCCCTCAAAATAAATATATATGCACACACACACACACACACACACACACACACACACACACACATACACACACACACAAAAAAAAAAAAACAATTAAGATGAAAGAAAATATCTTGCTGAAAAGAGGAAACTTTATATTAGGCATAGAGAGAGAAGAGGAAGTTTGAACTGATATTGCTACACCAAAGGAAAGAGTAAGCAGCAAATAGAAATGCAGAGAGAAAATAGCCTGTTAAGTTTTGGTGATTTAGAAGAAATCTTGTGACAGCATTTTAAATTCAGATGGGCAAGGACCAATGTGAACCACAGGGTAGGCTGTTCTTCGGGATTTTTCTGTATGGAAAAGAACAGCTTCCAGACCTATTAAGAACAGAAATTAGAAAAAAAAAATAAGGTTCCTATTTGTGCTCAGAAATAAAATCTGAGGACTGGGGGAATTGTTATACCATACTCTTCCTTCTATTCTGTCAGAAAAGAGCAATTTAAACAATCTAGTTCAAGGAAGGAACGGATTAAAAGTATACCAATTATTCTTTCTACATCATCATAAAAGTAGTCTCCTCTTTCTGGATTTTGTTTTGGACATTTCTTTCTAATACTGAAGCACTTATTGCATATTTTGACAGGTCATCAATAATCTGAATGAAGAAAATCATAACTACATTTTATTTATTTTATTTTAATTTTTTAAATTTATTTTCAGCATAACAGTATTCCTTGTTTTTGCACCACACCCAGTGCTCCAAGCAATCATTGCCCTCTCCAATACCCACCATCTGGTTTCCACAACCTCCCACGCCCCGCCCCTTCAAACCCCTCAGATTGTTTTTCAGAGTCCGCAGTCTTTCATGGTTCACCTCCACTTCCAATTTCCCCCAACTCCCTTCTCCTCTCTAACTCCCCTTGTCCTCCATGATATTTGTTATGCTCCACAAGTAAGTGAAACCATATAATTGACTCTCTCTGCTTGACTTATTTCACTCAGCATAATCTCTTCCAGTCCTGTCCATGTTGCTATGAAAGTGGGGTATTCATCCTTTCTGATGGAGGCATAATACTCCATAGTGTATATGGACCACATCTTCCTTATCCATTCGTCCATTGAAGGGCATCACGATTTTTCCACAGTTTGGCGACCGTGGCCATTGCTGTATAAACACTGGGGTACAGATGGCCCTTCTTTTCACTACATCTGTATCGTTGGGGTAAATACCCAGTAGTGAAATTGCAAGGTCATAGGGAAGCTCTATTTTTAATTTCTTGAGGAATCTCCACACTGTTCTCCAAAGTGGCTGCACCAACTTGCATTCTCACCAACATTGTAAGAGGGTTCCCCTTTCTCCACATCCCCTCCAACACATGTTGTTTCCTGTCTGTCTTGCTTATTTTGGCCATTCTAAGTGGTATAAGGTGGTATCTCAATCTGATTTTAATTAGAATCTCCCTGATGGCTAGTGATGGTGAACATTTTTTCATGTGTCTGATAGTCATCTGTATGTCTTCATTGGCTGAGTGTCTGTTCATATCTTCTGCCCAATTTTTATATGATTGTCTGTTTTGTGTGTGTTGCGTTTGAGGAGTTCTTTATAGATCCTGGTATTTCAATTAAAAAATAAATGCATAATAATTTATTTTTTAATTGAAACTATAGGGTCCCTTCCTTGTCAATTCTTCTCAAACTCCTTTCCTTCCCCAGAAGTTCAACTCTACTGCAATTCTATGAGAATGACATGAACATGTACTCATTAATTTTGGAACAACTGACATATTAATGGGGTTAACACTTCCTATTCAAGACTATGATATGGTTTTAATTGGTTCATTATGTTTTATGTTTTTCAATGAGATATTTTACATGTAGATCCTGTGCCTTTACTATTAAATGCATTCGCATAGATTTTACATTTTTTGTTGTTAATATGAATGGGATATGTTCTCTCTTCTTACTGTCTCTAAATGTTTACTGCTGAATTAGAAACATTATTGAGGGGTGCCTGATTGGTTCATTGGGTTAAGCCTCTGCCTTTGGCTCAGTTAATGATCTTGGGGCCCTGGGACCGAGCACCTCATCAGGCTCTCTGCTCAGCAGGGAGCCTACTTCTCCCTGTCTCACTGCTGGCTTCTCTGCCTACTTGTGATCTCTCTCTCTGTCAAATAAATAAAATAAAATCTTAAAAAAAGAAACATTATTTAATTGCTGATGTCCAAGAACTTTATGTCCAAGAACTTTATTATTTTTTCTATCACTTTCTTTTTTAACAAGTGTACTTTGTTTCTATTTATAAAAAATTCAAATAACCCATGATTCTTATTACTTACATAAGCATTCATTATATTTTATAAATATTACTTTATTTAATTGAATGATTGCATTTTCTAGAAACTTTGAGGCAATACTGAAAAATAATGGTGATGGTGCATATTCTTGCATGATTCTTGGATTTAAATAAAATGTTTTTGGTGCCTTTGTTTATGCTAATATTTAATTTTGATGACAAATTTATTATACTTGAGTAATTTTGTTACCTTCTGATTTAAATTTTTATTAGTAGTTCTTAAAGATGGCCACATGTATATTACCTGGTTATGTCAATTATATCCCTAAATGTACTGATGTAGTGAACCATGTTTATAAATTCTATGATAACATACCTGAAGTTACCCAGTTTGGTCGTTGTTTTATGGTCTTTTGATATTTTAGTAATATTTTTTTGAAGTGTTAATTTAAGCGGTCTGGATGAAACTGTGGTAGTCTTACTAGGAGAACTTACCTGGAATAATAGAGCATCTTAACAGAGTCTCACCAAGCTCTGCATCTCTCTTCATCTTTCCAGTGGTGGTGTGAAGACCATCATGCTTGCCTGTCAAAACGCCTGTCCCAGATAAATGCAATTCTTCACCTAATCTTCCTTCCCCTGAGGCTCATTATCACTTTTTGTCATGACTGCTAGTCTTCTGTAGGTCTTTAATGTTATCTGGAAGTCCTAATGGAATTCCTTAATTCATTAATTTTACCAGTCTCCTGGTTATCTATTTCATACCTGCTCCTATACCCCTAGATCTTCTAGAGAAATTCTAAAATCTTCTCCCAAACATTAATCTCAAATAATTTTGATTGGGTAATAAATGGAATGATAGTTACATGAAAGTCTCAATATTCCCAGAATTTCCTGCTCACCAATGCTCTTAAATAATTTATACTTTGCTCATTCTCATATTAAGATAATGAATAAGGGGACATACTAAGTCATCATTTAAGGAAAATTCATAACATATAAACAGTGAAAAATAGTCTTTTTTTCATTTCAATCCATTTAGGCAAGCAGAGCAATCTTCAAAATTTGAACAAGTATTATTTAAATTGATTGAATTAAATTAAGTTATTTAAATTATTAAATAAAATTAAAGTATTTAAATTCAGTTGAAAATTTAGGACAAATTTGACAAATAATAGCTAATACAAAATATAGTGCTTTGTGTGAACAGACATTGTTATAACCACTTTACATATTGTATTGATCCAATCCAACAGAGTAAGGTCAGAAATCAGAAATCATTAATGTCTGCATTGCAGAAGTCACAAATGGGAGGCACAGACAAAACAAATTTGTCTGAAGTCACATAGTTACTAAGTTACTAAGAGGATTTGACCCAGGTAACATAGCTGTTATTCCTTCTCTGAGGGGACTAATGAAGTGGAGAGTATGGTGTGAGAGGAGAGAAAAGTTCAAGGAAATTCTCTCACCATAGAAATGAGGAGTTGAGAAAAGAGTTACCCTACTTTTTAATTCCCATAAACATATGAAGTTTAAGAAAATGGGAGTTTGGCCCTTGTCTCTTAAATGAAGTGATCAGCAGTGTGTTTGGACAGTCTCCTATTTTTCAAGATCTCACTCACACACATTAAGCATTCATGTTTTGAACATTCTCTTGGGATCAAATGTGGGTAATATAAAGTTTGTCTTCAAAGATCTAAAATAGATCAAAATAATGTATGAATTAAACCCAATCCGACACACTTAGACCCCAAAACCTGAGTCATTTTCTATTCTCTTTCTTACCCAATAGTATTATGTCCAGCCATATAACATAATTTATTACAGACTGCAGAGAGATTGAATGCCATTAAGTGATTCCATGATGCCAACATCAAGATGCTGACATTTGAAGACACCCTCCCTGAGAAGTTTGCAGAAAGAAATTTAACTCTATATATGTAATCTTACTCAAAAAGTCAAGTTCTCCTTACTTTTTTAATCCAAATTTTAAGAAAAAGAAGTGCATCATCTCCACCTTCTTTAGTTCAGTCTGAACTAGAAGGATTTTTCATGCTTCAGTAAATCTTGGTCCTATCAGCAACTACAGCATATGCTGCTTCTGTCTGGAATAAGTCAATAAGAAGCTGTATTAGGTCAATTGCAATTTGTAGGGCCTCAATTTTAAACAATTCAAAAAATTAATCAGACACAAAAATCATCATACTCTTTAAATTAACTAGCCAATCGATACTTCTAAAAACAGTCCAGATAGGGGAAAAATATCCCCAGAACCCAGTATTTAATGATGCCAAAGAACAGAGAAGAAGCTCCTTTTGAGTGAATGAGAAACATTTCTTGGTTGTAGCCTTGCCAGGATACCAGTCAGTCTCTTCTAGGAGTTCTAAATCCATGATGTGTGAATTAAACTCAATTGGCAGAAAACTGGCAGCAAGGAGTTAATTTTGGTGCTCTGCAATCACATTTCTGAGGGAATTTAGGCACCCAGGCTCCCATCTCTGAAAGTGACACCTACCCTGCCTATGAAGCTTAGAAGTTTGCAAAGGTGGCAGCTCAGATGCCAGGGGCACAATTTCTTGTAAATATTCATTCTCAATCCTGTGCTATAGTGGGCATTTCCAGTGCCTCCTGCCAAGAAACCTGCCTCCTAACAAAGGTTTCTCCCCCAATATGGAGTTAACCAATTTAGTGTCACCTTGAAACTCTGAAGTAGGAAATGATTTTGAGTATGTGGAAAATTTTCATGATTTGTCTTCCTACACTTTTTTTCCTGGGTCGTATGTGCAGAAAGGAATGTGATTCATCTGATGCAGAGATATCTGGCAATAACAGTTTAACGCTAAAAACCCAGTAGTACTTCGAGACACATGAAGAACTTCACTATGTGGCAATTTAGAAGCAGCAAATACTGTATTCCCCACTAATGCCTAAGAGGCCTGTACTCTTTGCAATGGGACATTTGTCTCAGCCAGAAAAAGAAAAAGAGGAGGAGGCTGTAGCTTCCTGATTCTGGAAGTCTGCCTTTTCTAAACCCTGGAGCTTTGAGTCCTTGCCAGACTCTGCCTCTCTGCTGAGAACTGAGAGGCCCCAGCCCAGTTTGCTGAGATTCCCACTTTCTATCTCTGATTTCATCTCTCATGGAACCTTCTCATTGATAACCCTCCTTGACAATCTTCCCTGAGGCCCAGGGATCTTTGTCTAAATTTCTGTGTCCCAGAAAATAAAGCCATTTAATTTTGAAAGAAAGAAAGAAAGAAAGAAAGAAAGAAAGAAAACAAAACAAAACAAAACAAAACAAAACTGCAAGCTACAATCATCTACCACAACCAAAATACCATGAGGTTGGGCTAAAATATTTCAATTTAGTTGCTCACAGAATGTAAAAACACATAGGAATCTAATGCTGACCTCTATAAATCACCACGGTCAGAGCACCAAGGCCCAAATTACATATCCTTAAACCAACAAAGCTTTCCATGTACATAATTTGCTCTCCCAAATTCCATTCTTTTGGTTTTAATTTTCAGTATTTCTGGCTGATACATTTAATGTTGGGGTTTTAACAAAGCCATCACAAAATTACTGTTATTAGTCCCTTACCCTTGTGTATTCTGAAGAAGCTGAGGAAAAAAAATAGTCACGACCTCAAAATAGGGGTTAACATAAAAATAGGGACCTAGTTGACAAGAATGGCTCCCGTAGGTGTGCCAAATGCTCCTGCAAATCCTGAACCTCAGACCTTGGCAGATTTATCCTCCCAATTATGGGCAATATAGAGGAATGGAGGAAAACATGTACTTAAGGACAAGCTTAATAGCAAAAAGGAAGAGTGAAATTAAACCAAGTATGTATTTATTCCTTCCTGAATAACCAAGTAGTTGTGTCAACTTCATTTTTACTAGGCTGGAATGAAAGAATAAGTGAGGAAAGACCAGAATATGCAAAGGGAAGATACATCTTCGTGGAAGCCTGGCATGGGAAATGGCATTCCCTTCCAGACAGAAAGGTCAGTAACATGCCCAATGTTAAGTAACTCACATATGGAAACCGTAGATGTTTGGTTCTAAGACTCCAACTTTTGTAAAGCGACCTGCTGTCTTTGTACTTTCACAATTCAATATGATAGCCTTATCAGAATTTTTAATCACAAGCATTAATATGATCATTATAATTATCTATTTATTCAAGCAATTTAATTAATAATCATTAATTAATTGCTTATTTAATTAATATTAATAGATATCAATGATTAATATTAATTGATAATAATTGATATTATTGATAATTGATAATAATAATATCATTGCTGTAATGAGATTACATTTCAGCTATGCAATTCTATGTGTCTATTTATATCTCAGGAATAGTCTTGCTAAGTTTACCTTTTCTTGTAATAGTGTGCTCTGAGACCACTGACATTTTTAACTAAGAGGCAGAATTATCCATTTAATTATTTTATCATGGTTTTTGCTCATCTCATTGACTAATAATTAAAGTCAACTTACTGGGGTTTCAGCATACTCGAACTTTTAATAATGATTGAAATTATCTGCAATCAAAGTATTCCTTATTCAATACTTTTTTTTGGAGTTTTTTTAAGGAGTTGCTAATTCTAAAAATTTTGAAATATACTAATTTTAATTTTTTATAAAAATATGATCAATATATTGATCTTAAAATAATAACACCTAAAACTTTAAAAAGTGTGTCCATACACATCAATTTAATTTAAGCTTAATATCATTCTAGAATATAGTATTATTGTTCTCTTTGTCAGGGATGGAAACTGAAGTTAAAAGGTGGTGGATGCTCTCCAGGGTCATAGACTTAAGAAAATGAATAAGGCTTGAACCTAGACTTTATGAATTCCAGGTTAGTGTTTGTTTCATGACACAATGCAAAAGGCAAGGAGGAACTCACTCATTATGATTATTGCAAAAAAATATAATGGCCACAGATTAGCTCAAGGATCATTTAAAACAATATGAAAAGATTGATGTGGGCTTTCAATTATTCATGTGAAAAGAAAAAGTCCCAGATATGGAAATCTGTATTCTCTATATCACTACACTAGTGCAATAGAGACAGGTAGACGGTGTCCTTCATGAGAAAGGAAGCCCCTCTTGAAAAGGACTCATCATCCCTCATGGTATTGAATCTGCTTCTCTCGCCATCTTTGAGGCTTGACCTCTACAGATTTTTTGTTTGTTTATGTAAGGGGATAATAATGACATTTTTCTTGGGATATTATTGGTAGTTTCTTTTTTCATCAAATTCATTTTCTGCAAGTCTCTGCAGAAAGCATGAGGCTATGAAAATTTCTAGAGCCCAGAACAGAAGGTTTACAGGGAGATTTCTCTTTCTTTCCCAACTTTCTCCTCGATTTCTTCTCTTTTCTCTCTCAATAAGGTCTTCTCTCAACTTTCTTTATTGAATGAATAATGAATAAGCCAATGAATAAACAAGACTATAGAATGGAATACGGAGAAAGCAAGTAGGAAATAAAGTTACCCTAGAAATGGAGCTGGAATGCTAGGTATTAGGAAGAATGGAAATATGTACACATATGAATTTTAAATCAGATATATCAAGGCAATCTATTGAAAGTCCCCATGAAAAATAATAGCACCAGCAGGAATCATTGCCATATATATATATATATATATATATATATATATATATATATATATATATATAATAAAATAACTAGAAATGACAAATTAGGTAAGTGTATCATTTCATATTTATGTTTGCCATATCAATGATTTCAATAAACACCTTACTTAGGCTAAGCACTTAACCTTCACATCATTGTGAAACACAAAAAGGGAAGAGAAGGGTGATTATTTCCTTCCCAGTGTTGGCTTTTCTCACTCAGTCTTACTCAGCATATTGTTATCCTCTCAGGAGACACATTATACACCTGACCTGCATTAGAGGAGTTAACAAGTGAAATGAGATTTCCTCTAAGCCCCTAACAATGTTATTTGGAATATATTTGAAAGCATATCTATTAATATAATAATATTCCTTTCTCTACACATTTATTACTTTGTGCTTGAATCTACTCTCCATAGTCAACAGAAAGGCACACAATGAAACAGTATCTTGCAACTTCATGCATGAACTTATTAGTGTTCACACACACACACACACACACACACACACACACACACACACACACACACCTTCGTATTTTCTATATGGTGCCAATGGATATGGCACACATGATATGGAGGAATTAGATCCAGACCCAGATTTTGATGGAATTAGACCTCAGCTTCATATGCACTACTATTTTTAGTAGAGCTCCACTTATAATACATACATGCAACATCATGAATCACAGATTTCCCTCCTCTAGAACAACCTTCCCAATCAGTTTCACTTCTTAAATTCTATCTATCTTCAGAATCTAACTAAGGTTATTTATAATCCATGATATTGTTCTAGACCAATCAAGACACAAACATGTCCTTCTTTTCTAAACTTATGGCACTTCTGGTTACTATCAAAATCACTCATTTGCAAATGATACCAGGCACTGAACACATTCTTTTGTAAAATTTTATTTATTTGACAGAGTGAGATCACAAGTAGACACAGAGGCAGGCAGAGAGAGAGGAGGAAGCAGGCTCACTGCTGACTTGAGAGCCTGACACAGGACTCAGTCCCAGAACCCTGAGATCATTTTTATAGATTTCTGATTTGAAAGAGACCTACCAGATATTATCCTATTAGGACACTGTGATGCTTAATTGTATGTGTCAGCTTGATTGGTCATAGGATGCTCACATTAATGACTATTTCTTGGTGTGCTTATGAGGGTGTTTCTGGATAAGAATAGCATTTAATCAATAATCTCATTAAATATCCCTGCACAATGTAGGTGGGCATCATTCAATATCCTGAGGCCTGAACAGAACAAAAGGTGAAGGAAGAAGGAATTCACTCATTTTTTCTGCCTCACTCCTGATATGGGTCTAATTGTATGTTTTATTGCTTTCAGATTATGATTTAAATATTGGCTCCCCTACTTCTCAGGCTCTTGAACTCCAACTGGAATATTCCACTAGATTTCCGATGGCTTCAGTTTGCAGATGGCAGATGATGAAACTTCTTGTTTACGATAACTGTGTGACCTAATTGCCCATTATTTTCTATCTATATATCTATTTATCTATCCATCATTTATCTATCTTCTTTCTATATATTATTGGTATCTTCCATCTATACATTTGATATATATATAGTCTCTCTCTCTCTCTCTACACACACATGCACACACACACATTTTTTGGGGGGGGGGTCCAGGGATTGAGTCCCTTATTTGGCTCTCTGTTCAACAAGTAGCCTGCTTTCCCTCTCTCTCTTCCTGTTTCTCTGCCTACATATTATCTCTTTGTCAAATATATAAATAAAATATTTTTTAAAAGATAGAACTTTTATAGAAAAATTAGGTTAAATTAAATTATAATTGAATAGGTTAAATAAATCATAAATCCTAATCAAATCCTATTCAATAAGTCAGGTGTCCTTATAATAATGGGAAGAGACACCAAGGATGGAAATGCATGGGAAAGTTCATGTGAGGACACAGCAAGAAGGTATTGTCTCCAAGCCAAGAAAAGAAGCTTCAGGAGAAACCAAACCTTCTGATACCTTAATTTTGGACTTCCATCTTCCAGAATTCTGAACAAATAAATGTCTTGTGTTAGGCCACCCAGCCTGGTGGCTGGCATTTTGTTAACACAGCCCTAGCAACCGAATGGAGATTTTGACATTGAAAACTAGGGAGTTGCTCTAATAAATACCTACAAATATGGAAGTGACTTTGTGGAAGTGGGATGGGGAAAGGCCTGAAGAGTTACAAGGTTCACGTTAGAAAAGCCTACATTGACCTAAAGAGAGTGTCAGTACAAGTATGAACCTTTACAGGTGATGCTCATGTGGTCTCCAATGGGAATGAAGATTGTTATTAGAAACTGGAGGAAACGTGATCTTTCTTATAAAGAGGTAAAGCACTTGTTTGAATTGTGCTTAGTATTTTCGGGAAAATGGAACTTACTTGTGATGAAATTAAATAATTACCTGACGAGATATCTAAGAAAAAATGCCAGTGATGCAATTTGGATTTTGTTATGGTTTATAGTACAGTGAAAGAGTATAGATATGATTTTAACAAGGAATTGTTAAACACTTGTTAAGGAAAGAGGAATCAGACTTTGAATATTAATAAAACTGTCAGCCTATCCACACTGAAAAACACAAGAAAAGCATGATCTGGAGAGAACAAGAATTGTTGGCTGGAGGAATACTTTGGTAAAGACATTGTAGTTGTGACTCCTGGCCAGCAAGATAGGAATGAGTAATGTTGAAATTTGAACCAGGGACCCACTTCTGGAATTTCAGTACTTAACTCCAAAGCTCTCAACTTTCACACTTTCTTATTCACAAGAGATATCCATCTATCCTGGATACTATGTGTGTATATATATTACATGCATATTCATTACATGGGATACAAGTATGGTAATTTCTCCATCCTCCTGTGGAACAGATTTTTAAAGACAAGACATGTGAAGTTTAAGAGGAGTGACAATACTATAAAAATAATAGTACCATACGATTTCAGTTATATGTGGAATCTGAAAAACAAACAAAAACCAAATAATTTCTTAAATACAGAGAACAAACTGATAGTTGCCAAAGGGAAAATGGGTAGAATAATGGGTAAAATAGATAAAGGGGATAAAGTGGTATTTTTTTTTTTCAGTTACAAAATAAAGAAGTTACAGAAATGTTAAGTATAGCATAGGGAATATGGTAAAAAATACTGTAACTATGCAGTGTGGTGACAGATGGTGACTATGTTTATCATGGTAAGCATCAAGTAATGTACATAATTATCAAGTCACTCCATTTTACACCTGAAACTAGTATAACACAGTATGTTAATCATACTACGGTATTTTTTCTAAAAAAAAAATTAAAAATGAAATAAAAAGAACAATGCCAGTGCTAAGGGTGATTGGAATGTGAAAGGGACATTTCTTAGCCTGAGGAGTTTGTGTCTATAAACATGATGTGGAAAATTTTGGGATCCTGTGTTTTCTGGAGAGAGTTGAGCAGTAATTTACATTTGCTAGAAACAGGGGTCTCTCCATCCCACTGTCAATGGAGTTTTCATACATGAGGGCTAGGTATCTTGGAAAATTCGGATGTCTGAAATTAATTGAAAACTGAGAAGAAATATTTTATCTGTGGTAAGCTCAGTGCCAGCTTCTAAGAAAGGCACTTATTTCAGCTGAATGTTAAGAAAGCTCCAGCTGTCTGAAGCCATGTGTTAAAAGACACTTGTCATATTTTCTTTTTTTTTTTTTAATGTGTTTTATGGGGCAACTGGGTGGCTCAGTTGATTAAGCATCCAACTTGTTGTTTTGTCCCAGGTCAAGATCTCAGGATTTTGAGATCAAGACTTATGTGGGGGGGGGGCGCCTGGGTGGCTCAGTGGGTTAAGCCGCTGCCTTCAGCTCAGGTCATGATCTCGGAGTCCTGGGATCGAGCCCCGCATCGGGCTCTCTGATCAGCAGGGAGCCTGCTTCCTCCTCTCTCTCTACCTGCTTGTGATCTCTCTGTCAAATAAATAAATAAATTTAAAAAAAAAAGACTTATGTGGGGCTCTATGCTCAGCATGGGATCTGTTTATGTTTCTGTTCCTCTCCCTCTGCCTCTGCCCCTCCTCCAACTCATGCACATGCACATCCTCTCTCTCTTTCTCTAAAATAAATAAAATGAAATCTTTTTAAATGTGTTTTTTTCATTTTTGATATTTTGAACATCTGGATTTTCATGTAAAATTGACAATATTAAGTGTTGGGAAGTAGTGAACATTAAGTATGTTGAAGTCAAAGAAAGGTGTCTATGCACTGAGACCCAGCACCTCATTTGTTATCTCTGGCCTTCACAAAGTGATGAAGAATAAAATAATAACAAGACTCATTACAGACCAGCTAAGGCTGAATAACAAAATTGTTTAGTGCAGCCAGTCAGCTTGGTCACAATTAGCAGTATGGGATGGGAGGAAAGGAAGTAGATAGTTGTCATCAACCTGGAAGTTTTGTTATGAGGGTCAGGCAGGCAGACAAGAGATGGAAAGAAATCTGTATGTGAAAAGAAGGACATTCATGAACCTATTTTTGGCAAGCTGAGATAGCCTGGAGATGCACTAATTTCTCTTTCAATAATAAGTTTATAGAAAGAATAAATAATAGATAAACTAACAGAGATACTAGAATGAGACAAGTGAGGCCCCAAGATACAAAATTCAAGGGGCCACTCAATTGCAGTTTCATGAAGTTTCATGGGTTAGGCTTGTGCAAACCTAGGTGTGAATATCTCCTGACATCGTGTGCTCAGGATGCATCAATTGTCTCACCTTAGCGATGGTTCTGGTGTTTACACTATGTCAAAAGCAATTATTTGTTCTTTTTTCAGATGATATGGCTATTATTCAATTTCGGGAATAGCAAATCTCATTGAAAAACAGTAATGAAAGAGTAGTAAAAAGAAAAAAAGTCTGGACACTAATGGCCCATTTTGTGACAAAAAATTTGCAACCGTTTGCTCCAATGAATCAATCTTTATTTCTATTTTTAGATTTTCAATTATACTTCTAAACTCTGATATAATTTCACTTTCTTGGTTTACATATTTTTTCATTCCAAGGTATTTACTGAGTTCCTACCTAATGTGTCATTGTGCTAGGCGATTGATTCAATATTGGTGAATAAAACAGAAAAGGTGACTGCTCTTTTGGAGTTGATAAGTGATAGAGAAAAAGATACTTAATATGTACATAACTAAATTAATTAGTACTTATCATTGCGGTAAGGACAATATAAGAAACAAATATGGTGCAGGAATGTCTACTATTATTGCTTCATGTTTGGGAACACAGTCGAGAATCCCCTCCAAGACCTTTGGTGATGCAGTGTGGTTGAGGAGAATTCCTGCCAGAAGCCCTAAGACATTTGAGGAAGAAAATTATATAACATCTTTTCTTTCAATATTAAAGATAAAATTGAAATAATTCATGTGTGCCTTAAAAATAGGAAGACTTTTTTCAAGTATGTAGAATAAAAACAAAACACATTTGGCCATACCACAAAGCTACTACTAAAAAGTTCTTTCTTTCTTTCTAGTTTGTCTCATGCTCCACTTTAGTAAAATTCATATTACTCCTTGACTATTCTTCCTCTGCTTTTGTTTTCTTCTTTCCCTTCCTTCTCCTACTCTTACTTTTTATTCATACATATTTAGGATTGATCCTATTTTAATTTCTTCTCAGCTAAAGCTACGCTTGGAGGGGAGCCTGGGTGTCTCAGTTGCTGAGTTCCAGCTCAGATTGATCTGAAATCAACCTGGGATCCTGCCCAGAGTTGTACTCTGTGCTCAGCGGGCAGTCTGCTTCAAGATTCTCTGCCTCTGCCCAATCCCCCAAACTCTCTCTCTCTCTCACTCTCTCTAATAAAAATTATATAAAAAAGAGATGAAAAATATGAAAAACCTGAAAAAATTTAAAAAGTCTACGAAATAAAAATACAAAGAATGCTACTTACTGTTTTCCCTAAGCTCTGAAGCTTTGCAGCCCTCTATTATCAGTAAACTTGAGAGGAGTGAGTTGTTCGTGATGGTCTTCAAGGGGAGGAACCTCTTGCTCTGATCCTCAAGTGTACTTCAACTAGTGCAAAAGCAGCTATCCTAAGCAGCAGAGACAGGCCTCTGTGTAAGCAGCTCTGAATTCCAGTATGTGGTGTTGTTTTACTCCCTGAAGGTTTTCAGCACCAAAGGGTGAGATGAATATCGCTGCACCCTGCTCTCTATGCAGGAGCTGAAAATTTGCACCCCAGCTCTTCAGTGAACCCTCACAGAAAAAAAAAAAAAAAACAATCAAGTCTTAACCCCTCAGTTTCTGTCAGAACTCTGTGTTCACCCTGCCAGTGAAAAGACATTTTTATCTCAGGCACACAACTGAGTTCCAACTGCAATAATTTTTGGTGTTTTAAAATATTTTATTTATTTATTTGAGAGAGAGAGAGAGAGAGAATGAGAGGGGAGAAGGTCAGGCTCCCTATGGAGCTGGGAGCCCGATATGGGATTTGCTCCTGGGACTCTGGGATCATGACCTGAGCTGGTCAGTTGCTTAACGAACTGAGCCACCCAGGTGGCCCCAACTCCAATTTCTATGGATTCATGTGGCACAGTCCCACACCATACCTGCGGGGTGTTGGAGGTCTTGCCATGCTTCTGTTTTTTGCTGGACCCCTCCCAGGAAAGTGAATGCCCAACTGTGCTGTGATTCAGGGTATAGGGCTACACAGAGCAGAAAGCCAGGACCTAGCTTTGTGGTTTACATCCATTTTTCCCTAGCTGATGTCTGGGAACTCTGAAGGATTCAGGCCCCCACCCCCATTCTTCTTCTGACCCAGGGGATTCTGAGATCATGCTGTCACACCTGGGATTCCAACCTGCTTCACTACTTGCACACTTTCAAGCCAGGAATGTCCCCCACAGTAGTAGACTACTAAGTGTTTCAATCATGCACTTCATTGTCAATAAAATCTTTGCAGTAGGTATCTCCCCGCTGCTGTATCCACAATCATATCACCTACACAACTTATTCCCACCCACACCACTTGAGCTCTGAAGCTGCCACAGGCACCACAGTGGGAGCTAGCAGAGCTCTTGAAGTGGTTCAGGATCTTCTTCTGTGGCTGGTGCTGTTGGTCTAAGAAGAGAAAGTATCATCACCATGATTGACTTTTCATGTCCCTCCTAATAAAGGAAAATTTTCCCACCATTCAATGTTCTCTGAGTCCATGAAGCAATCCCTGGAAGGTCTCCCCTGATGGCAGGTCATGGATGCAGGGATCTGAGTGAGTACTGATTACTCACGGCTTACCAGTTGATGGAGACTTACTCTGTGTGGCCTAAGCTGTTCCCTGCACAGGACTATATCAGACAAACCCTGTCCTCATCACCTCAGTGTCTCTCTGGTTCTTCTCCCTCTGTCCCTCCCCTCCTTTTTGTGCTCTTTTCTCTCTAATAAAGAAATAAAACCCTGAAAAAATAAATAAAAGATTGAGCATAAAAGTGTACATTTAGGCCTTCAAGACCTGGCTGGAAACACCCTCCTTTGTGTATTTCTTTGTCATCTTTCCTCTTGTGCTGATGATGTCAGAGGTACATGACAACCAGGAAGTGAGAAGGCTGATGGTGGAGGGAATCTGCGTTCCTAAAAGACAACAGAAAGGATTTCAGTCTCCTAATTTGATGAGCCACTCAGCACTGTCATTGGGGGAAATCTGTGGTGCCAGGCTACCAAAATTTGGGGAATTACTTGGTAATTTAGCATAATGTAATATACCTACAACATGTTGAAATCACCAACTTAACTGCAATAGTTATCAGCCTAAGTCCTTTAAAAATGACCAAAGAGGCACCTGGCTTCCTCAGACAGTAGGATACTTGATCTCAGGGTTATGAGTTTGAGCTCCACGTCAGGCATAGTTTGCTTAAAAAAAATAATAAAACAAAAATAAAACAAAAGGACTTACACATGAGCAAAATCAATGAGGTTCAAACAATGGAGCTGGTTGGTGTTGGGATGGATCCTGTCTCCTGTTCATTCAGCCACTGGGCACTGCACACTCAGATGGTACCAGTGCTTATAAGCCAACCAAGTTCTCTAAGAGCTCAGGGTCTAGAGGAGAAGATGGACAAATAAGAAACAAAATTGTGCATAAAAGAGCAATTGCTCCATAGGAAAAGAGCCAGGGACTACAACTAAGTCTGGACTCCACCAGATGAGGGTTATGACATGGCTATTCTGAGAAGACATTGAGAATTCCTGCAGCAGGAAAAGAAGGAGACAGCCCTGCATAAATCTGAGTGTATTCAGCCTGTCAGAGGGCACCATGGAGCAGAGCATTAGGGGAAGACTTTGATGTTCCCAGAGTGGAGGTTATAAAGGAGGCCAGGGTGGCCAGAGGAAGCTGAGGAAGAGAGCAGAAAGGAAGGGTAGGAGGACCAGGGCCCAGGGAAGTTAGGCAGTATCAGTGCCCTTCTCCCAGTGCTTTGTGACCACATTTACCCACACTCAGTGGCTGAACCCACAAACACTGTATCTCGGCCTCAGGGGATCAATAACCAGCAGTGCTTATCTGGGGGCTCCCTCCAGAGTCTCTTTTTAGGTTGGGGCTGCTGTCAAAACCAAGGAAGGACCTGCCTCACTGAGAACCTGAGCTCGCTTAGGGGCATTGGCTATATATGGCCCATCTCAAAGACCTGAGTTCTTCTGTCTGTTGTTGACCAAAGTGCTAGGCCAAGGGCATCTGTCTGTGTCATGGTTGAACCTAAGGGCTTGTACTCCAGTATGAGGATCTGAAAGAGAACATGGGTCAGAGTCAACATGGGGCTGAACAATGAGCTTTTATAACTAAATTCAGCAGGGCCTTTTGGTTATGTTGCCATGTTCTGTGAAATGAAAGTGAATCACTAAATCCATATCACCCTCAGCAGAGGGGTTACACAAGGATGTTTACAGAGGATTTGGGGAACCAATGGTACACCTGAGGGGAGAAAGTGATGATCCCTGCAGGGTCCATGCCTTGCCAAGTATCAGACTGGAAGGAAGGTTTACCAGGCATGAACCCAGCCCTTTGAGTGTCCTCAAATGTTGGGACCTGGATACACCTAGCCATTCACTGGTGGCTCAGGAAAAGGTTGTCTAGAAGGAAGTGGCTATAGACATGGAAATAGAATCAGGATGAGGGTGATCATTGATATCCTAGATAGGAGACATCTCCCTATATTCTTGTCTGAGGAGGACTGCAGGTAATGGCAATCCACTGAATGGAATCACACCCTTTGAAACGAAGGAAATGGCTTACAACACAGGACAGGCAGTCTGGGTATGGGTGTGGGTGGGTGGGTATGGGTATGGGTGGATTCTGACCATTAAGGGACAAAGATCCAATCAGTTATTTAGGGTTTGCATTGAAAATTAAAAGCCTAAGATCTTGGGAAGCTATTACCCAAGCTTTTACCCTGTTCTTCTGGGACTCCAGAATGTGAGCACTGATGAACACATGTGTGCACACAGGAGTGAGTGTGCATGTACACACAAAAACCCACAAACCAGTAGGGACTGTGCTCTGAGATCTGGCTAGTAGCAGACTCAAAGAAGTTGATGAGAAGAAGGAAATTTGGTAGGAGCTATTTTCTACATCTGACACAGCTCCTCTAACATCACAGATATTATCCAACCTATGCCTATGGATATGTGGTAGAAGGACATGCTAGAATTATTTGTAATTTACAGAGAAGACCATCCCTGTCAGGCATAATGACTTATCTAGGGTCAAAAAAGGGAAAGAATAGAGAGTTGTGTCTGAAACCAAATGTTTTTCCAAGCTGGGGCCCTGGCTGCACCCAGATCTTCCCTGGGGACATGTGGAGAGGGGCTTGTTGGTGTCACTGTGTACAGATGTAGCCTTTCATAAAGAAAGGGGATAAGGAGATGGAAGATCAGAGCACTGTTTGTGTAGGTGTCAAACCAAGAGTGGACTGTGGTAGTGGTTCCCAGGCAGTGATGTCACTTCCTTGACCACAGACCCCAATAAAACTTGGAACCCCTGCAACCAGGAACCCAGATTCTAGTGTAGTCCAATATCAGGGTTACTTGATTGGACACATCTGATACGGAAAGATGTTCACTTACTGCTTCTCTACTTTCTGGGGCTCTGGCTTCCAGAAACACTAGGGGAATGGCTTTTTCACATGCTGCAGATATTTGCTCAAACCTCGCCCTCAATGCCTCAGGGTATTTGGCAAGAGGTGCCATAAGGTACTTAATATCCAGCAGACTAGGTAATACCCACCCGTCAGAACTATCCAAGGGCAGCCCCATCCCTTCCTCTTGAATTTTAGGGAAAGAGGAATATGTGGGTGTTCCCACCCATGGGCTGGAGGAGGTTGAGCACAGTGGATACCCTGGTGACCCTTTCTTGTTCACACCAACGTCATTGTGAGCAGGGTGAAAAGAGGATTCCTGAGGTGCCTCTTATCTGTGCCAGAGCACATCCACGGCCCTGATAAAGGAGGGCCTTCCCTCTCCACCAGGGTAGCGAGGCACTGTAAATTAGAGGGGCTTCTGGACTTTCATCCACATATCTGTTATTCCTGCTTTAGGGTAAAGGTCTGAGAGCATCTTCTGGAAAATGGGAAGATGTCCTGGGGAGATGTGGTTGGTGTGAGTACTGTCGGAGAGCACAGGGAGATGGAGGATAGCTTCAACCCCTAAGAGGGTCATTCTCCATGCCTGCCCCCTCCCAGCCCTATCTCTACCTCAATTCTGGGACCCAGAACTGAAGATTTAGAAAAAATCACACAGAAGTCTGTTGGAACCTGGATACTGGATGCTCAGAGGGTGCTCTGGAGACCCAGTGAGAGCTCAGGGACCAGACACCCCATACATGTGGGAGATTAGTGTCAGTGGAAAGAGACCCGGTCATGGAACCTAGTGAATAAGGCAGCACATGGCACAGGAGGTAACTTTTGAGCTATTGGGAGGGTCCTGGGTAGGTCTGGCTAGAGACAGAGTCCCTTGGTTCCCACCTTGGTTGTATCTTCCTAAAGCAATGGCATGTGCAAGTAGGGTAGTTAAGAGGCCAGACACCACATCTTCCTGGGTACATGCCATTGAATTCAAGTGGCAAGGTGCAAGGAGACAGGCTGAGGAGTATGTCCAGCTCCCCTGAGGTGGACAGAAATGCTCACACCATTGATCATGGGCCTACATTCATAGTGAATTTCTGCTACTCTTCCATCTGTGACAAGGTCTGTCTCAGGCAGGACTGCCAGATCATAGGTGAAAAGGAGTAAGACTTGTCTCTGACAGGAGCTTGAGGCTCAGGACCCAGGTTCACACAGGGTTCCCTGGGATATTGGTTTGGGAGGGTGCCCTGTACTCTGACTTATCTGCCTACCTGTATGTTGCTAGGACCATTTTTCCATCTTGAGCACATTGCTGGAACAATATCCCAGGGATTTTTTCCATCCCACAAATTTTCCCAGCCTGAAGAGGCTGCTGGCATATCTGGGTCTCAATATGCCAGGCTCAGACCTGGAACGCTGTTCCCAGCTTCTGCTCTCATAGCTGCAACACCTCGAGTCCACGGAGCTAGAGGCTGGTGGTGAGGAGGACTGGGGGTGACTGATGTGGGCCTGAGGAGGAGACAGGTTTCGCCACACTGAGTAAGTCTCTATAAATTGTAGTTGGACCAAGAGGAGTGAGTAGTCTCAGATCCCTGTCCCCATGGGGTTCAGATGGGGAGGCCTTCCAGGGATTGGTTATTGAACGCAGACCACATTGAGTGGTGAGAAGTTTCTTTTATGTATGAGGCAAACGGGAAGTCATTCATGCTTTTGATACTTTCTTTTCTTGGAGCTACAGCACCAGCCCCAGAGCAAGATCCTGATCCACCTCAGGAACTTGTCCCAGAACCCATTCTGGCTCCTGCTGCATCTTTGGAGCCTGAGCTGGCCCACTCCATCCCTGATGCTGTGGCTCACCTGTCACGATGACCAGTGACACCACATGACTGTTGATCCCAGGTCAGGTGGTAATCAGGACTCTAATTCACTCTCCTGAGATGGAAGAACCATCAGCCCCTGTGCCTGACCTGGAGGTCCAGCAGGGTTCTGCCCCTGCCCCTCAGATACCTGAATGGCCTGAACCACCACCTGCCTCAGTGGAGCAACAAGCCTCAGATCCTATGCATCAGGGCTGCACAAGCAGGGCTCTGAAGCTACAGACCCCATCCTTAAACTGGAGAATGTAATGGGTACTGTTAAGTGGGATGTAGAAAGAAATGACTCTTACAGTTCCTGCCTGGTGCCTGGGAGCACGTGTGGAGTCCAGAGGAAAGGCATCCGTGTCAGTGACCAATTTACCCATGTACCTGTTCTTCCACTTGTTGATTCTGGTGTAGTCCTTAAGAAACAGATGCCAAAGGTAAGGTCAGGGAAGATTTCTTCTTAGGCTTTCTTCTCTGAGGTTTATAGATTGGGCTCTTGAATTTACATCTGTGACCCATTTGAGGTTCATTTTCTGTCTTTCTGAAGGGAGGGTCCACGGAACTTCATTCAATCATTTATAATTTTATGTATTGGTAGTTGTAAGAACGGATGTGGTTTAGTCAATGTAGACCTTAGGTTGTCACTTGTAGGGAGTTGTCAATAGATCTGCAAGAATCTGTAGAATAATATGTATTTTCTCCTTCAATAAATTCTCTGAGATTGTGAAGGAAGTCCAAAAGGAGGTTAACTTATATCTTCTGTGGAGATGGAGCAGTGACCCTGTTAAGAGCACAAACACCCCTTTGGTGGCCACAGGAGACATTGCAGGATTTCCCTTACTTGTCTGCAAAACAAGCCACAGTCAATGTTGGGCATCTTCAAGGATTCACAGAGAGATCAAAACAGTTCCATAAAATTCAAATTTTTAGAGTTGTCTTGTACAAAATCTGTGGAAAATGGGCTTTTTCCCAAAGGCATTATTTCGAGGAATATTTTTTGAGTAGCTGAGTCAGGCCCTGGGTTCCAGGATAGAAAGCAGGGAGAATGGTGTGTACTTCCAAAGAGGCACAGGGAGTACGGTGGGATATTGTGGAAAATAACTGGTCCACACCACAGCTCTGTATATCTGGTTGAAAGAAAGCAGTAAAAGAAAACAAGCCATATTTATGGATTCCTTTGCTTACACTAAACATAAAACATTTTAGACAATTTGAAAACTATCACTCAGCATATCTGTATCCTCTTTTCCCAGTTAGAAAACATAAACTTATATTCCCACCTTATTTTTTACTTATTAGGAGAAGATGGTGTCATATATTGAATGACTCTACAAAAATCCTTGTAGAACAAACAGATGGTTTAAGTCTTAAACACAAGGACACAGATTCTATATACAAAATTATTTTCATCTCTATACACGATAACATGCCATCAAAGCAGAAATTAAGAAAATAATTTGTAATTGATAACAACTCAAAAAGAATAAAATACATAGGAATTATTTTCACCTGGAGGTGAAAGACCTGCATCCTGAAAACTTAAATCATTAATGAAAGAATTTGAAGAAGACAGAGTTAATTCTGCAGACGTCCAATATTAATGGAGCCCTAGAATATATGTAATGTGAAGATCCACACTGCATAAAACAATCTAAATATTCAGTGCAAACCCCATCAAGATATAATGGTATTTTTAGAAATAAAACCAATAATCCTACATAACATAATAATACCACAGAAGGCCCTGAATAGCCAAAGCCATCTGGAGAAAAAACAAACCTGGAGGAATCATGATTTCTGAACTCAAAATCATTACAAAGTTGTAGAAATGGAAATTATATGGTATCGACCTACAGACAGACACACAGATCAATGGAACAGAGCAGAAACCCATGAAAAAAAAAACACACATATGTAGTCAATTGATTTAAAACAAAAACTCCAAGAATATAAAATAGGGAAGCAACAGTCTCTACAATAAGTGCTTTGGAAACACTGGGCAACCTCAAGTAAAGCAGTTCAACTGAATGTCTATCCCACCTGATCCACAACAACAATGTCACAATGTGTCAAGAACTTCAAAGAAACAGCTACACCCATAAAATATCTAACTGGAAATTGGGCAGAATGTTATTAACACCCCTGCCTTTTTATAGTAAACTCCATAACCAAAATTTGAACTCCAGATTCTGAGATCTAGAGTCAGACGCTGTGCTCACTGAGCCAGTTAAGAACCTATTAAAACTGTGTGGCACAGAGGTTTCAGAATATATCTCTTCATTCATCCCCTTAACACACATTTTTGAAGAATGTTTCTTGAGATCCTTCTGACACTGAGTTTTGGATTTGACATCAGAAGTAAAGGCTACAATGAAAGATAAACAACTGGGACTGCATCAAGATAAAAGCCTTCTGTACATCAAAGGAAATCTCCGGTCATCAACATATTGAAAAGACAACATACTGAAAAGGGGAAAATATTTGCAAGCTACCTAACTGATAAATGTCTCATACACAAAATATTGAAGAACTCATACCACTCAATAACACATAAACAGATAGCAGTTACAAGATCAGCAGTGTTCAGACTAGATATTTTTTCAAAGAAAACACACAGAGGGCCAACAAATACATGAAGAGATGTTCACCACCACTTATCACGAGGGAAATGCAAATAAAAGCCCAAAATGATGTCACCTGTCACCTGTCAGAATGACTAGTATCCAGAAGACCAAACAAGAATTTTGGCCAAAATGTGGAGGAAAGGGAACTGTGCTCTATTGGTGGGAATGTAAACGGGCTCTGTTGGTAGGACTGTAAATGAGTGCAGCCACTATGGAAAAGAGTGTCAAATTTTCTCAAAAAATTCACATAGGGGCACCCTGCTGATGCAATCAGAAGAGTGAGTGACTCTTGATCTTGGGGTCATGAGGTTGAGCCCCACATTGGTGGTAAAGAGTACTTAAAAAATGGATATAGAACAACCATGTCATCCAACAATTCTCCTCTTATGTATTAGAATGAATCCAAGTCTTCTCTCTTCTACAGTGAAGGTGTACAAGGGTGCCTGGGTGGCTCAGTCATTAAGCATCTGCCTTTGGCTCAGGTGATGATCCCAGGGCCCTGGGATTGACCCCCACATTGAGCTCCCTGCTCAGTGGAGAGTCTGCTTCTTCCTCTCCCAATTCCCCTGCTTGTGCTCTCTCTCTCTCTCTCTCTCTCTCTCTCTCTCTCTCTCTCTCTCTGTGTGTGTGTGTCCTCTCTGTCAAATAAATAAATACAATCTAATAAATAAATAAATAAATAAATAAATAAATAAATAAATAAAATAAGATGAAGGCATATAATTTGATGTGCCCCAATGTTTCATTCTAGCACTGAGAGTCTCTGCTTCTTTGAAGTAGATTGTGAAGGGTCCTGGCCAGCAATCTAATTTTTAAAGTCTCAGGTCAACTGACCTCCAGAGCTCTACTCAAATCCTGAGAGGTTAGCTCTCAGTCTATTCCCCTTGTACCCACAGCTATGTCTTCCCCAATCTGTCCAGACCCAGCCCACCACCACCTAGGAACTTCACATAGCTTGTGGTTTGGCTGACCCAAGAATTGCTGAGTCAGCACTGGACCCAAATTTATATCCTGACCTGCCCCCTACAGACATGCTTGGGTCACAGGAACCTACTAACTACTTAGCAGAATGCTCACAGAATCACAGGCCTCCAACCTGTATAATTGCTGATCAGGGAGCATCTCCCAGCCATTGCAGTTCAACTGTATCCAACAAGCCATCATGTGTTCTGTGAAAATCCCTTCCACTCTTGTCCCTCAAACAGTTGAGACTCTCAGCAGCAGGTGAGAACAGGTTAAGTCACATGCACATGATCACCAAAATCTTGCTGACTTTAAGTCTTCTGCTACTGATGCAGATATTTTCTTCCCAGCTTAGCAGTATCTGGAAGTGAGGATACTTTACTGAGTCGTCTGATCTTGAAACCTTAGACCCTTCATCTATCCCATGGTCTAATGTGCCTAGCATCTTCCTTCTGCCCTCAGAAATCTTTTCTTCATAAAGTCCAACCCTTTGCACTGAGTGCTGCAATCACCTATGGGATCCTCCAGGTAACTCTCTTGATCCTTAGAACATCCCTGTTGATGACATGGGGACAATAATCTGGAGTTTATGGATTTCTAGGAGTTTCTGGAGTGAATAAGTGATATATATCAGTCCAGCTGTCTCAGATTTTGTTTTGTGGAGGGAAACATTGACACTGATAGGGCAAACAAAATCCACTCAAATGCAACATACTTCATATATCTATACATTATCAAAAAGTAAACTTCAATCCATAATTTGTCTCATTTTATATTTATATTTATGCAAAATGATGACTTAAGTTTGTTTCCTTCAAAAGGTCCACATAACACAGCAAGAGGTTATTTTATGTGGTCAATTTGAACAGAAACCTAAGCGGTGCTTTTCCTCTCCCATCACTGAGCTTCCCTTCCTTCAAATTGGAATACATAGCCTATTCTTTATCCCTCTTTGGAAGAAAGCCAGGTGCCCATCTTAATGCTCCATCCCTGAAAAACATCTTTTGTTTCTTTTTTTTTTTCTTTTTTACTTTCTTTCTTTGTTTTTTGTTTCTTTGATTGTTTGTTTTTTGGATAGTGTCTTCGGTAATCACACAGAATCCATGGCTGTCCCAGGTGAGAAGAAAGATTATCCTCAAGGGAACTGAATTTCTACTTTTCATAACATTATCTAAGGTGAAATGTTAGATCCGAATAGGGAAAGTTTGGAGTGAATTTTCCTCAAATCCTTCCAGAGGTAGGTGTGGGATGTGACTGCCCCAGGGCCTGACTGTCACAGCAAGGAGCACTGCTCCAGAACTCTAGACTTTGAAGACTGTGGGAGGGTTAACTCTGAAACTGCCTGTAATCAAAGGAGTTTGGTAATGAGGGAAGGAGAAACAGTGAAGCATCTGTGTGGGAAATACCCATTGGATGCTAAAAGTACTATAAATGCTGAGCAAGAAATAGGCCTGATGTCTTGCACCTGACATGTGCCCCTCAATGAAGGTTCCAGAGCAAGGACTAAAGCCACAGTTGATGCCAAACTCAGAGTAGAAATTTACAGTCCCTTCCAGGTGGTGGATGTGAAAGTGCGGGGGCATTGAAAGCAAGGCACCAAAACTTCAGTGCCCCGTTTTTCATATGCTGGTCATGTGCCTATGTAGTGTTCAAGTCTCTGTTACCTCACATAGCACACAAAGACCATGTTGGTGCCTTTTCTTTCCTTATGCTTCATCAAATGCCATTAGAGAAATCTAAAGCTTGTTCAGAGGTGAGGTTTATTGTTAGATGAAGTTATTACTGACTCAATAACAGAGATTCTGAAGTATGTGGTTTTTTTTTTTTTTTTTTTCACTTACAATCCTGTGAACATGTTTTTCAGTGGTGATGACATTTCTTCCCAGGTTTATTGAGGTACTACTTAGTGTACAACAAACTCCTGAGGCCCAAGCAGCACAAAGCTTCCCTCAAGAGAAGGCAGAGGGTCCAAGTGGATGCTCATTACTAACAATCCTTGTCTTGACCTCTGGGCTTTACCTGTAGGACTGGTAGTCCTACTTTGAGAAGTACAGTCATCATGAGTTAAAAATTTGCCATACTAGCATTTGTAGGAGCTTCCACAGTGATGACCCCTTGCCAATGCTTAAGGGGTTCTTTAGATAAACAGAAAACAGAAGGAAAGTAAATATAAAAAGAGATAAATAGAAATAAAATGAAAACTTCCATTCTCTTTCTATGAAGCCAGCATTACCTTGGTCCTCCAACAGGGAAAGATCCCATCAAAAAGAATTTCAGACCCATATCCCTGATGAATATGGACACCAACATCTCAACAAGATCTTAGCTAATAGGATCCAACAATACATTAAAAAGATTATCTCCCATGACCCGGTAGGATTGATCTCTGGGAGGCAAGGGTGGTTGAATATTTACAAATCAATCAATGTGATAGAACAAATCAATAAGAGAAGAGAGAACCACATGGTCCTGTCAATTGATGCAGAAAAAGTATTTATAAAAATTAGAATCCATTCATGTTTAAAACGCTTCAATGTAAAGGGATAGAGGCAACATTCCTCATCTTCATAAAATCTATCTATGAAAAGCCCACAGTGAATATGATTCTCAATGTCGAAAAGCCTTCTCTTTGAAATCAGGAACACGAGAAGGATGCCCAGTCTCGGCACAGTTCTTCAACATAGTACTAGAAGTACTAGAAACAGCATTCAGACAACAAAAAGAAATAAAATGTACTCAATTTAGGGAAGAAGGAGTCAAACTCTTTCTCTTCACAGGCGACATGAAGCTTTATATGGAAAACACGAAAGACTCCACCCCCAAAATACTAGAACTCATATAACAATTCAGTAATGTGGCAGGATTAAAAAAAATGCCCAGAAACCATGAAAATATAGAAAGGGAAATTAGAGAATTGATTTCATTTACTATGGCACCAAGAACCACAAAATACCTTGGAATAAACCTAACCAAAGAGGTAAAGGATCTATACTTAAGGAACTAAAGAACACTCATGAAAAAAATTGAAAAAGAAAAAAAATGGAAAAGAATTCCACGCTCATGGATCAGAAGAAAACATTGTTAAAATGTCTGAATCTATAGTTCAATTCCACCCTGGTCAAAATTCCACTAACATTTTTTAAAAGTGCTGGAACAAATAGTCCTAAAATTTGTAAGGATCCAGAAAAGACCCCAAATTGCTAAGGAAATTTTCAAAAGAAAAACAAAAGTGGGGGATCATGTTGCCTGATTTCAAGCTGTACTACAAAACTGTGATCACAAATACAGCATGTTACTGGCCCAAAAACAGGCACATAGACAAGTGGAAGAGAGGAGAGAGCCCAGATATGGCCCCAAAACTCTATGGTCAAATAATCTTTGACAAAACAGCAAAAAATATCCAGTGGAAAAAAAGCCAGTCTCTTCAAAAAATGGTGCTGGGAAAATTGGACAGCTATATATAGAAGAATGAAACTTGACCATCTGCTTACACCATACACAAAGCTAAACTCGAAATGGATAAAAGACCTCAACTTGAGGCAGGAATCCATCAGAATCATAGAGGAGAACATAGGCAGTAACCTCTTCAACATCAGCCACAGCAACTTCTTTCAAGATATGTCTCCAAGGGCAAAGGAAACAAAAGTGAAAGTGAACTTTTGGGACTTTATCAAGATCAAAATCTTCTGCACAGCAAAGGAAACAGGCAACAAATCAAAGAGGCAACCCACGGAATGGGAGAAGTCATTCAGAAATGACATTATGGGGCGCCTGGGTGGCTCAGTGGGTTAAGCCGCTGCCTTCGGCTCAGGTCATGATCTCAGGGTCCTGGGATCGAGTCCCGCATCGGGCTCTCTGCTCAGCGGGGAGCCTGCTTTCCTCTCTCTCTCTCTCTGCCTGCCTCTCTACCTACTTGTGATCTCTGTCTGTCAAATAAATGAATAAAATCTTAAAAAAAAAAATGAAATGACATTATGGACAAGGGGCTGTTGCCCAAGATCTATAAATAACTCCTGAAACCCAACACCAAAAAAAAAAAAAAAAAAAAAAAAAAAGATAATCTTGTCAAAAAATGGGCAAAACACATGAACAGACACTTCTCCACAGAAGACATACAAATCGCTAACAGACACATGAAAAAATATTCATCATCATTACCATCAGGTAGATTAAAATCAAAACCACATTGAGATACCACATTACACTGGCCAGAGCAGCCAAAATTAATAGGACAGGAAACAACATGTGTTGGAAGAAATATGGAGAAAGGGGAATCCTTTTACACTGTTGGTGGGAATGCAAGTTGGTGCAGCCGCCTTGGAAAACAGTGTGGAGATTCCTCAATAAATTAAAAATAGAGCTTCCCTATTACCCTGCAATTGCACTACTGGGTATTTACCCCAACGATACAGATGTAGTGAACAAAAGGGCCATCTGTACACCAATGTTCACAGCAGCAATGGCCACAGTCACCAAATTGTGGAAAAGTGCCAAGAAACCCTTCAACAGACGATGGATAAAGAAGATATGGTCCATATATACAATGGAATATTATACATCCATCAGAGGGGATGAATACCTAAAATTTGTATCAACATGGAGGACTGGAGGAGATTATGCTGAGGTAAATACGTCAAGCAGAGAAAGACAATTATTATATGGTTTCACTTACTTGTGGTTCATAGGAAATTACATCGAGGACATTAGTAGAAGGCAAGGAAAAGTGAATTGGGGGAAATTGTAAGAGAAGAGGAAGCATGAGAGACTGTGGCTTTGATGAACAAACTGAGGGTATTTTAGGGGAGGGGATATAGGGATAGGTGAGTCTGCTGTTGGGTATTAAGGAGGGCATTTGTTGTATGGAGCAGTGGGTATGGTGCATGAATAATTAATCTTGGAACTCAGAAAAAAATAAATTTAATTTTAAAAATAATCATTTATTTACTTATAGGAATCTTAATAAAATATGAAGACTGAAAAAATTCATTTTTAAATGTAATAATTATGCTATTTTATATCTTTATGAGATTTAAAGCAAAACATCCATGACCAACATTCTCCTATTGATAAAAATTGCCTCATTTACTAACTTTATAAAAATAAACTTCCTAGATTTCTACTCTACTGAAAATTACTTCAGATTTCATTCAGCAGAATAAGGGTGTATTTACAAGGTCAGTAGTAAAATATTTATGAGAAGACTTTCCATTGTAGCTTTTTTTTTTTCTATATTGCCCTTTTACCACAGAGGATCTAGGAGACAACACACTGAGAACCAAGAGTGATTCTAACTGGTTCTCAGATGTTAATCAAAATGAAGTCTTAAATATCCTCTTTCAGAGCATAGGGAGGTCACTCACTTCATAAAACATACCTGAATAATATAACTTTAAAATATTATTAAGGACACCTGAGTGGATCAGTCATTAAGTGTCTGCCTTTAGCTCAGGTCATGATCCCAGGATCCTGGGATCAAGCCCCACATCAGTCTCCCTGTTCAGTGGGAAGCCTACTTCTCCCTCTCCCACTCCTGCTTGTATTCCCTATATGGTTATCTCTCTCTGCCAAATAAATATATTATTCATATATCTATATAGATATAGATAAATATATATTTTAATTTTGCAACTTGACACTGTTCCAAAAAAGTTTCAGGGATGAATAAAATTTAAAACAATGTCAAATAGAGCTTCTCTATGACCCTGCAATTGCACTACTGAGTATTTACCTCGAAGATACAGATGTACTGAAAAGAAGGGCCATCTATACCCCAATGTTCATAGCAGCAATGACCGCAGTCGCCAAACTGTGGAAACAGCCAAGATGCCCTTCAATGGATGAATGAATAAGGAAGATGTGGTCCATATACACTATGGAGTATTATGCCTACATCAGAAAGGATGAATACCCAACCAACATGGATGGGACTGGAAGAGATTATGGTGAGTGAAATAAGTCAAGCAGAGACAGTCAATTGTCATATGGTTTCACTTATTTGTGGAGCATAAGAAATAACACGGAGGACATGGGGAGATGGAGTGGAGAAGAGAGATGGGGGAAATTGGAGGGGGAGATGAACCATGAGAGACTGTGGACTCTGAAAATCAAACTGAGGATTTGGAGGGGCAGGGGTGGGACATTGGGTGAGCCTGGTGGTGGGTATTATGGAGGGCATCTATTGCATGGAGGATGGATGTGATGCATATACAATGAATTCTGGAACACTGAAAAGTAATTTAATTTTTTTTTTAAAGAGAAGATATGAGTCTCTATCTGAGGACTGTGCCTGGGTGAAACCAGAGCAGGGGTCCCCAGGGGTGAGCAGGTGCTCCAGGCCCACTCAGATATCTATAATGGGCTGGGTTGGGCCCTTTCATTCAGGAAGCATTCAGGAAGTCTCACTCATCACAGGCGATCCTTTAGGAGCTGACTGTGAACCCTGCACAAAGCAGACAGCACTCCAGGATCCAGACTAGTTAGGGGTCAAACAGTGACACAGGACATGATGAGAGGTAGCATCCACAGGACATTTTATGTGAAGACTCCTGGCTTCCACTAGATACGGGTGTATTTTCTGCAGCTATGATGAGGTTGGCAGAGCCCAGGAGCAGTGGAATGTGTGAGTGAGCTTTGGCTGATACATGAGGGCCTTCTCTTACCACCAGGAAGCCAGAGAACTGTGAGTTGGAGGGACACTCGGACCCTCATCCCACACATCGGTGATTTCTCCTTAAGGGTGAAGGTCTGAGAGTTCCTCCTGGAGAAAGGAAGGGGCCCTGAGGAACTGTGGATTTGGGCACCTTTGCAGAGCAGAGGGGGCTGGAGGACAGCTTTAGCCCCTAAGGGAGTCATTCTTCATCCAGGCCCCTCACAGCCCTGACTCTACACCAATCCAGGGATGCAGAACAGAGGCCATTGGAAACATCACACTTAGCAATCCATTGGAACCTGGACACTGGGTGTTCAGAAGACCCAGAGAGAGTTCAGGGACCAGACATTCCACACCCTGTGGGAGAATAGTGTCAGTGGAAGGAGACCCACTCATGGAAACTAGTGATAGAGGCAGCACAAGGGCAGAGGAGGTAACATTTGAGGTACTGGGAGGGTCCCGGAAAGGCCTAGATAGAGACGGAGTCCCTTAGTTCCCCCCTTGGTTGGATCTTCACAGCACAGTGGTATGTGCAGCGAGGGTAATTAAGAGGGCAGACACCACCCCTCCCTGGGAACATGCAGTTGAATTCTGTGGCAAGTGGACAAGGAGAAAGACTAAGGAGTGTGTCCAGCTCCCCAGAAAGGACAGAAATTCTCACACGATTGATCATGACTCACATTCATAGATCCTTTTTGCACCCTATCATCTATGATGAGAACTTTCTCAGGCAGGACTGCCAGATGACAGGTGGATGAAGACGAGAATTCGTCTCTGACAGGAGCTGGAAGCCCAGGGACCCAGGTTCTCACTGAGGTTCCCTGGGATTTTGGTTTGGGAGGGAGTTCTGTCCTCTTACTCTTCTGCCCAGCTATCTATCCCCAGGGACATCTCCATCTTGACCACATGGCCAGAACAATAACCCGAGGATTTTGTCCAGGCCCCAGAATTTCCCAGCCTGAATATGCTGCTGGTAAACCTGGGGCTCAATACGCCAAGCTCAAATTTGGACCATCATGCCTGGCTTCTGCTCTCACACCTGCAACAGCTTGAGCCCATGGAGACAGAGTCTGGGAATGAGAAGTTCTGGGTTGACTGATGTTGGCCTGTGGAGGGGGCTGAGAGGGCCACACTAACCAAGCCTAGAGTACACTTAAGCTGAGGGGAGTGAGTAGTCTCAGATCCCTGTCCCCATGGTCTTTAGTCAGGGAGAGCTCCCAGGTATTGGTTCTTAGACACAGAAGACATTGAGTGTTGGGGAAATTTTCCTTTATTTCGAAGGGACATGGGAAGTCAATCATGCTGATGACACTTTCTCTTCAAGGACCTACAGCATTAGGCCCAGAAAAAGATCCTGAACCACCTCAGGAACTGGCCCAACTACCACTGTGGTGCCTGCTGTATCTTCAAACACAAAGCTGGCCCACCCCATCCCTTGTGCTGGAGCTCAACTTTCAGTAAGAGCAGTGGCGCCACCTCCCCTGTTGGGGCCAGGGAAGGTGGTAGTCAGAGCTCTAATTCACTCTCCTGAGATGGAAGAACTATCAGGCCATTCACTTGACCCAAAGGTCCAGCAGGGTTCTGCCCATGCTCCTTTTTTATTCTTGAGGGGCTCAAATCAGCACTTGTCTCAGTGGAATAACAGACTCAGCCGCCAAGCAGCACCTTATGCTAGCTGAAACCCCAAGGATGGGGCTCCTTGCCCTCTTTATCATTTTTGTGTTTTGTATACACTTGTAAAATGGCTTAATTTTGTTCGTTGAATAAAGTATTATTAGAGTTTACTTAAAAGTTTACTCTGGTCCTCTTCAATGGTATATTGAGGTGCCTTTAAGTACTTTAAGTGTGTTGCACAACTAATTACTTATAGAACATTTACATCACAGAGAAACCTGGACTACTTCTCAATCACTGCTCATTACTGTGCCCCAGTCCCTGCAACCACTGCTCTTTGCTCTGTCTCTGGTACTACACCTCATCTGTGATTTTCATGTGACTTGAGTCCTACAATGTGACCTTCTCTGTCTGAGTACAGAATATAAGAAAGATATATAATTTTTTCATTGTTTTATACAGTAACATTTTATTACAAACAAATGTTCTTGAAAGAACTATCCTCATGGGAAGCCCCAAAATAAGCTACTCTCATTATCTGGGGTAGTGTTCCCTTTCATAAGGATATCATGAATGACAGAAACGGGGGAAAAATCTGGGTCCATGAGACACCTTTTAATTCTTTCATTATCCTTCATAGGCCATGTTTAAATTATTCTAGTGGGCAATTTATAAAAAAAAAAATTAAAATTACATCTTAAATCTTCCCATTTATTACTAACAAGTCAGGTAATAGAGTAAATAGTTCTTTAGTTTTAAGCCAGAAGGTGTTTATGTAGTAAAATAATGACTTAAATATGACAAAAAGAAGACTAGTTCCTTCTCTAGGAAATAATCGCCTGTAATGGATTTTGCCCCAATTCCAATGACTTTCCCTCTGGGGTGTGTGTGTGTGTGTGTGTGTGTGTGTGTGTGTGTGTGTGTGTTATGCTGTGGGGGAAAGTTAGTAAGAGTTTTCTGGCTGCGCTCTCCTTCTACCTGATGTCCCCACGGTGGACAGGCACTGTCACTGCTATCTTCTTGGGCATTCTCAGTGACAGCAGTCAAAGACCCATCATTGAACAACTGAGCCATTTCCAATTATTTGACTCTCATCATTCAAGTGCTAAGTAAATCTGTGCCACAAGTCTGTTTCTTTCTGTCTGATTCCTACAAGTTTCACCACGTGAACACTTTAATTCAGGGACATTCCCCTTGTACTGATGGTGTTAGAAGTGCTTAATAATCAAAGGAGTGATGAGGCCCATGGTGGAGGGACTCAGGCTCCTGAAAGACCACATGAAGAAGCTCAGTCTCCAATCTGAAGATCCACTCAGCACTGTCATGTGAGGAAATCTATGCAAAATGCCACCATAATTAGTGGATTTATAATAAATAAAAGATTGAGCGTAAAAGTGTACACTTAGGCCTTCAAGACATGACTGGAAACACACTCCTTTGTGTATTTCTTTGTCATCTTTCCTCTTGTGTTGATGGTGTCAGAGGTGCATGACAACCCAGGGAGTTAGAAGGCCCATGGTAGAGTAACTCTGCATTCCTGAAAGACCACATAAAGGATTTCAGTCTCTTAATCTTAAGAGTCCCCCAGCATGGTCATGGGGGGAAATCTGTGGTGATATGCTACCAAAATTTGGGGAGTTACTTGATAATTTAGCATAATGTAATATGCCTACAACATGTTGAAGTCAACAAGTTAAATCCAAAAGTTATCAGCCAAAAACCTTTAAAAATGACCAAAGAGGGATGTCTGGGTGGCTCAGTGGTTTAAAGCCTCTGCCTTTGGCTCAGGTCATGATCCCAGGGTCCTGGGATCGAGCCCCGCATCGGGCTCTCTGCTCAGCAGGGAGAATGCTTCTTCCTCCTCTCTCTATGCCTGCCTCTCTGCCTACTTGTGATCTCTGTCTGCCAAATAAATAAAAATCTTTAAAAAAATGACCAAAGAGACACCTGGATTTCTCATTCAGTAGGATACTTGACCTCTGGGTTATGAGTTGGAGCTCCACATCAGGCATTTCTAAGTTTCTTAGAAATCAAAAACAAAAAAAAAAAAAAAAGAAAAAAAAGGACTTACAGATGAGCAAAATCAATGAGGCTTAAACGATGGAGCTGGTCAGTGTTGGGATGGATCCTGTCTCCCATTCATTCAGCCACTGGACACTGCACACTCAGGTGGTTCCAGTGCTTATCAGCCAACCAGGTTCTCCATCTAAGAACTCAGGGTCCAGAGGGGAAGATGGACAAACAAGAAACAAAAATGAGAATGAAAAGAGCAATTGATCCATAGGAAAATAGCAAGGGACTACAAATGAATCCTGAGCTCCACCAGGTGAGGGGTATGACAAGGCTATCTTGAGATGATATTGAAAATTCCTGTGGCAGGAAAAGAAGGAGATAGCCCTGCACAAATCTGAATGTATTAAGCCTGGCAGAGGACACCATGGAGCAGAGCATTGGTGGCAGAATTTGATGTTCCCAGAGTGAAGATTAGAAAGGAGGCCACTGTGGCCAGAGGAAGCTGAGGAAGAGAGCAGAGAGGGATGGTAGGAGGGACAGGGCCCGGGGAAATTCGGCAGTATCAGTGACCTTCTCCCAGTTCTGTGTGACCACATTTCCACACACTCAGTGGCTGAACACTCAAACACTGTCTCACGGTCTCAGGGGATCAGGAATCCAGCAGTGCTTAACTGGGGGCTCCTTTCAGAGTCTCTCATTAGGTTGGGGCTGTTGACAACACCAAGGGAGGACCTGCTTCTCTGAGAACCTGAGCTCACTTAGGGGCATTGGCCAGATATAGCCCAACTCAAAAACCTGAGTTATTCTGTCTGTTATTGACCCACAGTGCTAGGCCAAATGCATATGTCTGTGCCATGGTTCAACCTAAGGGCTTGTACTCCAGTATAAGGATCTGATAGAGAACATGGGTCAGAGTCAACATGGGGCTGGGCAATGAGCTATTTAACTAAATCTCAGCAGGGACTTTGGGTCATGTTGCAATTTTCTGTGGAATGGAAATGAATCAATAAATCCAGACCACACTTAGGGGAGGGGGTTACACAAGGATATATGCAGAGGATTAAGGGAACCAACAGTACCTGTGAGGGGAAAAGGTGATGATCCCTGTGGGGTCTGTGCCTTGCCCAGAATCGGACTGGTAGGAAGGCTTACCAGGTATGAATCCAGCTTTTTGAGGATCTACAAAGGTGGCATCCTGGTGCACATAGACATTCACTGGGGGCTCTGGAAAAGGTTGTCTAGAAAGAAGTGGCTATATACATGGAAATGTTATCAGGCTGAAGCTGATCATTGATATCCTGAAAGGAGACCTCTCCCCATGTTGTTCTCTGAGGAGGAACCCAGATTATGGCAAACCACTGAATGGACCCCTATCTACATCACACGCATTGGAAAGGAGGTAATGGCTTGCATCCCAGGACAGACACTCTCTAAGGGTTAGGGTGAATTCTGACCATAAAGGGCCAAGACACCAATCCCTTCTTTAGGGTTTTCATTGAAAATTAGAAGCCTAAGATCTTGTGAAACTATTACCCACCCATTGTAGGTGTGGCTCTCATCTTCTGGGACTCCAGAATGTGATCACTGATGAACACATGTGTGCACACAGGAGCGAGAGTGCATGTACACACAGAAACACACAAACCAGTAGGGACCGTGGGGTGGGATCTGACTAGTAGCAGATTCAAAGAAGTTGATAGGAGGAAGGAAATTTGGTTGGAGGTATTTCCTACATGTGACACCGCTCCTCTAACATCATAAATATTATCTAACCTATGCCTGTGTATATCTGGTAGAAGGACATGGTAGAATCATCTGTATTTTACAGAGACGACCATCCCTGTCAGGCACAATGACTTATCTAGGGTCAAAAACAGGTAAGAACAGAGAGTTTTGTCTTAAACCAAATGTGTTTCCAATCTGGGGCCCTGGCTGCACCTAGATCTTCCCTGGGGCCCTGTGGAGAGGGGTATGTTGGTGTCACTGTGTACAGATGTGGCCTTGCATGCAGAAAATGGATGAGGAGATGGCAAACCAGAGCACTATACAGTGCTTAGGTGTAAAACCAGTAGTGGACTCCAGTAGGGGTTCCCAGCAGTGATGTCACTTCCTTGACCACAGACCCCAACAGAACTTGGAACCTCTGCAACCAGGTACCCACATTCTAGTGTAGTCCAGTATCAGGGTTACTTGACTAGAGACATTTGATATGGAAAGGTGTTCTCTTGCTTCTTGCCTAGTTTCTGGGGCTCTGGCTTCCAGAAACCACAAGGGAATGGCTTTTTCACATGCTGCAGACATTGACCCAAAATCTCACTCCCAATACCTCAGGGCATTTCGCAGGAGGTGCCATAAAGTACTTAATATTGAGCAGACTAGGCGATTCCCACCCCTGTGAACCATCCAAGGGCATCCCCATCCCTTCCACTTGAGTTTTAAGGAAAGAGGAATATGTGGGAGTTCCCGACCATGGGCTGTAGTACGTTGAGCACAGTGGATACCCTGGTGATCCGTTCTTTGTTCACATCAATGTCATGGTGGGCAGGGTGGAAAGAGGATTCCTGAGGTATCTCTTACCTGTGCCAAGCCCATACAAGATCCTGAAGCTGTGCCACCTTTCTCTCCTTGATGGAGGTTTGTGAGTACTGGGGTGTGGTGTGTCTGGAATGGAGTGCCCTTGGTCTGAAGACCAGGAAAGGCCTGCAGACAGGGCTCTGAGGTCTCCTGCCTGACTGCTGGGCACTGTCTTTACATACCTCTAGAAAGGTGATGAGGCAGGAGCTGAAAGATGAGATCCTATTCTATACCTCCTTGAAGGACAAGAAGGTGCCCCAACAGCCAACAGAGTCCAGCACTGGTTTGAGATGAGTGCAGGAGTTGGGGAAATCCCACTCCAAGGGCACCAGTAGAGAACAAAGGACACCACTTCCTAGAAGGTAGCCTGGGCTTCTAGGGTCCTGTACTCACATGCATCTCCATCCCTTCTCTTCTCAAATATTGCCCTTCTGGTCCTGCCCACACCTTGGACAGAAGCAGAGTCATTGTCCACTTATTTATAAGAATATCATTAAAGAGATTTTAAACCATGTCTCATCTCATTTATGTAGAGTTATTTTGCACTGTGTTATGCATTTTTCCTATCTCGTGCTCCCAGGTGTCCCCATTGGCCCAATAGCTCTTCCCCAAGTTCTGCAAGTCTTGCAAATGATCATGGTGAATTGGGAGACTTTTATCCAAAAGGACCTCCAGCTCAGGTACTCTGTCTCTTGCTCTGCCCTTTTGCTTTGAATGAACACATCTTTGGGGCCCCTCCAGGGTCAGGATCAGGGGCTCCACTGTGCTGTACACCATTACAGAAGGCCAGTCATTTATCACAGACATTGAGCTATTTACTGAAGCAGGAATTTGATGTGATCCCCTCCTATTGACAACACACAGTGCTGGATCCTACATCCTTCGTGCTCTAATATCCTAAGCCCTCTCACCTTAAACATCTCTATGTTCTTGTTTCAAGAATGGGATATGTTATCAGAAATCACAGGATTCGGGACGCCTGTGTGGCTCAGTTGGTTAAGCGGCTGCTTTCGGCTCAGGTCATGATCCCGGGATCTTGGGATCAAGTCCCACATCAGGCTCCTTGCTCAGCAGGGAGTCTGCTTCTCCCTCTGTCTCTGCCTGCCACTCTTAGTCTGCCTGTGCTCACTCTCTCTGACAAATAAATAAAAAATCTTAAAAAAAAGAAAGAAAGAAATCACAGGATTCATGCCATTCATGCAGGGTGGTGCTATCAGTACTCAGCTCACAAAGTGACCTGAGATACTATCAGTTTAGACACCATTTACTTCAATTCTTATATGGCTGCCAAGAACCATTTTTCTTTTTCCTTAAAGGTTTATTAATTGATTGGTTGATTGATGGATTTGAGAGTGAGGCAGGGGAGAGTGGGGAGAAGCAGAGGGAGAGAGAGAATCCTCAAGCAGACACTGCCCTATGGGCACAGCCCTACAAGGGGCACAGTCTCAGGACATTGAGAATATGACCTGAACCAAAACCAAGAGCCTTATGATTAACCCAAGGAAACACTGAGTCACCTTATTCTTTTTAGGACTGTGGGCTCTCTTGTCCCACCTCCTGCCATAAGTAACTGAGATCTGGAGGGGTCAGTCTTCCCTCCAACACCCAATTCTCCTGGTGGCTATAGCACTGACTCATGTCTCCTCTGATTCACCTCATCGTAAAAAATGGCTCAATCAGAAAGAGAAATGAGACCTCCATGCATTTACCAACCAGGCCAACATGCTGGAGACAGAAATAGAACAGTTGGCACCTGCCTTCCTAAGAAGAGATCTAAACTCTGTCTACATGTTCCTGGGTACATACTGAAGGATTTGCCACCACCCAAGATGTGCTGGACCTCCTATTTGAAAGGTGAGCACCCTGTCCCTAACTGTCAAGTGTGATTTGGCCAATGTCTGGTTGTGAGGCTTTGGCATGTCTCCAAACTTCCCCAAGCCTCAGTTTGCTCTTAATTGGGGCAGAGTTATTGTAGGGACTCAGTGGAGACTTGTAGGGAAAGTACACCTGGGTACTTGCTCTGTGGAATAGCCTGCTAGAGGGACTGTGGTCACAATATTTGAGCATTCTCCTGCTCCTCATGATGAAGCCTCTGCCTCATCCCTCACTATCACTATGGTCTTGAGCTGGGCTGTTTTGCCATTGAAAGGGAGATCTGGGGTCTGTGTCTGGGTGAATCCAGAGCAGGTAGCCCTGGGTGTGATCACGGGGCCAGGACCACTCAGATATCTGTGATGGGCGGGTTGGCGCCCTTTCATTCACCACAAATTCAGGAAGCCCCACTCAGTGGAGGCATTTATATAGGAGCTGAATATGACCCCTATACAGAACAGAGAGCACCTCAGGGCTGCAGACTAACCAAGGCTCAGACAATGAGAGGTAGCATCCACAGGACATTTCATGTGATGCCCCATGGCCTCCTCTAGATATGGGTGCATTTTCTGCATCTATGATAAGGTCAGCAAAGCCCAGAAGAAGTGGAACGTGTGAGTGATCTTCAGCTGATAAAGGAGGGCCTTCTCTCTCCATCAGGGTAGCGAGGTACTGTGAATTAGAGGGCCTGCGTACCTTCACCCACACATCTGTTATTCCTGCTTTAGGGTAAATGTCTGAGAGCATTCTCTGGAAAATGGGAAGGTGTCCTGTGGTGATGTGGTTTGTGTGTGACACTGTGGAAAAGCAAAGTGGGATGGAGGACAGCTTCAAACCCTAAGAGGGTCATTCTTCATCCCTGCCGTCTCCCAGCCCTATCTCTATCCCAAATCCAGGACCCTGAACTGAGGATTTAGGAACCATCATTCAGCAGTCTGTTAGAACCTAGACACTTGGTGCTCAGAGGGTGCTCAGGAGACCCTGTGAGAGGTCAGGGACCACACAACCCACATCCTGTGGAAGATTAGTGTCAGTGGAAGAAGACCCACTCATGGCACCTAGTAAATAAGGCAGCACCTGGGCACAGGAGGTAACATTTGAGGTATTTGGGGGTCCTGGGAAGGCCTGGCTAGAGACAGAGTACCTTTGCTCCCTCTTTGGTTGGGTCTTCACAGAGCAGTGGCATATGAAGTGAGGGTCATTAGGAGGCAGACACCACCCCACGTGGGCACATGCAGTTGTGGCAATTCAAGTGGAGGAACCTCTAAAGACAGTGCAGGTCAGTGGGTTACAGACAAGTGTTCATCCAGATGTAGTTTTAGTGGCAACAGCAAGAACCACTTGAACATGTGTGAGCAAGACAGGCCTTTACAAAGCACATTGGCTGCTCATGGAAGCTGCACGGTAGACAAGCCTCAACCAGGGGCTTTGACACTGGACATAGCTCATCCACACGATTCAGGATCTTCTAGCTGTGACTCCTGACCCTGCCAACCCCAACCTTGGTATCCCTCAAGTTTAGCTTGTCTGAGAGAGGGGACTGTGTTTCCTGCTGAGACCCCTCTTCTCCTCCAAGTCAGGTAAGGGGGAGTCCACTTGATCTGACACTCTGTTAGAGGTCATCATCATTAATTCCTGTCTTCTCTGTCATAACATGGAGATAACCAGGAACAGAAAATATCCTCAGAGAGAGGACATTCTGGGCTCTCCCTGCAGGGAGAGAGAAAATCCAGAGAGGGGCAGAGAGTGGGACTCAGTGAGAAAGGAGAGCTCTGAGCACTAGGTGAAGGGCTGCCATGGGACAGGTGCTGCCATATTGGTCAGTGGCACAGGCTTTGTGTTGGCTTATAGGGAGTGGCCAGGCTTCCTCTTGCCAATAGGTCCATCAAAAACCAAAATGACATCCATAAAATACGTTCAACTCCAACCTTGGAAAGGCAGTGGGACCCAGGCAGCCAAGGAGGCCTAAGATTCTTTGTACCAATGATTCCCGGGGGGGGGGAGTGGGACAGGTTAATGGAACTGTGGAAAGCTAATTTCCATGCTTTGGGGAGAAAGAGCACCATCACAAGGCACCCCAGTATTTGTTCCAGAAACAGGTGACAGTTCCGGGGGCTCCAGCCTGTCAGTCTCCACACTGAGAATTTTCCATGTCCAGAACAAAAGCTCTGGGTGTCATCCTGCCCCAGGGCTATCCTGTTTCTGATGGATGAACCCCAGTGTTGTGGGATCCCATACTGGAAGGCATGAAGGCTTTCTGGAAGGACAACTGAATCAGGGGAGCCTGGATTGGCAGGCTGAATAAACGCAGAAATGCAGAGACCCAGAACCCATGGCAGGAATGTGCTCCCTGTGAGCTAATTTTAGCAGGTAAAGCTAAAGATTACTGAGTATCTTTTTAGGTCATGAATCATGTCAGTCAATCCCCCTAACAATTCCATGTGGAAGGTAGAAATGTTTGATGAAGAAGGAAACCAAGGCTTTAAGAAACTGCACCTTTCCATGATTCACATTGAGTCACAGGCAGGATTTGAGCCCAGGGCTTGCCAGCGTTGTGGGCCCAACCTCACAAGAAGGTTGCATCCCGTTGCTTCAGAAGAGGCTTCTCAACTCTGAGATTACATGAGCCTGTGTATCCAGGGAGAAACCTCCTCCTAACCAGACAAAGACTGGCTGGTACTGAAAGATTCCTCAGTGCCAAGCCATAGCATCATCAGACAACATACCCAGGACAAGCCCAAGTCAGAGGTGGCACCACTGCCCCTTGAATCCAGTGAGGTCTCCAGGCCTCGGGGTTAGATGTGGAGCTTTGTGAACCTCTGAGTTCCAGGGGCGAGCCATATCCATGGAACACAGAGGCCAATGGCAGAGAGACAGCAATTCAGGCCCCTCTTTGTAGCTGGGTGACCACAAGCAGGGCTCTGAAGCTACAGACCCCATCCTTAAATTGGAGAATGTAATGGGTACTGCTAAGTGAGATGTAGATAGAAATGACTTGTACTGTTCCTGCCTGGTGTCTGGGAGCACGTGTGGAGTCCAGAGGAAAGGCATCCATGTCAGTGACCAATTTACCCATGTACCTGTTCTTCCACTTGTTGATTCTGGTGTCATCCTTAAGAAACTGATGCCAAAGCCATGGTCAGGGAAGATTTCTTCTTAGGCTTTCTTCTCCGAGGTTTATAGTTTGGGCTCTTCAATTTAGATCTCTAACCCATTTGGAGTTCATTTTCCGTCTCCTCTGAGGGGAGGGTCCATGGGCCTTCATTCAGTCATTTATAATTTTATGTATTGGTATGTGCAAGAACGGATGCACTTTAGTCACTGGAGTACCTTAGGTTGTCACTTGTAGGGAGTTGTCAATAGATCCGCAAGAATCTGTAGAATAATATTTATTCTATCCTTGAAGAACTTCGCTGAGATTATAAAGGAAATCCAAAAGGAAGTTAACTTATATCTTCTGCAGGGGTGGAGCAATGTCCTTGTTAAGAGTACACACCCTCCTCTGGTGGCCACAGGTGACATTGCAGGAGTTCCCTTATCTGTCTGCAAATCAAGCCACAGTCAATGTTGGGCATCTTCAAGGATTCACAGGGATATCAAAACAGTTCCATAAAAGTCAATGTTTTGGAGTGTGTCCTCTAGAAAATCTGTGGAAAATGGGCTTTTTCCCAAATGCACTATTTTGAGAAATATTTTCTGAGTAGCTGAGTAAGGCCCTGGGTTCCAGGATAGAAAGTAGGGAGAATGGTGGATGCTTCCCAAAAGGCACTTGGTGTATGGTGGGATAGTGTGGAAAATAACTGGTCCACACCAAAGCTCAGTATATTTGGTTGAAAGAAAGCAGTAAAAGAAAACAAGCCATATTTATGGATTCCTTTGCTTACACTAAACATAAAACATTTTAGACAATTTGAAAACTATCACTCAGCATATCTGTATCCTCTTTTCCCAGTTAGATGACATCAACTTATATACCCAGCTTATTCTTTTACTTATTAGGAGAAGATGGTGTCATATATTGAACTTTTAATGACACTACAAAAATCCTTGTAGAACTAGGAGATGGATTAAGTCCTAAACTTAAGGACACAGATTCTATGTACAAAAATGAGTTTCATCTCTATACACGAATAACATGCTATCAAGGATGGAAATTAATAAAATTATTTGTAATTGATAATCACGAAAAAAGAATAAGATACACATGAATTATTTTCCCCTGGAGGTGAAAGATCTGTGTACTGAAAACTTAAATCATTAATGACAGAATTTGAAGAAGACAGAGTTAAGTCTGGAGACATTTCATGCTAATGGAGCCCTAGAACATATGTAGCTGAAAGGTCCACACTGCATAAAGCAATCTAAATATTCAGTGCAAACCCCCTCAAGATCTATTGTCATTTTTAGAAATAAAACCAGTAATCCTACAGAGTGAATACTGCCACAAAAGGCCCTGAATAGCCAAAGCCATCTGGAGAAAAAACAAACCTGGAGGCTTCATGCGTTCTGAATTCAAAGTGTATTACAAAGTTGTAGAAATGAAAATCATATGGTATCGACATGCAGACAGACACATATATCAATGGAACAGAGTAGAAAACCCAGGAAAAAAAACCCCACACATGTGTAGTCAATTGATTTCCAACAAAAGCTCCAAGAATATAAAATTGGGAAGCAACAGTATCCATGATAAGTGCTTTGGAAACACTGGGCAATCTCAAGTAAAGCAATGCAACTTAATGTCTATCCCACCCTATCCACAACAACGAAGTCACAATGTGGCAAGGACTTCAACAAAACAGCTATGCCCATAAAATACCTAGCTGGAAATTGGGCAGAATGTTTATTAACACCCCTGCCTTTTTATAATAAGCTCCATGACCAAAATTTGGACTATAGATTCTGAGATCTAGAGTCAGATGCTATGAAGACTGAACCAGGCAAGAACCTATTAAAATTATACAGCACAGAGGGCTCAGAAGAGATCTAGTCATTCATCCCCTTAACACAACTTTTTTTTTTTTTTTGAAGAATGTTTCCTGAACTCCTTGTTGACACTGATTTCTGGATTTGACATCAGAAGCAAAAGCTACAATGAAAAACAACTGGGACTGCATCAAACTAAAAGCCTTCTGTACATCAAAGGAAATCTCCAGTCATCAACACATTGGAAATAAAACATACTGAAGAGGAGAAAATATTTGCAAACTACCTAACTGATAAATGTCTCATACACAAAATATTGAAGAACTCATACAACTCAATAACACAAAAACAGCAGTTACACAAGATGATCAGAGTTCAGACTAGGTATTTTTTCAAAGAAAACACACAGAGGGCCAACAAATACACGAAGAGATGTTCACCACCACTTATCACCAGGGAAATGCAAATCAGAGCCCAAAATGATGTCACCTGTCACCTGTCAGAATGACTAGCATCCAAAAGTTCAAACAAGAATTTTGGCCAAAATGTGGAGGAAAGGGAACTGTGCTCTATTGGTGGACTGTAAGTGGGCTCTGTTGGTGGACTGTAGATGGGTGCCGCCACTATGGAAAACAGTGTCAAGTTTTCTCAAAAAATTCAACATAGGGGCACCCAGATTACTCAATCAGAAGAGTGAGTAACTCTTGGTATCTGGGTCATGAGGTTGAGCCCCACATTGGGGGTAGAGAGCACTTAAAAATAAATAAAGAACAACCATATGGTCCAACAATTCTCCTCTTATGTATTAGAATGAAGCCAAGTCTTCTCTCTTCTACAATAAAGGTGTATAGGGGTGTTTCTGTGGTTCAGTCATTAAGCATCTGCCTTTGGCTCAGGTCATGATACCAGGGTCCAGGGATTGAGCCCCACATTGGGTTCCCTGCTCAGTGGAGAGTCTGTTTCTCCCTCTCCCGCTCTGCCTGCTTGTGCTCTCTCTCTCTGTGTGTCCTTCTCTCTGTCAAATAAATAAATAAACTCTAAAAAATTTTTTAAAAATGAAGGTGTACAGTTTGATGTGCCCCGCTGTTTCATTCCAGCACTGAGAGTCTCTTCTCCTTTGAAGTAGACTGTGAAGGGTCCTGGCCACCAAGCTAAGGTTTAGGGTCTCAGGTCAACTGCCCTCCAGAAATCTACTCAAATCCTGAGAAGTTAGCTCTCAGTCTATTCCCCTTGTACCCACAGCTCTGTCTTCCCCAATCTCTCAAGGCCCAGTCCACCATCCCCTGGGGACTTGACATAGCTTGTGGTTTTTCTGACCCAGGGCTTGCTGAGTCAGCACTGGGCCCAAATCTATCTCCTGAACTGCCCCCTACAAACATGCCTGGGTCACAGGAACCTACTAACTACTTAGAATGCTCACTTAAGCACAGTATACTTGCTGATCAGCCATTGCAGTCCCACTGTATCCAACGAGCCATCAGGTGTTCTGTGCAAATTCCTTCCACTCTTGACCCTCAAACAGTCGAGACTCTCACCAGCAGGTGAGAACAGGTTAAGTCACATGCACATGATCACCAGAATCTTGCTGGCTTTAAGTCTTCTGCTACTCATGCGGATATTTCCTTCCCAGCTCAGCAGTATCTGGAAGTGAGGATTCTCTACCAAGTCTTCTGATCTTGAAACTTTAGACCCTTCATCTATCCCATGGTCTGATGTGCCTTGTGTCTTCCTTCTTCCCTCAGAAATCTTTTCTTCATAAGGTCCAACCCTCAGCTCTGAGTGCTGCATTCACCCATGGAATCCAACAGGTAACGCCCATGATCCTTAGAGCCTCCCTGTTAATAGCATGGGAACAATAATCAGGAGTTTATGGATGTCTAGGAGTTTCTGGAGTTAATAAGTGACATATATCAATCAAGCTGTCTCAGATTTTGTTTTGTGGAGGGAAACGTTGATGCTGACAGGGCAAGAAAAATCCACCCAACTGCAACATATTTCATATATATACATGATCAAAAAGGAAACGTCAATCCATAATTTGTCTCATTTTAATTTATATTTATCCAGAATTATGACTTGAGATTGTTTCCTTCAAAAGGTCCACATAACTCAGAAGAGGCTATTTTAAGTGGTCAATTTGAACAGAACACTAAGTGGTCCTTTTCTTCTTCCATTGCTGAGCTTTTCTGACTCCAAGTTGCAACACATAGCCTATTCTTTCTACCTCTTTGGAAGAAAGCCAGGTGCCCATCTTAATGGTAAATCCCTGAAGAACATCTTTTTTTTTTTTTTTTTCCTTGTGGGAGAGTATCTTCTGGTAATCACACAGAAACCATGGCTCGCCCATGTGAAGAAGACAAATTACCCACAAGGGGGATGCATTTCCACGTTTGGCAACATTATGTGAGGTGAAATGTTAGATCCCAATAAGGGAAGTTTGGAGTGAATTTTCCTCAACTCCTTCCACACGTGGATGTGCGATGTAACTGTGCCCTAGGGCTTGACTGCCACAGCAAGGAGCACTGCTCCAGAACTCCAGACTTTGAAGACTGTGGGAGGATTAACGCTGAAACTGCCTGTAATCAAAAGAGTTTGGGAGTGAAGGAAGGAGAAACAGTGAAGCATCAGGGTGGGAAATACCCATTGGATTCTAAAAGTGCTTGAATGCTGAGCATGGACTGGGCCTGATGTCTTTCACTTGGCATGTGCCCCCCACAGGAGGCTCCAGAGCAAGGATTAAAGCCACTGTTGATGCCAAAGTCAGAGTAGAAATTTAGAGTCCCTTCCAGGCAGTGAAGATGTGAGAGAAGGTGCAGCGGCTTTGGAAGCAAGGCACCAAAACTTCAGTGCCCCATTTCTCATATGCTGGCCATGTGCCTATGTAGTCTTCAAGTCTCTGTTCCCTCACATAGCACACAAAGATCATGATGGTACCTTTTCGTTCCTTATGCTTGATTAAATGCCATGAGAGAAATCTAATGCTTCCTAAGAGGTGAGGTTTATTGTTAGATGAAGTTACTACTCACTCATTACAGAGATTCTGAAGTATGTTTTTTTTTTTCTTTTAATTTACAGCCCTGTGAACATGTTTTCCAGTTGTGGTGACATTCATTCCCAGGCTTATTGAGGTATCACTTAGTGTACAACAAACTCCTGAGGACCAAGCAGCACAAGGCTTCCCTCAAGAGAAGGCACAGGATCCAAGTGGATGCTCATTACTAATAATGCTTGTCTTGACCTCTGGGCATTACCTGTAGGACTGGCCTTTGGAGAAGTACAGTCATCATGAGTTAAAAATTTGCCATGCTAGGGACGCCTGGGTGGCTCAGTGGGTTAAGCCGCTGCCTTCAGCTCAAGTCATGATCCCAGGGTCCTGGGATCGAGCCCTGCATCGGGCTCTCTGTTTTGCAGGGAGCCTGCCTCCACCTCTCTCTCTGCCTTCTTCTCTGCCTACTTGTGATCTCTGTCTGTCAAATAAATAAATAAAAATCTTAAAAAAATTTTTGCCATACTAGCATTTGTAGGAGCTTTCACAGTGATGACCCATTGCCAATGCTTAAGTTGTTCTTTAGATAAATAAAAAACAGAAGGGAAATAAATAGAAAAAGAGATAAATAGAAAGAAAATGAAAACTTCCAGTCTCTTTCTGTGAAGCCACCACTATCCTGGTCCTCAAACCGGTCAAAAATCTCTTGGGGCACCTGGGTGGCTCAGTGCATTAAGCCTCTGCCTTCAGCTCAGGTCATGATCTCAGGGTCCTGGGATCAAGCCCCGCATCGGGCTTTCTGCTCAGCGGGGAGTCTGCTCCCCCCCTTCTCTCTGCCTTCCTCTCTGTCTACTTGTAATCTCTCTGTCAAATAAATAAAATCATTAAAAAAAACGGACAAAGATCTCACCAAAAAGAAGAATTTCACACCAATATCCCTGATGAATATGGACACCAAGTTCTCAACAAGATCCTAGCTAAGAGGATCCAACAGTACATTAAAAAGATTATCCTCGATGACCCAGTAGGATTGATATCTGGTAGGCAAGAGTGGTTCAATATTCACAAATCAATCAATGTGAAAAAAATATCAATAAGAGAAGAGAGAACCACATGGTCTTCTCAATTGATGCAGAAAAAGCATTTATAAAAATATAACCTCGGATCTTGATTAAAACATTTCAAAGTAAAGGGATAGAGGGAACATTCCTCAAGTTCATCAATCTATTAATGAAAAGACCACAGTGAATATGATTCTCCATAGGGAAAATTTAACAGTCTCCCCTTTGAGATCAGGAACATGAGAAGGATGACCGGTCTCGCCACTGTTCTCCAACATGGTACTAGAAGTCCTAGAAACAGCCATCAGACAACAAAAAAGAAATAAAATGTACTCAGTTTGTGGAAGAGGAAGTCAAACTCTCTCAATTCACAGATGATATGATACTTTATATGGAAAACCCAAAAGACTCCACCCCCAAACTACTAGATCCTATATAACAATTCAGTAATGTGGCAGGATACAAAATCAATGTACAGAAATCAGTTGCTTTCTTATACACTATCCATGAAAATATAGAAAGGTTAATTAGAGAATTGATTCCACTTATTATAGAACCAAGAACCACAAAATACATTGGAATAAACCTAACAAAATAGGTACAGGATCTGTACTTAAGGACCTAAAGAACACTCATGAAGGAAACTGAAAAAGACACAAAAAGATGTAAAAGCATGCCATGCTCATGGATTGGAAGAATAAACATCATTAAATGTCTTTACTGCACAGATTAATGTATACTTCAATTCCATCCTGGGCAAAATTCCACTGGCATCTTCAAAGTTCTAGAACAAACAATTCTAAAATTTGTATGGAACCAGAAAAGAATTGCTAAGGAAATATTCAAAAAGAAAAACAAAGCTGGGGGCAACACGTTGCCTGATTTCAAGTTTTGTTTCAAAGCTGAGATCACCATGACAGCATGGTACTGGCCCAAAAACTGACACATAGACAAGTGGAAGAGAGGGGAGAGCCCAGATATGAACCCAAAACTCTATGGTCAAATAATCCTCAACACAGCTGGAAAAATTATACAGTGGAAAAAAAGTCTCTTCAATAAATGGTGCTGGGAAAATTGGACAGCTATATATAGAAGAATGAAGCTTGACCATCCTCTTATACCACACACAAAGATAATCTCGAAATGGATAAAAGACCTCAATGTGAGGCAGGAATCCATCAGAATCCTAGAGGAGAATGTAGGCAGTAACCTACTTGACATTGGCCACAGCAACTTATTTCAAAATATGTCTCCAAGGGCAAAGGAAGCAAAAGCTAAAGTGAACTTTTGGTACTTCCTCAAGATCAAAAGCTTCTGCACAGCAAAGGAAACAGTCAACAAAACAAAGAGGCAACCCACAGAATGGGAGAAGATATTCACAAATGACACTACAGACAAAGGGCTGATATCCAGAATCTATAAAGAACTTCTCAAACTCAACACACACAAAACAGATAAATCATGTCAAAAACTGGGCAGAAGGGAGTTGAGGGAAATTGGAAGGGGAGGTGAACCATGAGAGACTATGGACTCTGAAAAACGATCTGAGAATTTTGAAGGGGTGGGAGGTGGGAGGTTGGGGGCACCAGGTGGTGGGTTTTGTAGAGGGCACGGATTGCATGGAGCACTGGGTGTGGTGCAAAAATAATGAATATTGTTATGCTGAAAAAATAAAAATAAGTAAAAAAAAAACTGGGCAGAAGACATGAACAGACACTTCTCCAATGAAGACATACAAATGACTATCAGGCACATGAAAAATATTCATCATCACTAGCCATCAGGGAGATTCAAATCAAAACCACATTGAGATACCACCTCACACCAGTTAGAATGGCCAAAATTAACAAGACAGGAGACAACGTCTGTTGGAGAGGATGTGGAGACAGGGGAATCCTTTTACACTGTTGGTGGGAATGCAAGTTGGTGCAGCCGCCTTGGAAAACAGTGTGGAGATTCCTTAAGAAATTAAAAACAGAGATTCCCTATGACCCTGCAATTGCACAACTGGGTATTTACCGCAAAGATACAGATGTAGTGAACAGAAGGGACATCTGTACACCAATATTCATAGCAGCATGGCCACAGTCACCAAACTGTGGAAAGAGCCAAGAAGCCCTTCATCAGACAATGGATAAAGAAGATATGGTCCATATATACAACGGAATATTATGCAGCCATCAGAAGGGATGAATACCTAACTTTTCTATCAATATGGAGAACTGGAGGAGATTATGATGAGGTAAATAAGTCAGTCAGAGAGAGTCAATTATTATATGGTTTCATTTACTTGTGGTGCATAGGAAATTACATGGAGGACATTAGTAGAAGGAAAGGGAAAGTGAATTGGGGGAAATTGTAAGAGGAGATGAAGCATGAGAGATTGTGGCTCTGAGAAACAAACTGAGAGTGTTGGAGGGGCAGGGATGGGGGCTAGGTGAACCTGGTGGTGGGTATTAAGGAGGGCATGTATTGCATGGAGCTCTGAGTATGGTGCATAAATAATTAAACTTGTTACTCAGAAAAAAATTAAATTAAAAAAATAATCATTTATTTACTTATAGGAATCTTAATAATATATGAAGAGTGAAAAAGCACATTTTATTTTAAATGTAATAATGATGTTATTTTATATCTTTATGAGATTTAAAGCAAAACAACTTTGACCTAAATTCTCTTATTGACAACAATTACCTCATTTCACCTTTATCAAAATAAACTTCCTAGATTTCTACTCTACTGAAAGTTACTTCAGATTTCATTCAGCAGAAAAGGAGTGTATTTACAAGGACAGTAGTAGAATATTTGTGAGAAGACTTTCCATTGTAGCTTTTTTTCTATATTGCCCTTTTACCACAGAGGATCTAGGAGACAAAACACTGAAAACCCAGAGTGGTTCGAATTTGTTCTCAGATATTAGTCAAAATGAAATATTAAATATCTTCTTTCAGAGCATATGGAGGTAACTCACTTCGTAAAACATACTTGAATAATATCACTTTAAAATATTATTAAGGACATCTGAGTGGCTCAGTCATTAAATGTCTGCCTTTGGCTCAAGTCATGATCCCAGGGACCTGGGATCAAGCCCCACATCGGGCTCCCTGCTCAGTGGGAAGCCTTTTTCTCCCTATCCCACTCCAGCTCGTATTCCCTCTATGGAAATCTCTCTCTGCCAAATAAATAAATTATTTATATATCTATATCTATATGTAGATGGATATAGATATAGATAAATATATATTTTAATTTTGCAACTTGACACTGTTCCAAAAAATTTTCAGGGACGAGTCATATTTAAAACAATGTCAAATAGAGCTTCCTTATGACTCCGTGATTGCACTACTTGGTATTTACTCCAGAGATACAGATGTAATGAAAAGAGGACCACACATACCCCAATATTCATAGCAGCAATGGCCACAGTCGTCAAACCATGGAAAGAGCCAAAATGCCCATCAATGGACGAATGGAAAAGGAAGATATGGTCCATATACACTATGGAATATTATGCCTCTATCAGAAAGGATGAATACCCAACTTTTGTATCATCGTGAATGTGACTGGAAGAGAATATGCTGAGTGAAATAAGTCAAGCAGAGATAGTCAATTGTCATATGGTTTCACTAATTTGTGGAACATAAGGAATAACATGGAGGACATGGGGAGATGGAAAGGAGAAGGGAGTTGGGGGAAATTGGAGGGGGAGAAGAACCATGAGAGACTGTGGACTCTGAAAAGCAATCTGAGGGTTTTGGAGGGGCAAGGGTGGGGCCTTGGGTGAGACAAGTGGTGGGTATTATGGAGGGCACACATTGCGTGGAGGATGGGTGTGGTGCATATGCAATGAATTCTGGGACATTGAAAGTAATTTAATTTTTTAAAGGTGATATGAGACTCTATATGTGGACTGTGCCTGGGTGAAACAAGAGCAGGTGTCCCTGGGCATGAGCAGGGGGTCCAGGCCCACGTAGATATATATAATGGGCTAGGTTTGGGCTCTTTCATTCATGAAGCATTCAGGAAGTCCCACTCATCACAGGCGATCCTCTAGGAGATGACTATAAAACCTGCATAGAGAAGATAGCACCTCAGGGGTCCAGAGGTGCCAGACTATTTAGGGGACAAACAGTGACACTGGACATGATGAGAGGTAGCATCCACACAACATTTTATGTGATAACTCCTGGCTTCCACTAGATATGAGTGTGTTTTCTCCAGCTATGATAAGATCGGTAGAGCCCAGGAGTAGCAGAATATGTGAGTCAGCTTTGGCTGATGCATGAGTGCCTTCTCTCACCCCCAGGGACTCTTGGACCCTCATCCCACACATCTGTGATTCCTCCTTAAGGGTGAAGATCTGAGGGTTCCTTCTGGAGAAAGGAAGGTGCCCAGGGGAACTGTGGATGTGGGCATCTTTGCAGAGCACAGGGGGTTAGAGGACAGCTTTAGCCCCTAAGGGAGTCATTGCCCCCCAGTCCCCCCCCAGTCCTGACTCAACACCAATCCAGGGACCCAGAACAGAGGGTGTAGGAACCATCACATATAGCAATCTGTTGGAACCCAGACACTGGGTGCCCAGAGAGTACTCAGAATACCCAATGAGAGCTCAGAGACCAGACATTCCCCACCCTGTGGGAGAATAATGTCAGTGGAAGGAGACCCACTCATGGAAACTAGTGAAAGAGGCAGGACAAATGTAGAGGAGGTAACATTTGACTTACTGGGAAGGTCCTGGAAAGGCCTAGCTAGAGACAGAGTCCCTTAGTTCCATCCTTGGTTGGATCTTCACAGCACAGTGACATGTGCAGCAAGGGTAATTAAGAGGCCAGACACCACCCTTCCCTGGGAACATGCAGTTAAATTCTGTTGCAAGTGGACAAGGAGACAGACTGAAGATTGTGTCCAGTTCCCCTAAGAAGAACAGAAATGCTCACAGGATTGATTAGGACTCACACTCATAGCGACTTTTTGCACCCTGCCATCTATGATGAGATCTGTCTCAGGCAGGACTGACAGATCACAGGTGGACAAAGACTAGGACTGGTCTCTGACAGGACCTGGAAGCCCAGGGACCCCTGTTCCCACAGGGGTTCCCTGGGATATTGGATTTGGAGGGTGCCCTGTCTTCTGACTTCTCTAACAGTCTCTTCCAATGCCATCTCCTCCAACTTGAACACATGGTCAGAACAATAGCCCGAGGATTTTTTCCAGCCCCCAGAATTGTCCAGCCTGAATATGCTGCTGGCATATTCAGCATGGGGCTCAATATTCCAGGCTTGGATTTGGAGCACCATACCCAGGTTCTGCTCTCCCAGCTGAAACAGCTTGAGCCCATGGAGACAGAGTCTGGGAGTGAGAAGCGCTGGACGGACTGATGTGGTCCTGTGGAGGGGGCTGAGTGGGCCACACTGGCCAAGCCTAGCTTACACTTGTGCTGAGAGGAGTGAATAATCTCAGATTCCTGTCGCCATGGTCTTTAGTCAGGGAGACATCCCAGATATTGGTTCCTGGACACAGAAGACATTGAGTGCTGGGAAAATTTCCTTTAATTCGAAGGGACATGGGAAGTCAATCATGCTGATGACGCTTTCTTTTCAAGGAGCTACAGCACTAGGCCCAGAAAAAAATCCTGAACCACCTCAGGAACTCGCCCCAGCTCCCACTGTGGCACCCGCTGTATCTTCGGACACAAAGATGGCCCACCCCATCCCTGGTCCTGGAGCTCACCCCTAAGCAAGAGCAGTGACACCACCTCCCCTGTTGGGGCCAGGGAAGGTGGTAGTCAGGGCTCTAATTCACCCTCCTGAGATAGAAGAACTATCAGCCCCTTTACCTGACCCAAAGGTCCCGCAGGGTTCTTCCCATGCTCCTTTTTGGTTCCTGAGGGGCTGGAGTCAACACTTGTCTCAGTGGAATAACTAGACTCAGCCTGCAAGCAGCAGCTCATGCTGGCTGGAGTCCTAAGGATGGGGTTCTGTGCCCTCTTTGTAATTTCTGTGTTTTGTATATACTTGTAAAATGGCTGAATAGATTTTGTTCATTAAATAAAGTATTATTAGAGTTTACTTAAAAGTTTACTCTGATCCTTTTCAATGGTATATTGAGGTAGCTTTAAGTACCTTAAGAGTATTGCACAACTAATTACTTGTAGAACATTTCCATCACAGAGAAATCTGGACTACTTATCACTCACTGCTCATTACTGTGCCCCAGTCCCTGCAACCTCTGCACTTCCCTCTGCCTCTGGTACTATACCTCATCTGGGATTTTCATGTGACTTGAATCCTACAGTATAGCCTTCTCTGTCTGACGACAGAATATAAGAAAGATACGTATTTTTTTTCATTGTTTTATAAAAGTAATATTTTATTACAAACGAATGTTCCTGAAAGAACTATCATCATGGGAAACCCCAAAATAAGCTACTCTCATTATCTGGGGGTAATGTTCCCTTTCATAAGGATATCTTGAATGGCAGAGACGGTGGGAAATCTGGGTCCATGAGATACCTTTAAATTCTTTCATTATCCTGCATAGGCCATATTTAAATTATTCTAGTGGGGAATTTAATAAAAAATATTAAAATCACATCTTAAATATTCCCATTTGTTAATAACAAGTCAAGTAGTAGACTGAATAGCTCTTTAATTTAAGCCAGAATGTGTTTATGTAGTAAAATAATGACAAATATGACAAAAAGAAGACAAGTTCCTTCTCTAAGAAATAATCACCCATAATGGATTTTTTTTCCAATTCCAATGATTTTCCCTCTGGGTTGTGTGTGTGTGTGTGTGTGTGTGTGTTATGCCGGTGGGGGAGGAAGGTAGTGAGAGTTTTCAGGTTGGGCTCTTCTTCTACCTGATATCCCCACAGTGGACAGGCACTGTCACTGCTGTCCTCTTGGGCATTCTCATTGACAGTACTCAAAGACCCATCATTGAACAACAGAGCCATTTTCAATTATTTGGCTCTCATTATTCAAGTGATAATTACATCTCTGCCACAAATCTGTTTCTTTCTGTCTGATTCCTACAAGTTTCACCACTTGACCACTTTAATTCAGGGACATTCCCCTTGTACTGATGATGTCAGAGTGCTTGACAATCAAGGGAATGATGAGGCCTATGCTGGATGGACTCTGGCCTCCTGAAAGACCACATGAAGGAGCTCAGTCACCAATCTGAAGATCCACTCAGCACTCTCATGTGAGCAAAACTATGGGAATATGCCTCCATAATTGGAGGAGTTTTTTGGTAATTCAGCATAAAGAAATATAACTTTGAAATCAGCAAGTAAAATTCGATAGTTATCAGCCTAGAACCTAGAGAAAATGACCAAAGAAGCACCTGGCTTCCTCAGTCAGTAGGCCCAAGGTATTTGATCTCAGGGTCATGAGTTTGAGCCCCACATGGAACACAGTGTTGATGTAGAAAATAAAAGAAAACAACAGGACTTACACATGACCCAAATCAATTGAGCTTGGACAATAGAGCTCGTCGGTGGTGGACTGGATCCTCTCTCCTGTTCATTCAGCCACTGGGCCCTGAGCACTCAGGTGGTGCCACTCCTTATCAGGCAAACAATTTCTCCCTCTAAGAGCTCAGGGTTTAAAGGGGCAGATGCACAAACATGAACTGAAAAGGTGAATGAAAAGAGCATTTGCTACTTGAGACAAGTGTAAGGGACTAAAATGGGTCCTGAACTCCACCAGGGGGGGGATCTGACAAGGTAATGCTGAGATGACATTGAGAATTCCTGTGGCAGGAAAAGAAGAGGGCAGCCCTGCACAAATCCCACTGTATTTAGCTATTTAGGTATTCAGAGGGTACCATGGTGGAGAGGATCAGAAGCAGAATATTATGTTCTCGAAGTGGGTGTTAGAAAGGAGGCCAGGGTGCTAGAAAGGAGGATGCTGAAGTGGGGAGCAGAGGAAAGGGAGGAAGGCCACAGTCTGGGGCAGGTGGACACTATCAGTGTCCTGATCCTAGTGCTGTGTGGCCACATTATCCAAAATTCAGTGTCCTACCTAACAAACACTATCTCACATTCTCTGAGGAGTCTTTACGTAGAGGAATCCAGGAGTGCTTACCTAGGATCTCCTGCCAGAGCCCCACAGTACTTTGGGGCTGTTGATAACATTAATAAGGACCTGCTTCACTGAGAATCTGAGATCACATAGGGGTGTTCGCAGGATTCAGTCCATCTCAAAAGGCCTGCGTTCTTCTGATTGTTGTTGGTCCTCCTTGCTATGTCCTGAGCCTATGTGTTTGCAATAAGTTTCAGCATAGGGATTTGTACTCCAGGGTGAGGATATGAGAGAGAACACGGGTCTGAGGTAGCACGGGGATGGTCAATGAGCTTTTAGAGCTAAATCTTAGATGGGGCTTTTGGGTCATGTGGCCATGTTCTGTGGAATGGAAGGAATCATTCATTTCAAACCACATACCAAGGGACAGGGTTACACAAAGATGATTAAACAGGTTATGAGATTTCAGAGAACTACTTGGAGGAGAAGGTGAAGACTGCTGCATGGTTAGAGCCTTACACAGAATCACAGACTGTTAAGAAGGCTGAACCAGGCATGAACCCAGCTCACTTTGAGTGTCCTCAAAGTTGGGGCCCTGGATGCACCTAGGACTCACTGCAGGGCTCAGGAAAAAGTTGTGTTGAAGGCAGGGGCTACAGACATGGAGATGGTTTCAGGGCAAGGGAGGGCATTGATATCATAGACAGGAGGCATTCCAGGAAGTTCTTGTCTGAGGGGGATCCCAGGTCATGGCAACCCCCTGAGTGGAACCCTACCCACATCACACGCATTGGAAATGATTTAATAGCTCTCAGCACAGGGTGTGAAGTCTCTAGTGGTAAGGGAGGATTTGGTATGGGCCAAAGCTCTATTCTCTTATTTAGGGTTTGCTTTGAAAATCAGTAAGCCTAAGTTCTTGGAAAAGTATGGCCCACCCCCCTGTAGATGGGCCTGGCACCTTCTCGAATGCCAGAATATGAGCACTGATGAACATATATGTGCCCACAGGAGCGACTGTGCATGCGCGTGCACACACACACACACACACACACACACACACACACACACACACACACACTTACACATACCATTAAGGACTGTAGGGTGGGATCTACTGAGTAGCAGACTCAGAGAAATTGAGAAGAGGAGGAAAATGTGCTTGAATATATTTCCTACATGTCACACCATTCCTCCAATATCACAGATATTATTCCACACATGCCTGTGGACATGTGGAGGAAGTCCATGCTACAATCATCTGTATTATACATACAAGATGCAGACCACCCGGGACAGACATAATTGCTTATCCAGGGTCACAAGCAGGTAAGAGTGGAGATTTCTGTCTGAAGCCAGGTGGGGCCCTGGCTGCACTCAGCCCTTCCTTGGGGGCCTGTGGAGATGTGTGTGTTGGTGTCACCATGTACAGATGTGGCCTTCCATGCAGAAAGGAGATGGGCAGACAACAGTCCTGAACACTCTTTGTGTAGGTGATAATCCAGGGTGGAATAAGGTAGGAGATCTCAGGCAGTTTAGTCACTTCCTTGACTGCAGACCCCAACAGAATTTGGAACACTGCAACCAGGCTCCCACATTCTATTGTAGTCCACTACCAGAGTCCCGGGATGGAGACATCTGATACAGAAAGATGTACTTTTGCTGCCTGCCAACACTATGGGGCTCTGGCTTCCAGAATCCCCAGGGGAATGGCTTTTTCACACGCTGCAAACATTGCCGCCAACCTCACCCCTAATGCCTCAGGGCATTTGGTAGGAGGTTCCATTAGGCGTTATGAAAGCAGGGCTCAGTATGGATGCCTGAAAAACTAACCTAGGGTTAGGATAAGATCCTAGGGTCATGGCAGGTCAATCTGCTGCCTTTGTGCCAGCTACATGGGTGTCTGTCTGGAGGTAGAACTCAGGTTGAGGGACAGAATTGTGTTAGTGTCCAGTGCTGGCTTTCATAAATGGGAGTGGCTTGGGGTCTCTTGAAGCTGTCTCATAATCTGGGGGTTTCGTGCAGCTCCATAGGGTACATTTTCCTTCTGGAGGGCAGGCAGAGTCCTGTGGCATGATTCCAGTGTTCCCTATCTGGAGGGCTTGCGGACAAGAACTCTGAGGACAGAAGTATGAAATCCCAAGCTAAGGCTAGGGTTAGGGCCTAGAGCATGGCAGGCCCAATCTACAGATGCTGAGGCAAGCTCCCCGTGGTCTCAGTTTAAGGCAAGTATGAGGGAGTCACTCAAGCTGGAGCGTGTGTCCATGAGAACCATCGATTTTGAGGGTAGCCTCATGGGTTCATGGAGTTTTCAAGAGCTCTGCATTTTTTGCACAGTTCCAAATAGTTTGGTTTATTCTAGGGTATAGGTGGTGTCCTGTTTTATGGCTCGGGGTCCCCCATATGGAGGGATAATAAGAGCCGGGACTGGGTATGGATTCCTAGAAACCCAACCTAGGGTATGGGTTAGGGACTAGGGTCATGTCAGGTCTGATCTGCTGGCCTGGGGCCAGATACATGGATGACTGGCTGGGGGTCAGGGCTCAGGCTGAGGGACAGAATGTGTATTAGTGTCCTGACCCAGGTTCCAAATTTAGGATGTCCTCTTGGTCGTGCAGGATTGTCATAATCTGGGGGTGTTTGCAGATTCCCAGAGCACCTTTTCTGCTGATGGGCAGGCAGAGTACTGTGCTGTGTTTCCAGAGGTCTCTCTTTGGAGGGCTTATGGGCCAGAACTCTTAGGATGGAAGTCTAAAAACCCAAGCTAGTGTTAGGTTCACGGTCTAGGGCATGGCTGGGCAGACCTACAGACGCTGAGACAAGCTCCCTGTGATGTAAATATAGGGTGCATGCCAGGAGTTGGCTTAGGCTGAATTTGTGTCCATGCATTCTGCCAAATATGGGAGAAGCCTCACGTGGTCATGGAGGTTACTACCACCATTGGTTTTGTGCAGCACCAATTAGCAAGATTTATTTTACAGGAAAGGAGGAGTTCCTTATGGCTCAGGTGTCCACAATAAGGGTGGATTCATGAACAGGGTTCTGGGTATGGATAACTGACAACCCAACCTAGGGTTAGGATTAGGGCCTAAGGGCATGGCAGATCCCATCTGCTGGCTCTGGGGCCAGCTGTCCTGGTGGCTGATTGGAGAATGGGACTCAGGTGTCAGACTGTGAATTAGTGTCCATAGTCTCGTACCAAATTGGGGTGGCATCAGGGGCCATGCACGTTTCCATAATCTTGGGGATTTGTGCAGCTCCATAGGGCACAGTTTCCTTCTGGGGTGCAGGCTGAGACATATTTTTTAGTTCCTGAATTCTCTATCTGGTGTACTTGTGGGCCAGGACTCTTGGGACAGAAGTCTGAAAACCCAAGATAGGGTTAGGGTTAAGGCCTAGGCCATGGTTGGCTCGACCTGCAGACTCTGAGGAAGGCTCCATGGATTGTGAATTTAGGGTGAGTGTCAGGGGTTCACTGAAGCTTGACTTTGTGTCCATGATTTCTGCCAAATACAGGGGTGGCCTCGTGTGCCCATGGAGGTTACTACAGCCATGGTGATTTTGCGCAGCTCCAATTAGCAAGGTTTTATTCTGCAGGACAGGAGTAGTCCTGTATTATGGCTCTGGGGTCACCCACATAGAAGGATTTGAGCCAAGGTTCTGGGAATGAATTCCTGAAAACCCATTCTAGGGTTAGGATTAGGGCCTAGGGCATGGCATGCCTGATCAACTGTCTCTGGGGAGAGCTACCTTGGGGACTGAGTTGTAAACACAGCTCAGGCTGAGGTTCACAAATTGGCTTGTGTCCTATGAGTCCTATGAAATTGGGGGTGACCTGGGCCATGCAGATGTCTCTTACCCTGAGAATTCTACACAGCTCCAAACCACAGGAATTCCTTTAGGAAGACAGGAGAAGTCCTATTTTCTGGTTCAGGGATCTCCCATATTGTGGGATTCAAAGTAGACCACTGGGGACAGATATCTGAAAACACAGCTGGGGTTATTATTAGGGACTGGGGCAGGATAGGTCTAATCTGATGGCTCTTGGGCTAGCTACATGGGTGACAGAGTGGAGGTTCTGTCTCAGGATGAGTGACAGAATGTATATTAGCATCCAGGGAGGGCTTCTTAAATGAGGGTGGCTTCAGAGCCCATGCATGTTCCTCCTAATCTGGGGGATTTTGTACAGTGCCATAGGGCACAGCTTCCTTCTGGAGGGCAGGGAGAGTCCTGTGGTATGGTTCCTGAGTTCCCAGTATGGAAGGCTTGTGAGCCAGGACCCTGGGGAAAGAAGTCTGAATACCCAAGCTAGAATTTGGGAAACGACCTAGGGCATGGCAGGCCCGATCTTCAGATGCTGAGTTGAGCTCCTCTGGATCTGAGCTTAGGGCAAATGTCAGGTATTCTCTCAAACTAAAATTTGTGACCACTAGTGCTACCATAAGTTGAGGTGGCCTCCTGTGGACATGGAGGATTCTCCTGCAATGCCGAATAGCAAGGTTTCATTCTGGCAGATGGGTGGAGTCTCTTGTATGGCTCTAGGGTACCCCATTTAGAGGGATTCACGAGCAGAGCTCTGGGGATGGATGCCTAAAAACACAACATAGGGTTAGAGATGGGGGGTAGGGGCATATCAGGTCCAATCTGCCAATTTTGGCTTGTGGACAAGGACTCTGAGGACATAAGTCTGAAAAGGGAATTTAGGTCTAGGGTTTGGGCCTACAGCATGGCAGGTCCAATGTACAGACACTGAGGCGAGCTCCCTTAGAATCGAAGTTAAGGCGAGGGTCAGGAGGTCGCTAAGGCTGGAGTTTGTGTCCACGTCATGCACCAAATATGGGGTGGCCTCATGCGAACTTGGAGGTTTCTCCCGTTTGGGGTTTGTGTTCAGTTCCCAACAGTTTGGTGTATTCTGGGGATAGGTGTTGTCCAGTTTTATCACTCAGGGGTCCCCCACATTGAGGGATTCGAGAGCAGAGTTCCACGTTTGGATGCCTGAAAACCCAAGCTACAACAAGGGTTAGGTCCTAGTGGCATGTCAGTCCTTATATCCTGGCGCTGGGGTGAGCTACCCATTGGCCTTTTTTGAAAATGGGGCTCAGGCTAAGGGTCACAACGGGTGTTTGTGCCCAGGGCATCCTGCAAAAGTGGGCGTGGCCTCAGGGCCTACACAGGTTTCTTCCAACTCTCAGGGTTCTACGTAGCTCCAAAAAGCAGTTTCCTTCTGGGGAACAGGAGGAGTTCTTTTTGTCGCTCAAGGATCCCCTGTATGGAGGGATTCAAGAGGAGGGCACCAGATGTGGACACCTGAAAACCCAACCTAGGGTTAGGAATAGGGCCTAGCAGTATGACAGGTCTGGCCTGCAGGCTCTGGAGCATTCTGTTCCAGTGGCTGATTAGAGTATGGGACACAGATTGTGTCAGAACTCATATTGGTGTCCATGGTAGTGTATGAAACTGGGGTCGCATCATGGGCTGTGCACATTTCCACCAATCTAGGGGTTTTATGCGGCTCCATAGGGCATGGCTTCCTTCTGGAGAGCATGGAGAGCCCGGTGGTGAGGCCCTGGAGTCCTGAATCTGGAGACCTTGCACTCCAGGACTCAAAGAATTAAATTCTAAAAATCCGAGCTCGGTGTATAGTTAGGGTCTAGGCATGAATCCATGATCTGCAGATTCTGAGGCAAGCTCCTCAGACTCTGAAGGTAGGGTAAATTCCAGTCATTCACTCAGACCGGACTCGAATTTGGTTACACTTGGACTGTCGAATGTGTGGGTGGCCTCCTGGGGCCATGGAGTTTTCTCTTGCTCTGGGGTTTTTGTACAGCTTCAAAGAACATGGTTTCATTCTCAGGGAGAGGAGGAGTCCTGTTGTATGGCTAGGGGATGCCCATATGGAAAGATTTGAGAGCAGGGCTCTGGATATGGATGCTTGAAAACCCAACCTAGGGTGAGCATTAGGCACTAGGAGTATGGCAGGCTGAACTGCCAAATCTGGGGCCAGCTAGGTGGGTGGCTGACTGGAGGTCAGGGCTAAGGCTGAGGGACAGAATGTGTTTTAGGATCCAGGGTCGGGTTCCGTCAAAGGTTGTGGCCTTTTGGCCATGAAGGTTTCTCCAAGTCTGGGGGGTTTGTGCAGCTCCATTGAGCATGGCATCCTTCTGGTGGTAGGCAGAGTCCCATGGTATGGCTCTGGAGTTCTCTATCTGGAGGGCTTGTGAGCCAGAATTCTGAGGATGGAAAGTTGAAGAGCCATAGTAGGGTTAGGGATAGGGCCTAGGGCATGGCAGACCCCATCTACAGACGCTGAGGTGAGATCTCATGGATTTCAGGTTAAGGAAATTGTCAGGAGGTCACTCAGGCTGGAGTGATGTCCATGCGATCTGCAAAATGTGGGTGTGGCCTCATGGGGCCATGGAGTTTTGTCCTGCTCTGGGCTTTTTGCACAGATGCAAAGAGTTTGGTCTATTCTGGGGGATGGGTTGTGTCCTGTTTTATATCCCAGGAGTCCCTCAGATGGAGGGAGTTGAGAGAAGGGTTGCGGGTTGGATGCCTGAAAACCCAACCTACGATAAGGCTTAGGTCCTAGTGGCATGGCAGTCCATGTATCCTCACTCTGGGGTGAGCTATACATGGGGCTGTGTTGAAAATGGGGCTCAGGTGAAGGATCACAATGGGTATTTGTGTCCAGGGCGGCCTGGAAAGTGGGCGTGGCCTCAGGGCCTAAACAGTTTTCTTCCACCTCTGAAGGTTTTACATAGCTCAAAAAGGAAATGTTTACTTTTGGGGGGCAGTAGGAGTTCTGTTTTGTGGCTCAAGTCCCGTATGGAGGGATTTGAGTGGAGGGCTCTGTGTATAGATGCCTAAAATGCCAACCTAGGGTTAGGATTTGGGCCTATGAACATGGCAGGACTGAACTGCTGGCTCTGGGGCCAGCTATCCCAGTGACTTACTGGGGGATGGGACTCAGGTTGTGTCAGACTGAATAATATTGTCCAGGGTGGAGTGCAAAAGTGGCGTAGTATCATGGGCCATGCAAGTTTTCCCTGATCTAGGGGTTTTGCGCAGCTCCATAACACAGGGTTTCCTTCTAGAGAGCATGGAGAGTCCTGTGGGGTGGATCCAGAGTCCCCAGTCTGGAGTGATTGCATTCCAGGACTCAAGGAATGGAATTCTGAAAACCAAACCCCAGTGTATGGTTAGGGTATAGGGCATGGATGACCAATCTGCAGATTCTAAGGCGATCTCCCCAGATTCTGAAGTTAAGGTGAGTCCCAGGCATTCGCTCAAACCTTACAAGAGTTTGCGTCCACCTGGGCTGCCAAATATATGGATGGCCTCCTGGGTTTGGAATTTTCTCCTGCTGAGGTTGTTGCACAGCTCCCAAAAGTATGATTTCACCTTGGTGGAGACATGGAGTTCTGTTGCATGGCTCATGGGTCCCCATATGGAAGTATTGGAGAGAAGAGCTCTGGGTATGGATGCCTGAAAACCCAACATAGAGTTAGCATTATGGACTAGGGGCATGGAAGTTCTGATCTGTTGACTCAGGCCAGCTATGTGGGTGGTTGATTGGACATCGGGGCTCAGGCGGAGGAGCAAAATGTGTATTAGTGTCCTGGGTCGGGTTCTGTACATCAGGGAGGCCTTGTTGGCCGTGCAGATTTCTCCTAAACTGGGAGTTTTGTACAGCTCCAAATAGTATGCTTTCATTCTGGGGAAGAGAGGGAGACCTGCTGTATGAATCAGGGGTCCCCATATGGAGGTATCTGAGAGCAGGGTTTCAGGAATGGATTCCTGAAAGCCCAGCCTAGATTTAGTATTAGTGACTAGGGTCTTGGGATGTCTGATCTGCTGACACTGTGGCCAGCAACGCGGGTGGCTGACTGGAGGTCGGTCTGAGGGACAGAATGTGTATTAGTGTCCTGAGTCGAGTTCTGAAATCATAGAGAGGCCTCATTTTTCCTTGCAGGTTTCTCCTAATCTGGGGTTTGTGTGCAGCTCCAGTGAGCACGGTTTCCTTCTGGAGGGTAGGCAGAGACCCAAGGTGTGTCACCAGAATATTCTATCTGGAGTGCCTGTGGGCCAGGCCTCTTGGAATGGAAGTCTGACAACTGAAGTTAGGGTTAGGGTTAGGTCGTAGGGCATGGCAAGCCCAATCTAAGATGCTGAGTCGAGCTCTTGGGGATCTGAGGTGAAGGCAGGTGTCAGGAGGTCGCTCAGGCTGGAGTTTGTGTCCATGCCATCCCCCTAAGGTGTGGGTGGCTTCATGGGACTATGGAGTTTTGCCCCGCCCTGGGATTTTTACGCAGTTCCAAATACTTTGGTCTATTCTGAGGGATAGGTGGTGTCCAATTTTATGGCTCAGGGGTCCCCCATATGGAAGGATTTGAGAGTAGGGTTCCAGGGATAGATGCTTGAAAACCCAAACTACTATAAGGGTTAGGTCCTAGTGGCATGGCAGTCCTTATATCCTGGCTCTGGGGTGAGCTACTCATAGTGCTGTGTTGAAAATGGGGCTCAGGCTAAGGATCACAATGGGAGTTTGCGTCCAGGGCGGCCTGGAAATGTGGGCGTGACCTCAGGGTCTTCTCAGGTTTCTTCCAACTCTGAGGGTTTTACATAGCTCAAAAAGGCAAGGTTTCCTTCTGGGGGGCAGGAGTAGTTCTGTTTTGTGGCTCACACATCCCCCGTGTGGAGTGATTCGAGTGGAGGGCTCTGGGTACGGATGCCTGTAACCCAAACCAAGGGTTTGGATTAAGGCCTAGGGGCATGGCAGATATGATCTGCTGGCTCTATGCCAGCTGTCCCAGTACCTGATCCGAAGACGGGACTCAGGTTGTGTCAGATGCATATTAGTGTCCATGGTGGAGTATGAAAGTGGGGTGTCATCGGGGGCCGTGCAGGTTTCCCCTGATCTAGGGGTTTTGTACAGCTCCCTAGGGCAAGGTTTCCTTCTGGAAGGCAGAAAGAGTCCTGCAGTGTGGCTCCAGATTCCCTAATCTGGAGAGCTTGCATTCCAGATCTCAAGGGATGGAATTCTGAAAACCCAAGTTTCCTTTATGGTTAGGGTGTAGGGCATGGATCCCTGATCTGCAGAAGCTGAGGCAAGCTCTCCAGATTCTGAAGTTAGGGTAAGAGTGTCAGGCATTTGCTCAGACCAGACTAGAATTTGTGGCTACTAGGGTTGCCGAAATAGTCTGTGGCCTCCTGGGGCCATGGAGTTTTCTCTTGCTCTGGGGGATTTGTGCAGCCCCAGAAAGTATGACTTCATTCTGGAGGAGATGTGGAGTCCTGTTATATGACACAGATGTCCCCATACGGAGGGATTAGAGATCAGGATTCTGGGTATGGATGCCTGAAAACCCAAACTCGGGTTAGCATTAGGGACTAGGAGCATGGCAGTTCCAATCTGCTGCCTCTGGGACCAGCTACGTGGGTGGCTGACTGGGGGATCGGGGCTCAGGCTGAGGACAGAATGTGTATTAGGTTCCAGGGTTGTGTTCCATAAATGGGGGTGGGCTCGTAGTTGTGCCGGTTTCTCCAAATCTGGGGCATTGGTGCAGCTCCAATGAGCAAGGTTTCCTTTTGTAGTTTATGCAGAGTCGATAGTGTGGTTAGGGTTAGGGTTAGGACCTAGGTCATGGCAGGCCCAATATACAGACACTGGACAAGCTCCTGGGGATCTGAAGTTAAGGCGAATATCTGGAGGTCGCTCAGGCTGGAGTTTATATCCATGCAACCCACCAAATGTAGGGGTGGCCTCAAGGGGCCATGGAGTTTGCTCCCGCTCTGTGGTTTTTGCACAGTTCCAAATAGGCCTATTCAGTGGGATAGGTTGCGTCCTGTTTTATGGCTCATGGTTCCCCCATACGGAGGGATTTGAGAGCAGTTTTCCAGATACAGATGCCTGAAGACCCACCCTATGTTTAGGGTTAGGTTCTATGGCGTGACAGACCTTATATCCTGGCTCTGGGGTGATTTACCCATGGGGCTGTGTTGAAAATGGGGCTCAGCATAAGGGTCACAATGGGTGTTTGTGTCCTGGGCTTCCTGTAAATTTGTGCATGGCCTCAGGGGCAGCACAGCTTTCTTCCACCTCTGAGGATTATACATAGCTGAAAAAGCAAGGATTCCTTCTGGGGGCCAGAAGTTATTTTCTGTCTCTCAGGCGTCCACCGTGTGCTGGGAATCTAGAGCAGGGCACTGGGTATGGATGCCTGATACTCCAACCAAGGCCTAGGATTAGGCTCTAGTGCATGGCAGGTCTGATCTACTGGCTCTGGGGCCAGCTAACCCTGTGACTTATTGGAGTACAGGACTCCATATTAGTGGCAGACTGCATATTAGTGTCCAGGGTGGAGAACCAAAGTGCAGTGGCATCAGGGGCCATGCAAGTTTGCCGTAATCGAGGGATTTTGTACAGCTCCATAGGGAATGGTTTCTCTATGCAGGGCAGGGAGAGTCCTGTGGGCTGGCTCTGGAGTCCCCAGTGTGGATTCCTTGTATTCCTGGAATCAAGGGTTGGCATTCTGAAAGTCCAAGCTCAGTTTATGTTTAGGGTATAGGGCACAGATCCCCGATCTGCAGATGTTGAGGTGAGCTCTTCATATTCTGAAGTTAGGGTGAGTGTCAGGCATTCGCTCAAACCAGACTAGAATTTGTGTCCACTAAGGGTGCCGAATGTGTGGGTGTCCTCCTGGGGCCATGGAGGTGTCTCCTGCTGGGAGTTTTGTGCAGCTCCAAATAGTATGATTTCTTCTCAGTGAGAGGTGTGGTCCTGTTATATGGTTCAGGTGTCCCACTTGTGGAGGGATTCAATTGGAGAGCTCTGTGTTTGGATGCCTGAAACCCCAGTCTAGGGTTAGGATTTGGGCCAAAGGGCATAACAATTCCGATCTGCTGGCTCTGGCGCCAGCCTTCCTGGTGGCTGATTGGAGGACAGTACTCATATTGTGTCAGACTGGTTATTACTGTCCAGGATGGAGAACAAAAGTGGGTGGTATTGGGGGCCTTGCATGTTTGCCCAGATTTAGGCAGTTCAATAGGGCACGGTTTACTTTTGGAGGGCAGGCAGACTCATGTGGGCTTGCACCGGAGTCCCAAACTCGAGGCTTGCATTCTAGGATTGAAGGGATGGAATTCAGATAACCCAAGTTCAATTTATAGTTAGGGTGTAGGGCATGGGTCATCTTTCTGCAGATCCTGAGTCGAGCTCTCCAGTTTCTGATGGTAGGGCGAATGTCATGCATTCGCTCAGACCAGACTAGAATTTGTTTCCACTAAGGTGCAGAATGTGTGGGTGTCCTCCTGGGGCCATGGAGGTATCTCCTGCTGGGGGTTTTGTGCAGCTCCAAATATATGATTTCATTCTCTGTGAGAGGTGGAGTCCTATTGTATGGCTCAGGAGTCCCCATACAGAGGGATCAAGAGCAGGGCTTTGGGTATGGATGCCTAAAAACCCAACCTAGGGTTAGCATTAGGGACAAGGGGCATGCTGACTCCGGGGCAAGATACGTAGGTGGCTGATTGGAGGATAGGGCTCATGCTGTGGGAAAGAATGTGCATGAGGGTCCAGTGTCGTGTTCGTAAATGGGTGTGACCTTGTTAGTAGTGCCGGTTTCTCCAAATATGGGGGTTTTGTGCAGCTCCATTGAACATGGTTTCCTTCTGGAGAGTAGGCAGAGTGCCATGGTGTGGTTCTGGAGTTTTCTCTCTGGAGTGCTTGTGGGCCAGGGCTCTTGGAACAGAAGTCTGAAAACCGAAGCTAGGGTTAGGGTTAGGGCTTAGGGCATGGCAGGCCTATGCTTCAGATGCTGGGCCAGCTCCCAGGGTTCTCACATTAAGCGACCCTGAAACTCAGGGGTCGCTCTGGTTGGACTTTTTGTCCATGCGATCCGCCGAGTGTGTGGCTGGCCTCATGGGTCCATGGAGTTGCTACTGCTCTGGGGTATTAGCACAGTATGGTGTATTCTGGGCAATATGTGCTGTCCTGTTTTATGGATCAGTGGTACCACGTATGGAGGGACTTGAGAACAGTGTTCCGGAATAGATGCCCGAAAACCCAGTCTACATTTAGGGTTAGGAACAAGAGGCATGGCGAGCCTTACATCCTGGATCTGGGATGCGCTACCCATACAGCTCTGTTGAAAATGTGTCTCAGGCTAAGGGTCATAATGGGTAATTGTGTTCAGAGAGACAAGCAAGAGAGGCCATGGCCTCAGGTCAACACAGGTTTCTTCCAATCTTGAGGGTTTACATAGATGCAAAAGCAAGGTTTCCTTCTGGCAACAAGGAATATTTCTGTTTTGTAGTTGAGAGGTCCCCTCTGTGGAGGTATTCAAGTAGAGAGCTCTGGGTATGGATGCCTGAAACCCCAAACAGGGTTAGAATTCAAGTCTAGTGGCATGGCAGGTCCGATCTTTTGGCTTTGGGGCAGCTCTCCCAGTGGCTGATTGGAGGAAGGACTCAGGTTTTTTCAGACTGTGTATTAGTGTCCAGGGTGGGGAATGAACGTGGGTGGCATTGTGGGGCATACACGTTTGCCCTGTACTACGGGTTTTGTTGGGCTCCACAGGGCATGATTTCTTCTGCATGGCAGGGCAAGTCCTGTGGAGTGGCTCCAGAGACATCAATCTGGAGGTATTGCATTCCAGGACTCAAGGAATGGACTTCTGAAAACCTAAGTTCAGTGTACGGTTAGGGTGTAGGTCATGGATCCCCGATGTGCAGATACTGAGGCGAGCTACCCAGAATATAAAGTTAGGGCAATTGTCAGGCATTCACTCAAACCAGACTGGAACTTGTGTCCACTAGGGCTGCTGAATGTGTGTTTGTCCTCCTGGGGCCATGGAGGTTTCTCCTGCTCGAGGGGACTTGTGGAGCTCCAAATAGTATTATTTCATTCTGGAGGAGATGTGGAGTCCTGTTGTATGGCACAGCTGTCCTGATATGGAGGAATTTGAGAGCAGGACTCTGTGTATGGATGCTGGAAAACCCATATGGGGTTAGCATTAGGGACTAGGGGCATGGCAGCCTGTCTCTCAGCCTGAATGTGCATTAGTGTCCAGGGTCGGGTTCCCTCAATGGGTGTGGCCTCATTGGCCATGGATGTTTCTCCAAATCTTGGGGTTTTTTGAATCTCCATTGAGAACGGTTTCCTTCTGTAGGTTAGGCAGAGTCCCATGGTGTGGTTCCTCAGTTCTCTATCTGGAGAGCTTGTGGGCCAAGATCACTGGGACAGAGACTGAAAACCTATGTCAAGGATAGCATTAGGGCCTAGGTCATGCCAGTTCCCACCTACAGATGTTGAGGCGAAATCCTGGGGATGTGAGGTTAAGGTGACAGTCAGGAGGTCGCTCAGGCTGGAATTTGTGTCCATTTGATCCACCGAATGTGTAGGTGGTCTCATGGGGCCACGGAATTTTCTAGGGCCATGGCCCAGACCTCCTGTCAGGCTCTATAATAGCTAGCAACATATCTAGCAGATCGGACATGCCATGGCCCTAGGCCATCATCTCTACCCAAACTGGGTTTGCAGGCATCTGTCCCCAGATCTTATCTCAAATCCCTGAATATGCAGGAACCTGATGCATAAAACAGTACTCCTTCTTCTGCATGAGAGAAAACCATGCCTTTGGGGTGAGGGTAAAACTCCCAGAGTCAGAGAAAACTGCATGGCCCAAGGCTACACCCATTCTTGAGGGTGGCCTTGGGCACAAAGATGCATTGAGATCCACAGTATGAGCCATATTTTCATATAAGGCCCAACAGTAGCTGGACTAGGAGTCCATAATTCAGACTTGCTATGCCACTAGGGCCAAATCCTAACCAAAGGGAAGGTTTTCTGGGAGCCCATACCCAGAGCCCTGCTCTGGATCTCTATTTTTGGAGGACCCCTGACACAAAAAAACAGGACTCCTCCCTTCCCAAAGCATGACACCAAACTATTGGGATCCCTGCAAGTCCCCACAGAAGGAGAATCTTACATGGCCCCATGAGGCCGCCCCTACATTCTGTGGCCATCCTAGACACAAAATCCAGAGACAAAGCCTGAGCTACCGCCTCACACTAGCCCTATTTTCAGATTCTGAAGAGCTCCCCTCGGGGTCTGCAGATCAGGCATTCCATACCCTCAGCCCTAACCCTAAAGTGAGTTTGTGTTTTCAGACTTCTGTCCCCAGAACCCTGGCCCACACACCCTCTAGGCTGGTGCCTCCAGAGCCACACCGCAGGACTGAGCCTCTCCTTCCGATGGAAACTGTGCCCTTTACAGTTGCCAAAACCCTGCAGATTAGGAGAAACCTGCAAGGCCCTCAAGGCCACCCCCATTTCGTATGGTGACGTGGAAATAATGTGCACTCTGACACATCCTGAACACCTACATCCAGTCAGACACCCTAGTATATGGCCTAGAGACAGGAGATTGAAACTAACATGGCCCTAGTACCAAATCTAAGCCATAGCATTGGTTTTCAGGCATCTGTCCCCAGAGTCCTGGTTTGAATACCAACATAACGGGGTCCCTGGGGCACAAAACAGAACACCTCCTGTCCCAGAAGGGAAAGTTGCTATATGGAGCAGTGTCAAAGGCTTAGGGGAGCAGAATCCTGCATGGTACCTGAACCATGGCCAAAATCTAAGGTGTCCCTGGACACAAACCTGCATTGTGACCCATCAGCACGAGACTCCATTTCAATTCGGTCCCCTGGGACTGTAGTTTGTCCCAGAGCCAGTGGATCAAAACTTCTGTGTTCCTAGTGTGCAATGGTAACATGGAGTGGGATTTCCAGGCATCCACGCATAGAGCTGTGCTATCGAATCATTCCATATGGGGGACATTGCAGCCATCAAACAAGACTCCCCCTGTCTTGCCAAATGAAAACTTGCATTTTGGAACAGCTCACGACACCCAGAGTGGGAATACCTCCATGAGCTCATGAGGTCACCCCTCCCTTAGGATGCCATCATGGACACAAACTCCACCCTGAGCAAACGTCTGACACTAGGTCTTACCTCAGATGCTGGAGATCTTGATTCAGCCTCTGCAAGTTGCGCCTCCCATACCCTAGGCCCTAACCCTAACCCTAGCTTGTGTTTTCACTCTTCTGTCCTAAGAGTCCTGGTGTACAAGCCCTCCAGATTGGGAATTCTGGAGTCACAATGCAGCACACTGCCTGCCTTTCAGAAGGCAAAAGTGGCCTCTGGGACTGCACAAAAAACCCAAAAGAGGATCAACCTGCAAGGCCCACAAAGGCAAAGAAATTTCATAGGCCACTGGTGCACTAATGATCTCTCTAGCACAGCTAAGCCCTGACATCCTGACAGCCACCATGTAGCTGGCCGCCTATTCAACAGATTGTACCTGCCATGCCCCTAGGCCATCATCTCTACCCAACCTGGTTTTATAGGCCTGTGTCCCCAGAGTTCTGGACTCAAATCCCTGCATATCAGGAAACATGATCCACAAATTAGAAGTCCTCCTGCCCTGTAGCAGGAAACCTTGCTATTGGGTTAAAACCTTGCTATTGTATGGAGGACAAGGGGAGATGGAGAGGAGAAGGGAGTTGAGGGAAATTGGAAGGGGAGGTGAACCATGAGAGACTATGGACTCTGAAAAACGATCTGAGAATTTTGAAGGGGTGGGGGGTGGGAGGTTGGGGGCACCAGGTAGTGGGTATTGTAGAGGGCGCGGATTGCATGGAGCACTGGGTGTGGTGCAAAAATAATGAATACTGTTATGCTGAAAAAATAAAAAAAAAATATTAAAAAAAAAACCTTGCTATTTTGTGTAAAACCCTCAGAGTAGGAGAAACCTGCATGGCCCATGAGGCCTCACCCACTGTTGAAGGCCGCCCCGGGCACAATCCCGCATTGTAACCCCCAGCCTCAGCCACGTTTTCAACTAAGCCGCCTCAGTATCTTGACCTAGAGTCAGCCTATGAGGCCTGCCATGACCCTAGGCCCAAATCCTAACCCAAGGTTGAGTTTCTAGGCACCCATACACAGAGACCTGCTCTCGAATCCCTCTTTTTTAAATATTTTATTTATTTATTTGATAGAGAAATCACAAGTAGTCAGAGAGGCAGGCAGAGAGAGAGGAGGAAGCAGGCTCCGTGCTGAGCAGAGAACTTGATGCAGGGCTAGATCCCAGGACCCTGAGATCTTGACCTGAGCTGAAGGCAGAGGTTTAACCCACTGAGTGACCCAGGTGTCTCTCTCGAATCCCTCTTTATGGGCAACCCTGATTTTGAAAACAAGATTCCCCCTATCCCCCGCAAAGACAGCATGATATTTGGAGCTGCGCAAAACCCCCAAAGAGGAAGAATCTTCCATGGCCTCCTTCCATGTAAGTTTACCTATCTGGGGTTTAGATGCAGCTCCAAACAGCAAGGTTTCCTTTTGAGGACAGGAGGTATTGTGTTCTGTGGCTCAAGGATCTCCCAAATGTTTGAGTTCGAGACAAGGCCTCTGGAGACAGATGCCTGAAAACCTAAGCTACATACAGATTCAGGCTTAGGAACCTGTCAGATTCAATCTTCTATCTCTAGGTCTATCTACGTGGCTGTCTGACAGGAGGGAGTTGCTCAGGTTTTGTCAGACCGCGTATTTTTGTCCAGAGCATCCTACGAAATTTGGGTGGCCTCAGGGGCCTTCTAGGTTTCTCCTCTCCTGAGGTATCTTGAAGCTCTAAAGGGCCTAACTTCCTTTGGAGGGCATAACCAGTCCTGTGGTGTGGCTATGGAATCCCAAGACTGGAGGGTTTGTGTTGCAGGACTCTGGGGACAGAAATCTGAAAATACCTGCTCGGGTTAGGGTAATGGCTGAGGGTATGGCAGGCCCAATCTGCAGACCCTGAGTCGAGCTCCTCAGGATCTGATATTCGGGTGAGTGTGAAGCAGAAAGTCAGGCTTTGCCTCTGGTTTTCATGTCTGAGAAGGGCATGGAATGTAGAGGGGACTGTAAGGGCCTGGTTATCCAGAGGAACTTAGTTGCAAACCCCAGATATAGGGGCGGGCCAGGCCGGATGGAGACATCCAATCAGTGGGGCGCACATATATTTACTCTCGTGAGTTGAAATCCCATTGGCCACCTGTGTGTGGGCCGGGCTCAACCACCACTATAAATGTTAGTCTCTGAGGCTGGGGTGGAGAGAGTATAGGAGGAGTCAGAATAGCCGTTGGAGTTGTAGGAGGAGTTAGAATAGCCATTAGAGTAGTAGGAGGAGTTAGAATAGCTGTTAGGATAGCCGTTAGAATAGCCGTTGGGATAGCCGTTAGGGTAGTCTTCGGGAGAGTTGGAGCATTGTGGTCATGATGGTCGTCAGGAGCATCATGGTCGTCCTGATCATTGTAGTCATAGGCAGCAGCGCCATGGCAAATGGCCTCGCTGCCAGCAGCCTTGCCACAGTGACCAGCCTCGCCACCACTGAGCCATGGCCCCACGGTGAGTGGCCTTGCTGTCCCGCACCATAACCCCGCCACAAGCGGCCTCGCCGGATGAGCCTCAGTCCGGGGAGCGGCCCTGTCTATGGAATGACCTCATCAGCAGTGGCCTCATCCTGGAAGCGTCCTCATCCACAGTGGCCTCTTCTTGGGAGTGGCCCTGTCCGGGGAGTGGCCTCACCAGAGCAGCCTCATTCTGGGGAGTGGCCCAGTCCAGGGAGCGACCTCCTCAGCAGCGGCCTCGTCCTGGGAGTGGACTTGTTCACAGAGGCCTCTTCTTGGGAGTGGTCCTGTCCAGGGATTGGCCTTGCCGGAGCAGCCTCATTCCAGGGATGGGCCCTGTCCAGGGAGCGAACTCATCAGCAGCAACCTCATCCTGGGAGCAGCCTCGTCTGGAGTGGCATTGTCTGTGGAGTGGCCTCATCCAGAGCAGCCTCGTCCAGAGCGGCCTCATCCAGAGCAGACTTCTTGGAAGTGACCTTGTCGGGGTCATCATCGTCGTCTCTTTGTAAGAGATGGCCCCTACCAGTCAGTTTGATTTTCGATGCTTGGCACGAAATAAAGCTTTGTTTGATTTTTGCTTTGTGTCAGTCTCGTTCCTTTGATCACAGACCCTAACATTGGGGGCTCATCCAGGATCAAATGACGAGAACTGAGCCAGCATCGGAATTTTTGGGAAAAGCCTCCACAGGTATTGGGATCTTGTTTGTCTGTCTGGTTGGAGCTCCAGGGTATGGCCAACCAGGGAGATGCTAGATGCAGCCATGCTCCCCAGGGCTGGAATGGATGCGGGGATGCCACATCCCTCTGCTGGTAGATCGATGGGGGGTTTGAGTCTCCCTGGGCAATCTGGGGGTTCAAGTCCCCTTAGATGGTCAGGGGGTTCAAGTCCCCCTGGGCTTTCTCTGGGGGTTTGAGTCCCCCTAGGCAGCCAGGGAATCACCAGGGCCTTTGAGTCCCCCTGGGAGGTCAGGGGCCTGCCAGGGGATTCGAGTCCCCCTGGGTTGTGGCCAAGGGGTTCGAGTCCTCTTGGGCGCCCGGGGGTTAAAGTCCCCCTCGGCGGTCACCGGGGACCAATAAAATTCTCACCAGTGACAGGACAGCTGGGTCTGCAGTTGTCTTTGTGTTGTCTTTTTGTTCTCTTTTGTGTTGTTTGTCATGATTGAAGGAATGGGGCAAGCAGAGAGTAAGGGGACTCTGACTTTTGTCTCTCCGTTCCTCAAAATAGATGTGGGGCTTCTCCCTCACTCATTTCGTGTGTTAAGGGCTATAACTGGAGCCAACTGGGGTTAGGCTAATGCCAGGTTAAGGTGCGCAATGCTGACACTCATTGGAGCCGTGCATGGAATATGAGTGCCTAGTGGGTCACTTTTGGTAAGCAGAACTGGCGCTGTCGGATGAACCGACCTCGAGACAGAGACTTTAAGGAATATTCCCAAGCAGAGGCCAAAACTCCCTTTGTTTCGGGGAATTCCTTGCCTTCTTTGGCCTGACGTGGACTGCCTAGCCCCTCCCCCTTGCTGGCGGGGAAAGCATGGCTTCTGAAGTGGAATGGGCCCAGGTGGTACATGAGGTCTGTTGGCGGAGGGATGGCTGGGCTGATGGTTAACTGTCTTTCTCATGGTTTCAATGGGTAATTGTTAAAGTAGCTTTCGGAGTCTTTGGTAACCTGAAGCTTTGAAGTTTTTCTTGGATGACAAATGGGATGAAGTGCTAGGACGCTGGGTGCTGGAACTGAGTTTGTGCTTTTGAAATCTGTTAGTAAACATGTTTTGTGCTTAACTGCTGTTGCAACAGGTCACAATTGGTTAGTACTTAGTCTTCACTAGAGATTGAGATGTTTCTAAGAAAATGTAAATGGTTTTCTCTTTGCCTGGCCAGAATTGTAAATGAGACCTCTTTGACTCATAAGGCTTTTCCCTGATATGCTAAGTTACTCAGAAAATACTGCTAAATCAATTATAAACCTTGGGTTATATTTGGGTAAATGCTATAACTACTCCAGTGGTTCTATACATTTCCTAAAGTTTCAATGGTTTGATAAGGTTCATCACGTGATATTTATCCATACCTATTCTGAGTTTTTGTCATTTGTAATCGTTTAAATTCTCTTGTAAGATGAATTCTGCCTTAAAGGAAATTCATATGGGAGACTTTCAGAATAAATACAGGTCTTGAATGTGTTGAATTCCTGGAACTGAAATGGGTAAGAATTTCCCGAAGTAAAAGCTGCACTCAGACTAAACTAGAATTAATATGGTGACTCAAGGTAAGAATGAGTCTCCAGGAGCTTTCCTAGAAAGGTTTATTGAAGCCTATAAAATGTATAGCTTGATCGACCCTGAGGCACTCAAAAACCAGGGGACAGTGAATCTTGCATTTGTCAGTCAGTCAGCCCCAGATAGAAGGTGGAAACTTCAGAAAATAGAAGGATTTGTAGGGAAGAATCTGACTGAGTTAGTGGGAATATCAAAAAAGTTGTTTAACAACAGGGATGCACAGGAGGATGAAAAACAGACAAAAAGCCGGTTAAGGCTTTGGCATTACATGAGATAGGTAGGGGATAGTAAATGGAAGGAAAAGCCTAAGCACAGAGAAGGCAGGCAGGAAGACTTAGATTCAGATCAGTGCGCTTACTGTAAGAAAAAAGGAAACTGGGCCAGGGAGTGCCCCCAAAGGAAGATGGCAATGCTGGCCGCCAGAGTAAAAAAGTCAAGGGGAAATCAGTTGATTTTTTGGTGGACACGGGAGCCCAATTTTCATCATTACTTAAACCTATGGGAAAACTATCCGGAGAGGAAGTCTGTGTACAAGGAGCAAATGGCACAGAGAGCCATAAATGGACAACAGAAAGGACTTTAAATTTGGACTCAGGAGTAGTTAGACATTGATTTTTGGTCCTCCCTAATGCCCCATATAAGTTGATGGGAAGAGATCTCCTCCACAAGATACGAGCTGGCATTCAGTTCTCGGAAGGAGACATGACTGTATCCTTGAGACAACCCACTGTACAGGTGCTTATGGCAGCAGTAGATGAATACCTCCTTTCCCAGCCAGTCTCAAAACCAGAGGAGACAAAGGAGGGGAGCCTTCTCCAAATCCTACAGGTCAAATTTCCTGAGGTCTGGGTAGAAGGGAAGCCCCCTGGCTTGTCTAGGGGACAATTGTGGTGGTACAATTAAAGGTGACAGCTACAGCTATTTGCGTTCAGCAGTACCCCCTTCCCTGGGAAGCTAAGGAAGGGATCTGAAAACACATTAACCATCTCTGAGGAGATGGGATCCTAGTTCCTTGCAAATCTCCATGGATCACACCTTTGCTGCCCATCAAAAAGGCCAAGACTGGGGAGTACTAAGCCGTTCAGGACTTGCGGGAAGTTAATATCCACCCGATGGTGCCTAACCCCTATACCCTACTCTCCCTCTTGGGCCCCAAAAGAACTGTGTATACTGTCTTCGAACTCAAGCATGCATATTTCTGCATATCTTTAGCAAGGGAGTCTCAGTCCCTCTTTGCTTTTGAGTGGTCTGACCCACAAGAAGGATTCCAAGGCCAGCTCACATGGACAAGACTTCCCCATGGATTCAAGAATTCACCCACTATTTTTGACGAGGCTCTACACGAGGATTTGCATGAGTACAGAACTTCCAACCTGGGAGTCACTCTGTTATAGTATGTTGATGACTTGCTGATAGCTGCTGAGGACTATGAGTCATGTTTGAGGGGGACGAGAACTCTCCTATAGACTCTGCAGGAAAAAGGGCATCAGGTGTCAGCAAGGATAGCACAGCTCTGTCAGAGCCATGCCACTTATCTAGGCTTTGATCTCCATAAGGAATTGCTCTTCACTCTCTGAGCCCAGGAAACCCCTGCCCCACCACGTCCCAACAAGTGAGAGAGTTTCTTGGGATGGTGGGCTACTATAGACTGCAGATACCACAGTTTGCCGAGATTGCCTGAGCTCTCAATGAACTGGCAAAAGGGGGGCTCACTATGGTAGAGTGGACAGCTGAGGCAAAAGGCGCATTTCGGGAATTACAATAAGCCTAACTCACTGCTCCAACAGTGGCCATCCCAGATGTTACCAAGTCCTTCCACTTGGATGTGGATGAAAAATCAGGGATGGCCGAAGGAGTTTTGACTCAGATTCTGGGGCCTTGGAAGAGGCCAGTAGCCTATCTTAGCAAGAAACTAGATCCAGTAGTGGCTGGGATCCCCCCTTGCCTCCACATAATTGCTGCCATGGCCCTCCTGGTCAAGGATGCAAGTAAATTGACTTTTGGTCAAAATCTCAACTTGACCTCCACCCACGCTATTGAGGCCTTTCTCTGGACTCCACCAGACTGATGGATGATGAACACCTGAGTGATGGGGTATCAGGCCCTCCTTTTCAATGAACTAAGAGTGACCTTCCAGCCCCCAGTGGTGCTAAATCCAGCCACGCTGCTGCCAGAGGAGCTGGCTGTCTACCCACACAACAGTGGAGAGGTCCTAACCCAAGTCACAGGAGTAAGGCCAGACCTCAAAGACATTCCCGTCCCAGATGCAGAGATGACTCTGTTCACAGATGGGAGTAAGTACATGGTCGATGGAAAGAGGTATGTGGGGGCTGCGGTGGTTTCCCTTGAGCAGGAACTCTGGAGAGCAGCCCTGCCACATGGAACATCGGCGCAAAAAGCAGAACTGATTGCACTCACTAAGGCAGTTCAGATGGCCAAAGTAAAACTGCCCAAATATATGGACAGCAGGTATGCCTTTGCTATTCTCCATACACATGAGGCTATTTATAATGAAAGGGGCTTATTAACAGCAGAAGGAAAATGAATTAAGAAAGAGGAGAAATATTGGCTCTCTTCCAGGCTATTTGCCACCCAAAAGTGGTGGCCATTATGCATTGCCTGGGACACCAAAAGGGGACTGATCTGATTTCAAAAGGAAACCAATTAGCAAATCAAGCTGCCAAGCAAGCAGCCCGAGAAACAGTACAAGAACTGGTTACACTCCCAGCGCCAGCCCTACCAGAAAAACCGAACTATTCAGAGGAAGATTTAAAGTATTTACAAAAATGGGCTAAATAGGACTATGAAAGGGGACTGGGCTGAGACTAAAGCAGGAAAAATAATTCTTCCTCGAAGACTAGGTAAGAAGTTAGTAGACCAGGTACATCAGGGTATTCATTTGGGAACACGCAAATTCAAGGAGCTTATAGCCAAGCAGTTCCAAGTTTCTAAATGAGGGTGTATGGTTCAGGATGTAGTTGATAGATGTGCTCAATGCCAGGCAGTTAATGTGGGAGGAACTAGAATGGGAAGAAGGAAAAGAGAAAGAGTTAAGGAACAAGGAATTTATTGAGAAATAGATTTTACAGAAATGAAACCCAGAAAATACGGGGGACAAGTATATGTTAGTTTTTGTAGATACCTTTTTAGGCTGGGTAGAGGCTTTTTCACCAAACATGAGACGGAGACTGAGGTGAAATCACATCCTTACCAACCCGGGGACTTGGTTTGGATACATGGCCATCAAGTGGGAAATTTGGAGCCTCACTGGAAGAGACCATTTACTGTCATCCTGACCACCCCCACGGCAATAAAAGTAGAAGGCATCAGGGCCTGGATTCACGTGGGTCATATCAAATGATCCAAGAACAAAGACGCCCCCCAGAGATGGAAGCCGCAGCTGATGGACCCCACTGACCGTGGACTAAAGCTAAGCCTCAAAAGACTATGAGTTCATTGTTGTTCCTATTGTTACCTGTTTGTGTAAGTGCTTCTGAGTCACCTCATAAGACAGAAAGTATAGGTGGGATATTAGATGAATGGAATTAGGAAAAATAGAAAAGGTTATACAGGGTGGTGAATGGCTAACTCATCAGCCAACCATGCACTACTGTTACTTTTTGGCCCCTGCATTATAAACGCTCTAATGTCATTTGTACAAAAGAAAATTAGAGAGATAAAAATGTTAGTCTTACAAGCTCAATATAACCCCTTACAACTGGAGAACATAGAACTGGGTGAAAAGTCAAGGATTTGACTAAATTCCAAAGAAAATGGGGGAATGTAAGGGCCTGGTTGTCCAAAGAGAGCCTATTGGTTGTAAACTTAGATTGACCCCGCCCCTCCCAGAGGAACTTACTTGCAAACCCCGGATATAGGGGCGGGCCAGGCTGGATGGAAACATCCAATCCGTGGGGTGCGCATATATTTACTGTGGTGAATTGAAATTCAATTGGTCACCCATATTTCCGGCCGAGCATGACTGTGCAGTTTTCCCTGATGACTGTGCAGTTTTCCCTGTGTATTGCAATCTCACTGGCCACCTGTGTGTGGGCTGGGCTCAACAACCTCTATAAAGGTGAGGCTGGGTGGGGGAAGTAGTAGTGGGAGTAATAGTTGTCGGGAAGGGCGCCACTGTGAGTGGCCTCTCCACTGGGAGTGGTGCCGTCGGGGTTGTAGTTGTTATCGTAGTTGTCAGGGAACGGCCTCCTCCACGGAGCGGCCTTGCCAGAGCAGCATCATCAGGGGAGTGGCGTTATCCTGGGAGCAGCATCATGGGGAGCAGAATCTGTGTCATCAGGGTTGTTGTCCTCATTGTCATCACCTCTTCATCATCAGGAGCAGCCTCGTCCAGGGAGCGGCTGAGACGGGGAGACAGGGAGTGGTCCTGTCCAGGGAGTGGCCTCGTCCGTGGAGTGGCCTTGTTGGGAGCAGCGTCCTTGTCTGGAGTGGCATCCTCATCGTCGTTGCCTCTTGGTAAGAGATGGCCCCAACTGGTCAGTTTGATTTTCAATGTTTGGTGTGAAATAAAGCTTCGCTTGACTTTTGCTTTGCATCAGTCTCATTCTTTTGATCACAGACCCTAAAAATCCTTTTATCCCTAGCTGTAGAAGGAGCCATTCAGCTAGTTTTAGTCCTTTTTCACTGGGAATTACTCGATATGTAGCTATAAATTTGGTATGTCCTTGTGAGGAGGTGAGTTCAAGAACTTCCTTTGTGTCCATGTTGGAACCCCCTACCACGGTTTTCTGTATCTCATACATAATAATAACAACTCACATTTCAATTTTTATTGATATTGATATTAGATCCAATCTGAAGCAGAATTGGAGAATAAAAGGGCAATGTGGGGTTTTTTAAATCTATAGCTAATGTCTGGGTATTAGCTTGTAATAAAAAGATGTATTTATTTTTCCTTTATATGATATTTATTCTCAACTGCAAACACAAAGTACACCTACACTGAAAGATAAAAAAACAAATCATTCTCAATGGCAGGTGTGGTGTTGCTCCTATAGGGTAGGTCTCAAAATGATTTATCCATTACCACTTTGCACATAGTTGAGTAGAAACAAAACAGGAAATGAAAGCTCTTGTTACACCCAAAATTGTGCTATGTTAAATGCACGTAGAATTTATCAACTTTACAAATGCTTAGAGACCAGCTAGTAAATGTCTTCCTCAGCTACCCCTCCCTACTACTATAATGAATCCTATCTTTTAAAATATGAAGTAATTTATCTAGTGCCCCGACATCTGAAAGAATGGAACAGCATCCTTAGTAAATTAGACTATATTGGATTTTCAACATATTGACCCATTAAAACCCAAAGAAAATCTTCAATCTGACCTTTAAACAATATCTCAGGGTTTACAAAAGGTCTCATCCTAAGTAAAATAGATTCTACTTTCTTTTACTACCTCTGAGAAAATGCATAGAGAATGAGATTGTATTAATGAAACCAAGGCAAATCATTCAGGTCATAGGTTCACCTTATGTGAGCTGGTACATTCCTTGAAGTCAAATATATAAATGTAAACCTTGGCTCAGGGCTTTTCTCACAGGAGCTAGATAAACATAGATCTTTACGAAAAGAGATTTGATCTTCTTGAGAGTGTTAATAATGCCCTCTCCCTGATCCCTCACCCATCAGAGTTTGGCCAAACACATACAAATGTAAGATTATCTTGTATCTCTCCTACAGACAGAACAGTGATTTAGCAATTTACCAACATGTGCATGTGTGTGTGTGTGTGTGTGTGTATGTCATATGTACTGTAAATGACTATTTTGTATTCCTATGACCTTGCAAAATATAAAGTAATGTTAAGGTCATAAATAGCACTTACGTAAGTACCTTCCCATCTACAAAGAGGGTTCACATGTATTACCTCACTTATCTACATATCACAAAGTTCTCTAGATTTTAAAAAATAAAATGCAGTTAATTATTGATGTCCCACTATTTTATCAGTTCCATTAAAACCATATTGATATGAACTTATACAGTGCTGAGAATTATGTATTGGTAGGTTATGTTGTGATGATGATAACTTTAACTGGGATCATATAATGATGATCCTGATTATCATAAAGATGGTAACGCTGATTATAGCATTTTAAGGATGATTTCTGTGTGCTATGTTCTCTTCATACATACCAGAATCTATTTCTGTAATCTTGAGTTTGTTTTCACTGCTTTACTTTCCATTTAAATGCCAGTGATATCTTCCAGAGTCTTTATAATGTGTTGTAATATCTGACAAGAAAGTTTTTGTTCACTATTCTTTTCCAAACTTTTCTCAGTGATTCTTAAGCATTTATTTTTTAATTGAAACTATAAGTTCCCTTACTTGTCAGTTCTTCTCAAACTCCTTTCCTTCCCCAGAAGTTCAACTCTATTGCGATTCTATGAGAATGACATTAGCATGTGCTCATTAATTTTGGAACAACTGACATATTATTGGTGTTAACACTTCTTATTCAAGACTATGATATGGTTTTAATTGGTTCATTGTGTTTTATGTGTTTCAATGAGATATTATACATGTAGATCCTGTGCCTTTACTATTAAATGCATTCACATAGATTTTACAGTTTTTGTCATTAATATGAATGGGAGATGTATTCTTTTCTTACTGTCTCTAAATGTTTACTACTGAAATAGAAACATTATTGAGGGGTGCCTGGTTGGCTCAGTGGGTTAAGCCTCTGCCTTTGACTCAGGTCATGATCTTGGGGCTCTGGGATTAAGCCCCTCATCAGGCTCTCTGCTCAGCAGGGAGCCTACTTCTCCCTCTATCTCTTCCTGCTTCTCTGCCTACTTGTGATCTCTCTCTCTCTGTTAAATAAATAAAATAAAACCTTAAAAAAAGAAATATTAAATTGCTGATGTCCAAGAATTTTATGTCCAAGAACTTTATTATTTTTTCTATCACTTTCTTTTCTAACAAGGGTACTTTGTTTCTATTTATTAAAAAAAAAAAAAAAATCAAATAACCCATGTGCCTCGGCCAGTGTGACAAATTGACCAGGAAAACGTGAGGGTAAGAGGATGGTGGAAAGAAATTAAGAGACAAAGAGATGGGGGCAGGAGGGGCACTTAGGAAGAGGTCCAACAGTACCGATTTTATTCCACATCTTATAATCATTTATAAGGTAGACCACAATAGGAGGAGTAATACATCAGTACCTAGTCAGATGATCACAAATTTCTATAACAAGTTTACATTAACTGCAAGCACACCTCGTGATGCCAGGTAGTTTTGGCTAAAGCCATTAGCAAGACAATCAACCAGGGAGAGGGTTATGGGAGGTACAGGAACAACAAGGACCAACTAAGAACTCATGACCTTGACCACATTGTTCCCTTCTGTACGGAGAATGTGTGGGAAGTCACATAGGTGAGCACAAGACACATAGCACAGACCCTTTCCTCAGTGTTACTCAACTTTCCCATCCTTAACCTTGTCAAGGTGTCTGGACTTTGAAGGAGACACAAGTCAGGACCTGGTTTGATCTTCGAGTCCAGCCATGACGTAGCCTCCAACATCTCCCCCTTCTTTTTTAAATAAAGCAAGCATATGAATTTGTGCCTGAGCCTGCAGTCATTGTCCTGTATGAAACAAGGAAACTCCCCATCCTACAATCAATATAGCCAAGACAATGAATATAATGATAAAAATCGAAAAGGAATATTTCATTATATTTCCAGGATTAAACCCATGCAACCCATCCAAAACCTGAGATACTATAGTAGCAGGATTTTGTACATCTAGTTGTGAATATCCTATATTAGCAATTTCCTTTTGCAACTCTGCAAGGTCTAGACTTACATTACTATGAAACCATATTCCTTGCAAATGATGTTTAACAGCATCCCAAGAATAGTTTAAGGCTTTTAAGGGAGTGACACAAATATGTTGATATCCTCCATGACATACTAAAGACATTTGAGTTTTCAACACCAACAATTGTTCCCCCCCCAAAAATTCTACTGCTTCTTCCAATCCTTCCAACTGGTTTAAAATTTTATGCTCCTGAGTAGCCAAGGTGTGAGAGATATTTTGGGCTAAAGAATTCACATATGTGGCAGTTTGTACAGATTGCGAAAGAGCCATTTTAGAGACAGTGGCTGTAGCAATTAGAGAAATCAATACAGTTATTCCAGCAATAAGTAACCCTATGAAGTGCTTAACTCTTTTCACCTGTGCCTGTAATTCTAATGCTAATTGATACCCATAATTGGTATACCAAGTATCCTCCACTTCCACTGGGAGGAACACATATGGAGGTTGCATTACTAAAAATATCGTAATAGGCCGTCCTTTTAGAACAGAAGAAGAAATAGGTATACAATTAGTTAATACACATTCATTACACTCTATGTGATGCATGAGGTATTCTCCTTTTGGCCCCTTAAACACCGAAGGTGAAATTGTACCGGGGCTCACAATTAATAAAAATGGGCGGGGAACACAAGCTTTCATGGAAAAGTCCTCCCAAGCAGCTCTATCCAGAGTGTTGTCTCCTACTCTGTGTGTGGCGGGGCCCAAGGCAGCTACCAGCTTCCACAGCTCAGGATGAATCATTTCTTCTGTAGCAAAGAGTCCCGCTAGAAGTGTTGTGTTATGAAAGTATAGACGACCTTTTTGAGAGTCTCTGGAAAGATGAACAAAGGGTCTTTCAAGCTGAATTCTGGACACCTTAGACCAGACCGTAATAGTGAATACGGGAACACCTGGTGGATACATAATCTGCGGTATTTCTTGTACACATTCCTTCCAAATGGGGCCTGGAACAGAGAAATTAAGACTCCGGGACAAGGCAAATATGCCTGGGGGCGCATACCTAATCCACTAAAGGTAGGATTTTCTTCTCCAACAATTTCATAAATATTCCATTCCTCCACTAGCCTAGCAATGGTCCCCATATGAGGAATTATTTTGAGAGAGAACACTATATGGGGAACTTGTTCAATCATCATGCAGCCATTCATTAAATTTTGCCCATGAGAGGGGGCTTGAAAACAAATAGGGACTTGTGCCAAAATTCCAGTCCAATTCATATAAAGTTCGGCATGTCTATTCTCTCCGTGGCAATACCTCCAAAATATTCTGGGATATTAGTATGAATTCGGGGCGTGGGATCATCCCAAGTAATTGGTTGCACCAATGGAGGGTCAGGCAAGTAAGCCCAGTAATGAGTGGTTTGAACCTTAAGCATATTAACTAAAGTCAATAAAGCATATAAGACAGCCAGAATGGCCTCATTGGGCCGGGCCTGGTTGACCAGGTTCATGGCTTGAATTATTAGATCTCTCATCTGTCCCACTCGAAAGAGGGGTAGACATCTCTTCACCTTCGTCTTCTCTGACTCCTTCGATCCAGAGCCATCATTGCTATTTTCTGGCATAGTGGCGAGAGGTCGGCACCATCTTTCTGGGAGCCATTGCGGAGTGTCGTCATCCTGTGGGAAAATACAAACAAACACTTGCCCTTTTTGAAGCACTGGCTCTGGACCTTTCCATACTCTGGTCAAAGGATCTTTCTACAGGGCGTATGGAAGTGGAGAAAAATCAGGATGCCAGAAGCACTCAGCTGCTGTCTGACTGATATCATCCACATTTAAAAAATTTAAAACATATAGGGTTAAAGTTAAATGCATATGTAAGGAATATTTTACTTTTCCCTGTAGTATCTCCCCCTCTTTTAATGTTTTAAGATAGGATTTAAGAGTACTCTTAGCACGTTCAACAATGGCTTGACCCTGAGAATTATATGGGATGCCTGTAGAGTGTGCTATGTTGAAAATGGCACAAAAGGTTTGAAAAGCTTGAGATGTATATGCAGTCCCATTATCTGTCTTTATTGCTTTTGGGGTGCCCAGAGTGGCAAACGCTGAAAGCAAATGATTTTGAACATCAGTAAAGGATTCCCCAGAGTGTGCTGAAGCATGTAAAATCCAGAAAAGGTATCAATAGAAACATGGAGAAACTTAAGTCTTCCAAAAAGGGGAAAAATAGTTACATCCATCTGCCACAAATGATTAGGCACTAAGCCTTGTAGATTCACAGCATAAGCTGGCTGGGGATGATGAATAGGGCAAGTGGAGCAGCTCTTAATTATTTGTCGAGCTTCTTCTCTAGTTACCCAAAATTGTTTACGTAAAGCCACTGCATTTTGATGAAAACGAGCATGGCTTTGAGTGGCTTGCTCAAACTTAGTGGTTAACACCAATTGTATGTGAGTTAATGCATCTGCAATAGCATTGCCCTCAGTTAAAGGTCCAGGTAAGTTAGTATGTGCTCGAATATGAGTGATATAAATAGGGTTAGCTCTTTTTTGCAGTAAACATTGGATACTCATAAAGAGATGAAAAAGTTCCTCATCATTAGTAAGAATATAAGCAGTTGGTAACAATGGAACAGCATGTGCTACGTAATGGCTATCACTGTATAAGTTATAAGGTTCAGGAAATTTCTCCAGGGCTAAATGTACTGCTTTTTTTTTTAAGATTTTATTTATTTGTCAGAGAGAGAGGGAGAGAGAGCAAGCACAGGCAGACAGAATGGCAGGCAGAGGGAGAAGCAGGCTCCTGCTGAGCAAGGAGCCCGATGTGGGACTCGATCCCAGGATGCTGGAATCATGACCTGAGCCGAAGGCAGCTGCTTAACCAACTGAGCCACCCAGGCGTCCCTAAATGTACTGCTTTTAATTCAGCTCGCTGTACAGACTTAGTGGCATAAAATGCCCGAAAAGACTCATGACCCAAAGGAGAAGATTTATAAATGCCAATATGTCCTCTTTTATCAGCATCTATAAAGACATTAATAGCAGAAGCAAGGGGACTTGTCTGAATAGGATCATTTATTACAATAGAAATGGTAGAAAAGAAATGTAATAACTTATCTGCTGGTAAATGACATCGAACTTGTCCAGGGTAATTAGAAAGAGCTATCTGCCTATTAAGGTTAAATTTGAATAATGTCTGCACACGATCAACAGTTAACATTGATAAAATTTAAAAATCAGGTTCTTTACCTGTGATATGAACAATTCGCTGGAGACCCCTAGTGATTAGTTGCGTTAACAATTCTGTTTGCCTGGTAATGATATGCAATTGATGTAGTGCTAAATGGATCCATTCCAAGGGTCCTTGAATTTGCCATATCACTGCCAAGGGTAATTTTGATGGCATTAACAATATTAGGTATATCGGTGTGGTAGGATCATATTGATAAAGTTACACTTGTGACAATTTATCATTGACTAATTGTAATGCTGCCTTAGCGCTTTCAGTTAAGGTTCGAGGGGAGGAAGGAGAACCGTCTCCCTTTAGGATATCAAATAAAGGTTTCATATCATCAGCTGTTAAATGTAGAAAGGGCCTAATCCAGTTAATATCTCCCAATAATTTTTGAAAATCATTTAACGTAGGTAAAGATTGCATTCTTTTTTTTTTTTTTGAAGATTTTTTATTTTATTTATTTGACAGATCACAAGGAGGCAGAGAGGGAGGGGAAAGCAGGCTCCCTGATCAGAGAGCCCGATGCGGGGCTTGATCCCAGAACCCTGGGATAATGACCTGAGCCGAAGGCAGAGGCTTTAACCCACTGAGCCACCCAGGCGCCCCGGATCTTGTTCCTTCTTATCTGTATCAAAACTCATATTGAGCCATGAGTTCTGGGTTGCAAAAGAGGATTTATTTTTTGCACTTTGTCTAAGTCTTTGTTCGCAAACTAAACAAAAACAGCAAAAGTGCGATAAAGATTGCATTCTTAAAGAAATTTTTTGAGGGCAAATTCTTTTAATCTCAATAATGTAACCCAAATATCCAAATGGTTCCATTTTTTGTACCTTTTCAGGAGCTATAATTAAATTATATTGTTGTAGTTGATTAATTGAAAAGACAAAAGCACTTTGTAAAATGTCTTCTCTTTCAGCTGCCAATAAAATATCATCCATATAATTATGCAATAAACCATTGGTTCGAATAGTACTCGAAACGGGGCAATTGCATGAGACACAAACTCTTGACATAAGGTGGGGCTATTAGCCATACCTTGGGGCAAGACTTGCCACTGATATTGCTTAGCAGGCTCCTTATGATTAGTACTAGGAATAGTAAAAGTGAACCATTTACAATCCTGAGGGGCTAGAGGAATAGTAAAAAAGCAATCTTTTAAATCTAATATTATCAATTTACATTGAAGAGGAATAGCTGATGGTGTAGGCAAACCAGGCTGAAGGGCCCCCATAGGTTTCATGGTAGCATTTACAGCTCTTAGATCCTGTAATAATCTCCAGATTCCTGATTTTTTTTTTCTTTATCACAAATATAGGAGTATTCCAAGGGCTACAGGACTCCTTTAAATGACCCCAAAGCAGCTGCTTTTCTGTCAGGGTAGACGCTGTTGCCAGCTTTTCTGAAGATAAGGACCACTGATCCACCCATACAGGGTCACTCAATAGGCAGCGCATGGGGGGAGTTCAGTGGCCCTGAAGAAAACCCAACCCCGCTTCTGAAGGTTGTGATTTTCAATGAAGCAGATGGGGTTTTCCCTGTAAATCTTCTCTTAAGCCCTTACCTGAAATACAGCCCATTTTTTCCATAAGGGACATTGCAACCGAATGCTGCTTAGATCTGGGGATAGGAGGTGTTGTTAAAGAAACACCCATATCTGTTAAGACATCACGTCCCCATAAATTAAGATCGATTTATAGCACAAATGGTTGGAATACTCCTTGATGACCCTCAGCAATGGACCAATTTAAAAAATTAGCACTTAACTTAGGAGCATATGCTTGTCCTACACTTCTAATAGAAGTATGTGAATCTACAAGAGGCCAGTTTTTAGGCCAGTACCAGGAGGCGATTACTGAAACATCTGCTCCAGTGTCCACCAATCCTGAAAAGGCTCGACCCTGAACGAATAAGGTCAAATAAGGTTTGTCTGAAGAAATTAGATGAGCCCAACAAACATCAGTAGAGCCAAAGCCTGTGGTTCCTCGCTTGCCCTTTACCACTGGATTATTGGTTTCCAGCCGTGGCATAATAATTAACTGTACAATAGGAATCTGAGGTTGCAGTGAGAGCACTCCTTCTCTTTACGTGACCATAATTTTAATTTCTCCTGTATAATCCTCATCTATCACCCCAGGATGGACAGATAGTCCTTTCATTGTCCAACTAGATCTCCCTAATAATAAACCCCAAGTCCCTTTAGGTAATGTCCCCAGATTCCAGTTGTAATAGCCTTGGGAGGTACTGCCGCTTCCACGTAAACAAGTCTAATCATGCACTGGAGGGGGTACCTCGATATAATTTGTCGATACCTGGGAGGTCAGCAGTATTGGCCCTGACAGGGGTGTCTGAAGAATCATTGCTGCTATTGTTTGTTGGGGCTGCAGCGAGCCCGGATTCCAGTTTCCCTGAACAGGGTTCCCGAATTTGTCCTTTGGGAACAACAGTATTTTGCCCAATGAAATCCTCGGTGACAACGAGGACATAAGGAACTGGGAGCAGACTTTCTCCCAATATTAAAGGAGGAAGAAGTTCCTGAAGAAATTACTCTCAATTGTGGGCATTGAGCCTTAAAATGCCCTGTTTGTCCACATTGAAAACAAAGACATTTTTGTAATTGCTCCTTTGTAATCATACGTCTTTGCATTTCTGTTGGAGAAATACCTTTCAATGCAGCCGCTAAAGTTACCCCTTGGATATAAGATGATCCGATCTCTGGACATAAGCGAATATAATCCTCTAAAGTATGTGTTTTCTTCCATGGGCAGATAGCAGCTTGACAGGCAGAATTAGCATTCTCAAAAGCCAATTGTTTAACAGTAATAGTTCCAGCTTCTCCATCTACCACAATTCTACGAACAGCCTTTAAGAGCCAGGCTACAAAATCCTGATAGGGTTCATCTGGACCCTGCCGAATTTTTGACAATTCCTCAGTTGTCATGATGAAGGAAGACGCTTCCATGCCTTTAAGGCACATTGTGAAATTTGTCAATAGGCAATTTCAGGATAATCAATTTGTGTTTGTACCTCAGCATAAGCCCCGTCTCCTGTTAACATTTCGTAGGATATAGGAATATTAGTTCTCCTGTTATATATAGCCATTTCATTAGCCCTTTCAAAGAACTCTGTTTTCCATAAAAGATCATCTCCCCCTGACAGACATGCCTGTGCTATGACTTTCCAATCTCCAGGGCACAAGGCTTCTATACCTATGCTATCCAGTAGAGACAAGGTATATGTAGCAGTAGGCCCATATTGTGAAGTGGCCACCTTAATTTCTTTTAGTATTTTAAAATTTACAGTATTATAAGCCCTTTGGCCATCAGGCAGTTGTGTCAGAGGGTAAGCAGAAAAGGCGGAAGTATCTTCTCCCACTTGTTGGGCTTGATAAAGTGACTGCTGTTTCGGCATAGTTTTTAGCGGTTCAGCTCCTGCAGGAAGTTGTTTTAGATAAACAATTGAGTGTGGACTCATGGGAAACATACTTTTAGGCATAGGCTCCCCATCTCTGTAGGGCACGGCAGATTGGGGATGCTGCATTACTGGAAATCCTACACTCGAGTTCTTAGGGGCGGAAATCTTAAGGGGTTCAGTCTCAGTTCGTCTATGTGTCATAAAGGTTGTTTGAACCCCAATAGACTCAAATTTTTTTCCAAAGTGGGGATACTCTGGCTGACAAACAGAATGGCTGGGGTCTACAGGAGCAGAGGCAAGAAATATTTCTTTATCATCATTCAGAGGCACCCCATCTCCAGGAATATAAAAAAGATCAGAATGAGAATCAGTGAGGCCAGCAACTAACTCAGCAGAAATAACTGCACCGAGATATTCATACTCATTCTCGAATTCATCTATGGCCAAATTACCAAGAGACTCAGGAGAAGCTATAGAGGTTAATTCTATAGAATGTTGTGGATCTAAAGTCTCTTGGATATCTTCCCAAACTTTCATGGTTCCTTCAGGGCAAGCACATGGTCCTCTAATTTTCAACTGATTTATAATCTCTTGCCCTACTTTCTGCCAAATTTGTAAATATACCATTCATCTTTTAGGGAACCAAGGACAAAGATCAGACATCACACCAAAAAATTGCTGTAAGACCTTCTTTGAGTGCTTAGACCCCTTCTGCTTTAAAAGGGCCTGCAATGCCATAACAAAAAGATCCTCCTGTTCCATAGAATGAGACTGCCCCATATTATTTTACTCCTACCATCGCCTGTCAACCTGGGCTCCTCTTACTGAAATCTTGATAACCACTCACCTGTACATGCACGCTCCCTTGAAACGTGCTCACGGTCCCTGTTTGGGAGCCACTTTTCATGGTCGGTGTGACAAATCGACCAGGAAACGTGAGGGTAAGAGGATGGTGGAAAGAAATTAAGAGACAAAGAGATGGGGGCAGGAGGGGCACTGAGGAGGATGTCCAACAGTACCGATTTTATTCCACAACTTATAATCATTTATAAGGCAGACCACAATAGGAGGAGTAATACATCAGTATCTAACCAGATGACTGCAAGTTTCTATATCAAGTTTACATTAACTACAAGCAAACCTCGTGATGCCAGGTAGTTTTGGCTAAAGCCATTAGCAAGACAATCAACCAGGGAGAGGGTTATGGGAGGCACAGGAACAACAAGGACCAACTAAGAACTCATGACCCTGACCACATTGTTCCCTTCTGTAGGGAGAGTGTGTGGGAAGTCATGTATGTGAGCGCACGACACATAACACAGACCCTTTTCTCAGTGTTACTCAACTTTCCCATCCTTAACCTTGTCAACGTGTCTGCACTTTGAAGGTGACACAAGTCAGGGCCTGGTTTGATCCTCGACTCCAACCATGCCATAGCCTCCAACACCCATGATTCTTATTACTTACATAAGCATTACTTATATTTTATAAATATTACTTTATTTCATTGAATGGTTGCATTTTCTAGAAACTTTGAGGCAATACTGAAAAATAATGGTGGTGGTGCATATTCCTGCATGATTCTTGGATTTAAATGAAATGGTTTTGTTGCATTTATCTATGGTAATATTTAATTTTGGTGACAACTTTATTATACTTGAGTAATTTTTTTACATTCTGATTTAAAATTTATTAGGAGTTCTTAAAGATTATCATATGTATATTACCTGTTTATATTAATTATATCCCTAAATGTAATGATGTAGTGAACCATGTTTATAGATTCTATGATAACATACCTGAAGTTATCCCAGTTTGGTCATTGTATAATGGTCTTTTGATATTTTTGAAATGTTAATTTAAGGGGTCTGGATGAAACTCTAGTAGTCGTACTAGAAGAACTTACCAGGAATACTAGAGCATCTTAATACAATCTCTTAAGGCTCTCTTCATCTTTCCAGTGGTGGTGTGAAGACCATTATGCTTGCCTGTCAAAACACCTGTCCCAAATAGATGCAATTCTTCACCTAATCTTGCTTCCCCTGAGCCTTATTATCACTTTCTGTCATGACTGCTAGTCTTCTGTAGGTCTTCCTACTGGAATTCCATGATTCATTGGTTTTAACCAGTCTCCTGGTTATCTATTTCATACCTGCTCCTATACCCTTTGATCTTCTAGAGAATATCTAGAATCTTCTCTCAAACATTCATCTCATATAATTTTGATTGTGTAATAAATGGAATGATAGTTACATGAAAGTCTCAATACTCCCAGAATTTCCTGCTCACCAATGCTCTCAAATAATTTATAGTGTGCTCATTCTCATATTAAGATAATGAAAAAGGGGACATACTCGGTCATTTAAGGAAAATTCATAACATATAAACAGTGAAAAAAATAGTCTCTTTTTCATTTCAATCCATTTAAGCAAGAAGAACAATCTTCAAAATTTGAACAAGTATTATTTAAATTGATTGAATTAAATTAAATTATTTAAATTATTAAATAAATTTAAATTATTTAAATTCAGATGAAAATTGAGGACAAATTTGACAAATAATAGCTAATACAAAATATAGTGCTTTGTGTGAACAGACATTGATATAAATACTTAACATATTATATTTGGTCCAATCCAACAGAGTAAGTTCAGAAATCAGAAATCATTAATGTCCGCATTGCAGAAGTGACAAATGGGAGGCACAGACAAAACAAATTTGTCTGTGCCTTACTAAGAGGATTTGAACCCAGGTAGTGTAGCTGTTATTCCTTCTCTGAGGGGACTAATGAAGTGGAGGGTATGGTGTAAGAGGAGAGAAATGTTCAAGGAAATTCTCTCATAGAAATGAGGAGTTGAGAAAAGAGTTACCCCAATTTTTAATTCCCGTAAACATATGAAGTTTAAGAAAATGGGAGTTTGGCCCTTGTCTCTCAAATGAAGTGATCAGCAGTGTGTTTGGACAGTCTCCTATTTTTCAAGATCTCACTCACACACACTAAGCATTTATGTTTTGAACATTCTCTTGGGATCAAATGTGGGTAATATAAAGTTTGTCTCCAACGATCTAAAATACATCAAAATAATATATGAATTAAACCCAATCTGACCCACTCAGACCCCAAAGTCTGAGTCACTTTCTATTCTCTTTCTTACCCAATAGTATTATGTCCAGCCATATAATTTATTACAGACTGCAGAGAGATTAAATGCCATTAAGTGATTCCACAATGCCAACATCAAGATGCTAACATTTGAATACACCCTCCCTGAGAAATGTGCAGAAAGAAATTTAACTCTATATATGTAATATTACTCAAAAAATCAAGTTATTCTTACTTTTTTAATCAAAATTTGAAGAAAAAGAAGTGCATCCTCTCCACCTTCTTTAATTGTCTGAACTAGAAGGGTTTTTCATGCTTGGGTAAATCTTGGTCCTATCAGCAGCTACAGCATGTGCTGCTTCTGTCTGGAATAAGTCAATAAGAAGCTGTATTAGGTCAATTGCAATTTGTATGGCCTCAATTTTAAACAATTCAAAAATTAATGAGACACAAAAATCATCACATTCCTTAAATTAAGGTAACTAGCCATTCGATACTGCTAAAAACAGTCCAGAGAGGGGGAAAATGTCCCCAGAACCCAGTATTTAATGATGCCAAATACCAGAGAAGAAGCTCCTCTTGAGTGAATGAGAAACATTCCTTGGTTGTAGCCTTGCCAGGACACTAGTCAGTCTGTTCTAGGAGTTCTAAATCCATGATGTGTGAATTTAAACTCAATTGGGAGAAATGTGGCAGCAAGGAGTTAATTTTGGTGCTCTGCAATCACATTTCTGAGAGAATAATCCATTTAGGCCCCCAGACTCCCATCTCTGAATGTGACACCTAGCCTGCCTAGGAAGTTTAGAAGTTTGCAAAGGTGGCAGCTCAGATGCCAGGGGCACCATTTTTTGTAAATATTCATTCTCAATCCTGTGCTATAGTGGACATTTCCAGTGCCCCCTGCCAAGAAACCTGCCTCCTAGCAAAGGTTTTTCCCCCAATCGGGAGTTAACCAATTTAGTGTCACCTTGAAACTCTGAAGTAGGAGATGATTTTGAGTATGTGGAAAATTTTCATGATTTGTCTTCCTACACTTATTTTCCTGGGTCGTATGTGCAGAAAGGAATGTGATTCATCTGATGCAGAGATATCTGGCAATAACAGTTTAACGCTAAAAACCCAGTAGTACTTTGAGACACATGCAGAACTTCACTACGTGGCAATTTAGAAGCAGCAAATACTGTATTTCCCACTACTGCCTAAGAGGCCTGTACTCTTCTTTGCAGTGGAACATTTGCTTCAGCCAGACAAAGAAAAAGAGGAGGAGGCTGCAGGTTCCTGATTATGGAAGTCTGCCTTTTCTAAACCCTGGAGCTTTGAGTCCTTGCCAGACTCTGCCCCTCTGCTGAGAACTGAGAGGCCCCATCCCAGTTTGCTCAGATACCCACTTTCTATCTCTGATTTCATCTCTTGTGGACCCTTCTCATTGATATCCCTTCTTGAGAATCTTTCCTGAGGCCCAGAGACTTTTGTCTAAATTCCTGTGTCCCGGAAAATAAAGCCATTTAATTTGGGGGGAAAAAAAGAAAAAAAAAAGAAAAGAAAAGAAAACAAACCTGCAAGTTACAATAATCTACCACAACCAAAATACCACAAGGTTGGGCTAAAATATTTCAATTTAGTCGCTCACAGAATGTAAAACCACATATGAACCTAATGCTTACATCTATAGATCACCACAGTCAGAGCACCAAGGCCCAAATTACATACCCTTAAACCAACAACGCTTTCCATGTACATAATTTGCTCTCCCAAATTCCATTTTTTCAGTTTTAATTTTCAGTATTTCTGGCTGATACATTTAATGTTGGGGTTTTAACAAAGCCATCACAAAATTACTGTTATTAGTCCCTTTCCCTGGTGTAATCTGACGAACCTGAGGAAAAAAAATAGTCAAGACCTCAAAATAGGGGTTAAAATAAAAATACCGACCTAGTTGACAAGAATGGCTCTCATAGGTGTGCCAAATGCTCCTGCTAATCCTGAACCACAGACCTTGGCAGATTTATCCTCCCAATTATGGGCAATATAGAGGAATGGAGGAAAACATGTGCTTAAGGACAAGCTTAATATCAAAAAAGAAAAGAGTGAAATTAATCCAAGTATGTATTTATTCTGTCCCAAATAACCAATAGTTATGTCAACTTCATTTTTACTAGGCTGGATTGAAAGAAGAAGCAGGGAAAGGCCAGAATATGCAAAGGGAAGATACTTTTTCGTGGAAGCCTGGCGTGGGAAATGGCATTTCCTTCCATACAGAAAGGTCAGTAACATGCCCAATGTTAAATAAGTCACATATGGAAACCATGGATGTTTGGTTCTAAGACTCAAACTTTTTCACATAGACCTGCTGTCTTTGTACCTTCACAATTCAATACGATAGCCTTATCAGAATTATTAATCCCAAGAATTAATATTGTGATCATCATAATTAATTATCTAGTCATTCAATCAATTTAATTAATAGTCAATCATTAATTAATCGATTGATTATTTAATTAATATTAATATACAATCAATGATTAATATTTATTCATTGATAATAATGGATATTATTGATAATTGATAATAATAATATCACTGTCGTGATGAGATTACATTTCAAGTATGCAATTCTATGTGTCTATTTATATCTCAGGAAATGTCTTGCTAAGATTACCTTTTCTGTAATAGTCTGCTCTGAGGCCACTGACATATTTCTAACTGAGAGGCAGAATTATCCATTTAAGTATTTTATCATGGTTTTTGCTCATCTCATTGACTAATAATTAAAATCAATTTACTGGGGTTTTGGCATACTTGAACTTTTTAAAATGATTGAAATTATCTGCAATCACAGTATTCCTTATTCAATAGTTTTTTTTTTCAGGAGTTATTTTAGAAGTTGCTAATTCTAAAAATTTTGAAATATACCAATTTTAAATTTTTTAATAAAAATATGATTGATATATTGATCTTAGAGTAATAACATCTAAAACTTTAAAAAGTGTGTCCATACACATCAATTTCATTTAAACTTCATATCATTCTAGAACATAGTATTATTGTTCTCTTTGTGAAGGGTGGAAACTGAAGTTAAAAGGTGGTGGATGGCTCTCCATGGTCATAGACTTAAGAAACGGAATAAGGCTTGAACCTAGAGCGTTATGAATTATCGGTTAGTATTTGTTTCATGACACGATGCCAAAGGCAAGGAGGATCTCACACATATTGATTATTGCAAAAAAATATAATGGCCACACATTATCTCAAGGATCATTGAAAACAAGATGAAAAGATTGATGTGGGCTTTCAATTATTCGTGTGAAAAGAAAAAGTCCCAGATACGGAAATCTGTAGTCTCTATATCACTACACTAGTAGCAATAGAGACAGCAAGACTGTGTCTTTCATGAAAGAGGAAGCCCCACTTGAAAAGGACTCATCATCCCTGATGATATTGAATCTGCTTTTCTCGCCATGTTTGAGGCTTGACCTCTACAGATTTTTTGTTTTTTTTTTATGTAAGGGGATAATAATGGCATTTTTCTTGGGATATGATTGGTAGTTTCTTTTTTTCATCAAATTTATTTTCTGCAAGTCTCTGGAAAAAGCATGAGGCTATGAAAATGTCTAGAGCCCAGAACAAAAGGTTTAGAGGGAGATTTCTCTTTCTTTCCCACCTTTCTCCTCGATTTATCCTCCTTTCTCTCTCAATAAGGTCTTCTTTCAATTTCCCTTATTGAATGAATAAAGAATAAGCCAATGAATAAATGAGACTATAGAATGGAATAGGGAGAAAGTAAGTAGGAAATAAAGTTACCCTAGAAATGGAGCTTGAATGCTAGGTGTTAGGAAGAATGGAAATCTGTACACATATAAATTTTAAATCAGACAGATCAATGCAATGTACTGAAAGTCCCCATGAAAAATAATAGCACCAGCAGGAATCATTGCCATAGATATATTTGAATATATATGGATATATATCTATATCTATCTATCTATCTATCTATCTATCTATCTGCCTATCTATCTAATCCATAAAAATAACTAGAAATGACAAAGTAGGTAAGTGTATCATTTCATATTTATGCTTGCCATACCAATGATTTTAATAAACACCTTACTTAGGCTAAGCACTTAGCCTTCACATCATTGTGAAACACAAAAAAAGGAAGAGAAGGTGATTATTTCCTTCCCAGTGTTGGCTTCTCTCACTCAGTCTTACTCAGCATATTGTTTTCCTCTCAGGAAACAGGTTATACACCTGACCTGCATTAGAAAATTAGCAAGTGAAATCAGATTTCCTCTAAGCCCCTAACAGTGTTATCTGGAATATATTTGAAAGCATGAATATTAATATAGTAATATTCATTTCTCTACATGTTTATTACTTTGAACTTGAATCTACTTTCCATAGTCAGCAGAAAGACACACAATGAAACAGTATCTTGTGACTTCATGCATGAACTTATTGGTGTACACACACACACACACACACACACACACACACACACACATCCCTTCATATGTTCTATACAGTGCCAAGGGATATGTGACACATAGAAGGGAGGAATTAGATCCAGACCCAGATTTTTTGGAATTAGACCTCAGCTGCATATGCACTACTATTTTTAGCAGAGCTCCACTTATAATACATATATGCAACCATCATTAATCACAGATTTCCTTCCTCTAGAACAACCTTCCCAATCAGTTTCACTTTCTAAATTCTATCTTCAAAACCTAACTAAGGTTATTTATAATCCATGAGATTGTTCTAGACCAATCCAGACACAGACATGTCCTTCTTTTCTAAACTTATGGCACTTCTAGTTACTATCAAAGTCAATCATTTGCAAATGATACCAGGCACCAAGCACATTCTTTTTTAAAATTTTATTAATTTGACAGAGAGAAATCACAAGTAGGCACAGAGGCAGGCAGAGAGAGAGGAGGAAGCAGGCTCACTGCTGACTTGAGAGCCTGATGCAGGTCTCAATCCCAGAACCCTGATATCATTTTTACACATTTATGATTTGAAAGAGATCTACCAGATATTATACTGTTAGGACACTGTGATACTTAATCATATGTGTCAACTTGATTGGTCGTAGGATGCTCAGATTAATGACGATTTCTTGGTGTGCTTATGCGGGTGTTTCTGGATAAGAATAGCATTTAATAAATATAAGCTCATTAAATAGCCCTGCCCAATGTAGGTGGGCATGATTCAATATCCTGAGGTCTGAACAGAACAAAAGGTGAAGGAAGAAGGAATTCACTCATTTTTTCTGCCTCACTCCTGATATGGAACGTCTAATTGTATGTTTTATTGCTTTCATATTATGATTTAAATATTGGCTCCCCTACTTCTCAGGCTGTTGAACTTCAACTGGAATATTCCACTAGATTTCCTAGTCCTTCAGTTTGCAGATGGCAGATCATGAAACTTCTTGTTTACCATAATTGTGTGACCCAATTGCCCATTATCATCTATCTATCTATCTATCTATCCATCATTTATCTATCTTCTATCTATATATTATTGGTATCTTCCTTTTATGCATTTTATATATGTAGTCTCTCTCTCTCTCTCTCTCTACACACACACACACCTTTTTTTTTTCTTGTGGTCCAGGATTCAGTCCCTTATTTGTCGCTCTGTTCAGCAAGTAGCCAGCTTTCCCTCTCTCTCTGCCTGTTTCTCTGCCTACATGTTATATCTCTTTGTCAAATATATAAATAAAATCTTAAAAAAGATAGAACTTTTAAAGAAACAATTAGATTAAATTAAATCATAATTGAATAGGTTAAATTAAATCATAAATAAATCCTAATCCAATCGTATTCAATAAGTCAGGTGTCTTTATAATAATGGGAAGAGACACCAAGGATGGACATGCATGGGAAAGAACATGTGAGGACACAGCAAGAAGGTCCTGTCTCCAAGCCAAGAAAAGAAGCTTCAGGAGAAACCAAACCTTCTGATACCTTAATTTTGGGCTTCCATCTTCCAGAATTCTGAAAAAATAAATGTCTTGTGTTAAGCCACCCAGCCTGGTGGCTGGCATTTTGTTAACACAGCCCTAGCAACCTAGTGGAGATTTTGGCTTTAAAAATGAGGGAGCTGCTGTAATAAATACCTATAAATATGGAAGTGACTTTGTGGAAGTGGGGTGGAGAAAGGCTGGAAGAGTTGCAAGGTGCATGTTAGAAAAGCCTACATTGACCTGAAGAGACTGTCAGTACAAGTATGAACCTTTAAAGGTGATGCTCATGTGGTCTCCAATGGGAATGAATAATGTTAATAGAAACTGGAGGAAAGGTGATCTTTGTTATAAAAAGGTAAAGCACTTGGCTGAATTGTGCTTAGTATTTTCTGGAAAACAGAACTTACCTGTGATGAACTAAAATAATTACCTGATGAGATATCTAAGAAAAAATGTCAAAGATGTAATCTGGATTTTTGTTACGGTTTATAGTACAGTGCAAGAGCATAGAGATGATTTAACAAGGAATTGTTAAACACTTGTTAAGCAAAAAGGGATCAGACTTTGAATACTCAGAAAATTGTCAGGCTATCCACACTGAAAAACACAAGAAAAGCACGATCTGGAGAGTATCAGAATTGTTGCCTGGAAGAATACCTCAGTGAAGACATTATAGATGTGACTCCTGACCAGCAAGATAAGAATGAGTGATGTTGAAATTTGAACCAGGGATCCACTTCTGGAATTTCAGTTTTTAACTCCAAAGCTCTCAACTTTCACACTTTCTTATTCACAGGATCTATCCATCTATCCTGGATACTATGTGTGTATATCTATTACATGCATATTCATTACATGGGATACTGTTAGGTTAGGCAATAATGGGTCAGTGATCAAAGGAGTGAGACTGATACAAAGTGAAAGTCAAGCAAAGCTTTATTTTGCACCAAGCATTGAGAATCAAACTGACCATTTGGGCCCATCTCTTGTAAAGAGGCAACCCCTCTCTGCCTTAAAGACTAGCTTTTAAGGGCAAAGGCCATGTGGTTGGCCTGGCCATGCACAGGTAGCCAATGAAATTGTAACACATAAAGAAAGCTGCACAGTCCTGCTAGGTCACACATAGGTTACCAACTGAATTACAATTTACCCTATAGTAGATATTTGAACTAGCCTATCACCTTGGTCAGAATTGGTGCCCAAAAGTCATCCAAAGGGCGGGGCCCATACTCCTTGGTAGCTAGGGAGACAGTATGTGCCAGCAATGATTGGATACCTCCATCTGGCCTGACCCTCCCTTGTATTTGGTTTTTGTTACCTAGGACTGGTTTCTGGGACTTGTTTTTAAGTAAGTTCCCTGAGGGGGCGGGCAGGGTCAGTTTAAGTTTTACTGCATAAACAACAAAATCACTGTTTAACCAGATGGAGCTGCCCTGGCTAAAAGTGTCCTTACAATACAAGTATGGTAATCTCTCCATCCTCCTGTGGAACAGATTTTAAAAGACAAGACATGTGAAGTTTAGGAGGAGTGACAATACTATAAAATGATAGTACCATACGATTTCAGTTATATGTGGAATTTGAAAAACAAACAAAAACCAAACAAACTCTTAAATACAGAGAACAAACTGGTAGTTGCCAAAGGGAAAATTGGTAGGAGAATGGGTAAAATAGATGAAGGGGATGAAATGGTATTTTTTTTTTCAGTTACAAAATAAAGAAGTTACAGAAATGTAAAGTACAGCATAGGGAATATGGTCAATAATACTATAACAATGACGTGTGGTGACAGATCGTGACTGCGTTTATCATGGTAAGCATTAAGTCATGTACATAATTATCAAGTCACTCTATTGTACAACTTAAACTAGTATAACATAGTATGTTAATCATATTACAGTAGTTTTTTCTAAAAAAATTAAAAATGAAATAAAGAGAATAATCCCAGTGCTTAGGGTGATTGGAATGTGAAAGTGACATTTCTTAGCCTGAGGAGTTTGTGTCTATAAACATAATGTAGAAAGGTTTGGGATCCTGTGTTTTCTGGGGTGAGTTGAACATTAACTTACCTTTGCTAGAAAGGGTGTCTCTCCATCCCACTGTCAATACAGTTTTCATATATGAGGGCTAGGTATCATTGGAAAATTTGGATGTCTGAAATTAATTGAAAACTGAGAAGAAATATTTTATCTGTGGTAAGCTCAGTGACAGCTTCTAAGAAAGGCATTTATTTCAACTGAATGTTAAGAAAGCTCCAGCTGCCTGAAGACATGTGTTAAAAGACACTTGTCAGATTTTCTTTCTTTTTTTTTTTTTTTTAAATGTGTTTTATGGGGCACCTGGATGACTCAGTTGATTAAGCATCCAACTTGTTTTGACTCAGGTCAAGATCTCAGGGTTCTGAGATCAAGTCTTATGTGGGGCTCCATGCTCAGCATGGGGTCTATTTATGTTTCTGTTCCTCAACACCTGCCTCTGCCCCTCCTACAACTTCTGCACATGCACATCCTCTCTCTCTTTCTCTAAAATAAATAAAAGAAAATCTTTTTAAAATGTGTTTTTTTTTCATTTTTGTGATTTTGAACATCTGGTTTTTCGTGTAAATTTGACAATTTTAAGTGTTGGGAAGTAGTTAACATTAGGTATCTTGAAGTCAAAGAAAGGTGTCTATACACTGAGACCCAGCACCTCATTTGTAATCTCTGGCCTGCACAAAGTGATGAAGAATAAAATAACAAGTCTCATTACAGACCAGCTAAGGCTGAATAACAAAAATGTTTAATGCAACCAGTCAGCTTGGTCACAATTAGCAGTATGGGATTGGAGGAAAGGAAATAGATAGTTGTCAACAACCTCAAAGTTTTGTTATGTGGGTCTGGCAGGCAGTCAAGAGATGGAAAGAAATCTGTATGTGAAAAGAAGGACATTCATGAACCTATTGTTGGCAAGTTGAGATTTCTCTTTCAAGATAAGTTTATAGAAAGAATAAATAAGGGGCGCCTGGGTGGCTCAGTGAGTTAAAGCCTCTGCCTTCAGCTCAGGTCATGGTCCCAGGGTCCTAGGATCGAGCCCCATATCGGGCTCTCTGCTCAGTGGGGAGCCTGCTTCCTCCTCTCTCTGCCTGCCACTCTGCCTACTTGTGATCTCTGTCAAAAAAATAAAATCTTTAAAAAAAAAAGACAGAATAAATAATAGATAAATTAACAGAGATACCAGAATGAGACAAGTGAGGCCCCTAGAGTACAAAATTTAAGGGGCCACTCCCTTGTAGAGTCATGAAGTTTCATGGGTGAGGCTTGTGCAAATATAGGCATGCATGTCTCCTGACAGCCTGTGCTCTAGATGCATCAATTGCCTCAACTTAGTGATGCTTCTGGTGTTTACTCACATCAAAAACAACTATTTATTCTTTTCTCAGACGATATGGCTATTTTTCACTTTGGGGAATAGCAAATCTTAGTGAAAAATAGTAATGAAAGAGTAGTAAAAAGAAAATAATCTGGACACTAATGGCCCATTTTGTGACAACAAATTTGCAACTGTTTGTTCCAATGAATCAATCTTTATTTCGTATTTATAGATTTTCAATTATACTTCTAAACTCTGATGCAATTTCACTTTCTTGGTTTACATATTTATTCATTCCAAGGTATTTATTGGGTTCCTACCTAATGTGTCATTGTGCTAGGCAATTGATTCTATATTGGTGAATAAAACAGAAAAGTTGACTGCCCTCTTGGAGTTGATAAGTGATAGAGAAAAGGTACTTAATATGTACATAACTAAATTAATTAGTATGTATCATTGCAGTAAGGACAATAAAAAAAACGAACATGATGCAATAAAGTCTACTATTATTGTTTCATATTCAAGAACACAGTTGAGGATCACCTCCAAGACCTTTGGCGATGCAGTGTGGTTGAGGAGAATTCCTGCCAGAAGTCCTAAGGTGTTTGAGAAAGTAAATTATATAACATCTTTTCTTTCAATATTAAAGATAAAATTGAAATAATTCATGCATAGTTTAAAAAATAGGAAGACATTTTTTCAAGCATGTAGAATAAATACAAAACACATTTTGTCATACCACAAAGATACTACTAATAAAGTTCTTTCTTTCTAGTTTTGTCTCATGCCACAGTTTAGTAAAATTCATATTACTCCTTCACTATTTTTCCTCTGCTTTTGTCTTTCTTCTTTCCCTTCCTTTTCCTACTCTTCCTTTTTATTCGTGCATATTTATGATTGATCCTGTTTTAATTTCTTCTCAATTAAAGGTACTCTTGTAGGGGAGCCTGGGTGTCTCAGGTGTTGAGTTCCAGCTCAGACTGATCTGAAAACAACCTGGGATCATGCCCAGAGTTGGACTCTGTGCTCAGCAGGCAGTCTGCTTCAGGATTCTCTGCCTCTGCACAACTGCCCCCCCCACTCTCTCTCTCTAATAAAAATTATTTAAAAAGAGACGAAAAATATGAAAAACCTGAAAAAAAATTTAAAAAGCCTACAAAATCAAAATACAAAGAATGCTACTAAGTGTTTTCCCTAAGCTCTGAAGCTTTGCAGCGCTCTATTATCAGCAAACTTAAGAGGAGTGAGTTGTTCATGATGGTCTTCAAGGGGAGGGACCTCGTGCTCTGATCCTCAAGTGGACTTCAACTAGTGCAAAAGTAGCTCTCCTAAGCAGCAGTGGTGTTTTCCAGTATGTGGTGTTTTACTCCCTGAAGTCTTGCAGCACCAATGGGTGAGATGAATATCACTGCACCCTGCCCTCTACCTAGGAGCTGAAAATTTGCACCCCATCTCTTCAGTGAACCCTCATAGAAAAAAAAAAAAAAAACAATCCACCAGTCTAAACTCTTCGGTTTCTGTCAGAACTCTGTGTTCACCTTGCCAGGGAAAATGCATTTTTATCTCAGGCATGCAACTGAGTTCCAACTCCAATACTTTTCTTTTGTTTTTAAATATTTTATTTATTTATTTGAGAGACACAGAGAGAGAGAGAGAATGAGAGGGGAGAAGGTCAGAGGGAGAAGCATACTCCCCATGGAGCTGGGAGCTCGATATGGGACTCATTCCTGGGACTATGGGATCATGACCTAGCTGAAGGCAGTTGCTTAACGAACTGAGCCACCAGGTGTCACCAACTCCAATTTCTATGGCACAGACCCACACCATACCTGCAGGGTGTTGGAGGTCTTGCCATGTTTCTGTTTTTTGCTGGACCCCTCCAAGGAAAGTGAATGCCCAACCGTGCTGGGATTCAGGGATTAGGGCTACACAGAGCAGAAAGCCAGGAGCTAGCTTCGTGGTTTTCAGTCATTTTCCCCTAATTGATGTCTGGGAACTCTGAAGAATTTGGGCCCAACCTGTTCTTCTGATGCCTGGGATTCTGAGATCATGCTGTCACACCTGGGATTCCAACCTGCTTCACCACTTGAACATTTTTAAGTGAGGACTGTCCCCCACAGTAGTAGACTACTAAGTGTTTCAATCATGCACTTCATTGTCAATAAAATGTTTGCAGTAGGTACATCGCCTCTGCTGTATCCATAGCCCTATCACCTTACAACTTATTCCCACTCACACCACTTGAGCTCTGAAGCTGCCACAGGTACCACAGTGGGAGCTAGAGGAGCTCTTGAAGTGGTTCAGAATCTTCTTCTGTGGCTGGTGCTCTGGGTCCAAGAAGAGAAAGTATCATCACCACGATTGACTTCTCATGTCCCTCCTAAATAAGGAAAAATTTACCACCATTCAATGTTCTCTGAGTCCAAGAAGCAATCCCCGGAAGGTCTCCCCTGATGGCAGGTCATGGGCACAGGGATATGAGAGAGTACTGATTACTCATAGCTTACCAGTTGATGGAGACTTGCTCTGTGTGGCCTAAGCTGTTCCCTCCACATGTCTATGTCAGCCAAACCCTGTCCTCCTCACCTCAGTTTCTCTCTGGTTCTCCTCCCTCTGTCCCTCCCCTCCTTCTTGCGCTCTTTTCCCTCTAATAAAGAAATAAATACTTAAAAATAAATAAAAGATTGAGCATAAAAGTGTACATTTGGGCCTTCAAGACCAAGCTGGAAACACCATCCTGTGTGTATTTCTTTGTCATCTTTCCTCTTGTGATGATGGTGTCAGAGGCACATGACAACCCAGGAAGTGAGAAGGCTGAAAGTGGAGGGAATCTATGTTCCTAAAAGACCACAAAGAAAGGATTTCATTCTCCTAATTTGACGAGCCACTCAGCACTGTCATTGGGGGAAATCTGCGGTGCCAGGCTACCAAAATTGGGGGAATTACTTGGTAATTTAGCATAATGTAATATACCTACAACATGTTGAAATCACCAAGTTAACTGCAAGAGTTATCAGCCTAAGTCCTTTAAAAATGACCAAAGAGGCACCTGGCTTCCTCAGACAGTAGGATACTTGATCTCAGGGTTATGAGTTTGAGCTCCATGTCAGGCATAGTTGGCTTAAAAAAATAATAATAAAAATAATAAAACAAAAATAAAATAAAAGGACTTACACATGAGCAAAATCAATGAGGCTCAAACAATGGAGCTGGTTGGTGTTGGGATGGATCCTGTCTCCTGTTCATTCAGCCACTGGGCACTGCACAGTCAGATGGTACCAGTGATTATCAGCCAACCAGGTTCTCCCTCTAAGAGCTCAGGGTCTAGAGGAGAAGATGGACAAATAAGAAACAAAATTGTGAATAAAAAGAGCAAGGGACTATTACTAACTCTTGAGCTCCACCAGGTGAGGGGTATGACAAGGCTATGCTGAGATGACATTGAGAATTCCTGTGGCAGGAAAAGAAGGAGACAGCCCTGCACAAATCTGAGTGTATTAGCCTGTCAGAAGGCACCATAGAACAGAGGATTGGTGGCAGACTTTGATGTTCCCAGAATGAAGGCTAGAAAGGAGGCCAGGGTGGCCAGAGGAAGCTGAGGAGAGAGCAGAGAAGGAGGGTAGGAGGACCAGGGGCAGTTCCTCAGTATAAATGCCCTTCTCTCAGTGCTGTGTGACCACATTTCCCCATACTCAGTGGCTGAACCCACAAACACTGTCTCTCGGTCTGAGGGGATCAGGAATCCAGAAGTGCTCACATGGGGGGCTCCTTCCAGAGTCTCTTTTTAGGTTGGGGCTGTTGTCAACACCAAGGGAGGACCTGCCTCCCTGAGAACGTGAGCTCAATTAGGGGCATTGGCTAGATATGGTCCATCTCAAAGACCTGAGTTCTTCTGTCTATTGTTGACCAACAGTGCTAGGCCACGTGCATATATCTGTGTCATGGTTCAACCCAAGGGCTTGTACTCCAGTCTGAGGATCTGAAAGAGTACCTGGGTCAGAGTCAACATGGGGGTGAGCAATGAGCTTTTATAACTAAATCTCAGCAGGGCCTTTTGTTCATGTTGCCATGTTCTGTGGAATGATTGTGAATCACTAAATCCAGATCACATTCAGCGGAGGGGGTCACACAAGGATGTTTACAGAGGATTTGGTGAAACAATGGTACCTCTGAGGGGATAAAGTGATGATCCCTGCAGGGTCCATGCCTTACACAGGAGCAGACTGGTAGGAAGGCTTACCAGGCATGAACCCAGCTATTTGAGTGTCCTCAAAGGTGGGGACCTGGATACACCTAGCCATTCACTGGTGGCTCAGGAAAAAGTTGTCTAGAAGGAAGTAGCTATGGACATGGAAATGGTAATGGAATGAGAGTGATCGTTGATATCCTAGATAGGAGACATCTCCCCATGTTGTTGTCTGAGGAGGACCCCAGGTCATGGCAATGCACTGAATGGACATCACACACTTTGGAAAGAAGGTAATGGCTTACATCACAGGACAGGCAGTCTCTATGGGTAAGGGTGCATTCTGAACATCAAGAGAAAAGGATCCAATCACTTCTTTAGGGTTTGCATTGAAAATTAGAAGCCTGGGGTACCTGGGTGCCTCAGTGGGTTAAGCCTCTGACTTCGGCTCAGGTCATGATCTCAGGGTCCTGGGATCGAGTTCCACATTGGGCTCTCTGCTCAGTGGGGATCCTGCTTTCCCCTCTCTCTCTGCCTACTGCTCTGCTTACTTGTGACTTCTCTCTCTGTCAAATAAATAAATGAAATGGGGGGTTGAGGGGGTAGGAGAAGAGTAAATGAAACAAGATGGGATTGGGAGGGAGACAAACCATAAGTGACTCTTAATCTCAAAAAACAAACTGAGGGTTGATGGGGGGAGGGGGTTGGGAGAGGGGGGTGGGGTTATGGATATTGTGGAGGGTATGTACTATGGTGAGTGCTGTGAAGTGTGTAAACCTGGCGATTCGCAGACCTGTACCCCTGGGGATAAAAATATATGTTTATAAAAAATAAAAAGATATATATATATAAAAAAAGAAAATTAGAAGCCTAAGATCTTGGGAAGCCATTACCCAAGCTTTTACCCTGTTCTTCTGGGACTCCAGAATGTGAGTACTGATGAACGCATCTGTGCACACAGGACCGAGTGTGCAAGTACACACAAAAACGCACAAACCAGTAGGGACTGTGCTCTGGGTTATGACTAGTACAGATTCAAAGAAGTTGATAAGAGGAAGGAAATTTGGTTGGAGGTATTTTCTACATGTGACACCACTCCTCTAACATCATAGATATTATCCAACCTATGCCTATGGATATCTGGTAGAAGGACATGCTAGAATCATCTGTATTTTACAGAGAAGACCATCCCTGTCAGGCACAATGTTTTAGGTAGGGTCAAAAACAGGTAAGGATAGAGAGTTGTTTCTGAAACCAGGTGTGTTTCCAGGCTGGGGTCCTGGCTTCACCCAGATCTTCCCTGGGGGCCTGTGCAGAGGGGCTTGTTGGTTTCACTGTGTACAGATATGGCGTTTCATGAAGAAAGGGGATAAGGAGATGGCAGACCAGAGCACTCTCTGTGTAGGTGTCCAACCAGGAGTGGACTGTGGTAGGGGATCCCAGGCAGTGATGTCACTTCCTTGACCACAGACCGCAACAGAAATTGGAACCCCTGCAACCAGGTACCCAGCTTCTAGTGTAGTGCAATATCAGGGTTACTTGGTTGGAGACATCGTATATGGAAATATGTTATCTTATACCTTGCCTAATTCCTGGGGCTCTGGCTTCCAGAAACACCAGCAGAATGGCTTTTTCACATGCTACAGGCATTGGCTCAAACCTCGCCCTCAAAGCCTCAGGGCATTTGGCAAGAGGTGCCATAAGGTACATAATACTGAGCAGACTAGGTGAGGCCCACCCCTATGAACTATCCAAGGGCAGCCCCATCCCTTCCTCTTGAGTTTTAGGGAAAGAGGAATATGTGGATGTTCACACCCATGGGCTGGAGGAAGTTGAGCACAGTGGATACCCTGGTGATTCCTTCTTGTTCACACCAACGTCATTGTGGGCAGGGTGAAAAGAGGATTCCTGAGGTGCCTCTTATCTGTGCCAGAGCACATCCACGGCCCTGATAAAGGAGGGCCTTCCACCTCCACCAGGGTAGCGAGGCACTGTAAATTAGAGGGGCTTCTGGACTTTCATCCACATAATTGTTATTTCTGCTTTAGGATAAAGGTCTGAGAGCTTCTCCTGAAAAATGGGAAGATGTCCTGGGGAGACATGGTTGGTGTGTGAGCACTGTGGGAGAGCATAGGGGGATGGAGGACAGCTTCAACCCCTAAGAGGTTCATTCTCCATGCCAGTCCCCTCCCAGCCCTATCTCTACCTCAATACTGGGACCCAGGACTGAGGATTTAGAAAAAATCACACAAAAGTCTGTTGGAACCTGGACACTGGATGCTCATAGGGTGCTCAGGAGACCCAGTGAAAGCTCAGGGACCAGACATCCCATACATGTGAGAGATTAGTGTCAGTGGAAGGAGACCCGCTAATGGCATCTAGTGAATAAGGCAGCACATGGGCACAGGAGGTAAGCTTTGAGCTATTGGGAGAGTCCTGGGTAGGCCTGGCTTGAGACAAAGTCCCTTAGTTCTCTCCTTGGTTGGATCTTCACAGAGCAGTGGCATGTGCAGTGAGAGTAATTAGGAGGCCAGACACCACACCTTCGTGGGCACAGGCAGTTGAATTCAAATGGCAAGTGGGCAAGGAGACAGGCTGAGGAGTGAGTCCAGCTACCCTGAGGAGGACAGGAATGCTCACACCATTGATCAAGGACCCACATTCACAGTGAATTTCTGCTACCCTTCCATCTGCGACAAGGTCTGTCTCAGGCAGGACTGTCAAATCGCAGGTGAACAAAGAGTAGGAATGGTCTCTGACAGGAGCTGGAAGCCCAGGACCCAGGTTCACACAGGGTTCCCTGAGATATTTGTTTGGGATGGTGCCCTGTCCTCTGACCTCTCTAACTACCTCTCTGTCCCTAGGACCATCTATACCATCTTGAGCATATTGCTGGAACAATATCCCGGGGATTTTTTCCATCTCCCAGAATTTCACAGCCTGAATAGACAGCTGGCATACCTGGGTCTCAATATGCCAGGCTCAGACCTGGAGTGCTGTTCCCAGCTTCTGATCTCATAGCTGCAACACCTCAAGCCCACGGAGCCAGAGGTTAGGGGAGAGAAGGACTGGGGGTGACTGATGTGGGCCTGAGGTGGCGACAGAGTGAGCCACACTGAGTAAGCCTCCATAGGCCAAGAGGAATGAGTAGTCTCAGATCTCTGTCCCCATGGGCTTCAGATGGGAAGAACTTCCAGGGATTGGGTCTTGAACACAGACCACATTGAGTGGTGGGAAGTTTCTTTAATGTATGAGGCAAAAGGGAATTCAGTCATGCTGATGATACTTTCTCTTCTTGCAGCTACAGCACCAGTCTTAGAGCAACATCCTGATCCAACTCAGGAACTGTACCAGCACCCATTCTGGCTACTGATGCATCTTTGGAACCTGAGCTGGCCCACCCCATCCCTGCTTCTGTGGCCCCCCTGTCAAGATGACCAGTGACACCACCTGCCCTGTTGATACCAGGGCAGGTGGTAGTCAGGGCTCTAATTCACTCTCCTGAGATGGAAGAGCCATCTGTCCCGGTGTTTGACCTGGAGGTCCAGCAGGGTCCTGCCCCTGATCCTCAATGTCTGAATGGCCTGAACCACCACCTGCATCAGTGGAGCAACCTGCCTCAGCCCCTGTGCAGCAGCTGGTGCAGGCTGCGGACCCCCCAAAATTTCTTCCCCTCCCCTGTCATTGACTTCTTTGTAATATTTGTATTTTGTATACACCTGTATAATGCCTTAATAGATCTTGTTCATTAAATAAGGTAGAAATTCAGTTTACATAAAATTTTACTCATATCCTTTTCAATGGTATACTGAGGTCTCATTAGGTACATTCAGAGTTTGGCACAACTATTTACTTCTACAACATTTCTATCTCAGAGACATCTGTGATACTAATCATAATCTTCATTCCATCATCCCAGTCCATGCAACCACTGCTTTTATCTCTGTCTCTGGTATTTACCTCATCTTGGAATTTCATGGTCCTGGAATCCTACGTTATAGCCTTCTGTGTCTGTCTAAGAACATAAGAGTTATTCACATTTTTAAATTATTTTATACAAATAACGTTTTATTACAAAGGTATGTTCCTGAAAGAAAAGATCATAGGAAGCTCCAAAGTGAACTATTTCCACTATCTGTGATAGGTTTTCCTTTTATAAGGATGCCTTGAAAAGCAGAAACCACAAGAGAAATATCTGGCTCCATGAGACACCTTTTCTTTTTCTTTTTAATTTTTTTATTTTTTCAGCATAACAGTATTCATTATTTTTGCACCACACCCAGTGCTCCATGCAATCCGTGCCCTCTACAATACCCACCACCTGGTGCCCCGAACCTCCCACCCCCCACCCCTTCATAATTCTCAGATCGTTTTTCAGAGTCCATAGTCTCTCATGGTTCACCTCCCCTTCCAATTTCCCTCAACTCCCATCTCCTCTCCATCTCCCCTTGTCCTCCATGCTATTTGTTATGCTCCACAAATAAGTGAAACCATATGATAATTGACTCTCTCTGCTTGACTTATTTCACTCAGCATAATCTCTTCCAGTCCCGTCCATGTTGCTACAAAACTTGGGTATTCATCCTTTCTTTTTTCTTTTTTTTTTTTTTTTTTACAGCTTTATAAACATATATTTTTATCCCCAGGGGTACAGGTCTGCGAATCGCCAGGTTTACACACTTCACAGCACTCACCATAGTACATACCCTCCCCAATATCCATAACTCCACCCCCTTCTCCCAACCCCCTCCCCCCATCAACCCTCAGTTTGTTTTTTGAGATTAAGAGTCACTTATGGTTTGTCTCCCTCCCAATCCCATCTTGTTTCATTTACTCTTCTCCTACCCCCTCAACCCCCCATGTTGCATCTCCTCTCCCTCATATCAGGGAGATCATATGATAGTTGTCTTTCTCCGATTGACTTATTTCGCTAAGCATGATACCCTCTAGTTCCATCCACGTCATCGCAAATGGCAAGATTTCATTTCTTTTGATGGCTGCATAGTATTCCATTGTGTATATATACCACTTCTTCTTTATCCATTCGTCTGTTGATGGACATCTAGGTTCTTTCCATACTTTGGCTATTGTAGACATTGCTGCTATAAACATTCGGGTGCACGTGCCCCTTCGGATCACTACGTTTGTATCTTTAGGGTAAATACCCAGCAGTGCAATTGCAGGGTCATAGGGTAGTTCTATTTTCAACATTTTGAGGAACCTCCATGCTGTTTGCCAGAGTGGTTGCACCAGCGTGCATTCCCACCAACAGTGTAGGAGGGTCCCCCTTTCTCCGCATCCTCGCCAGCATCTGTCATTTCCTGACTTGTTAATTTTAGCCATTCTGACTGGTGTGAGGTGATATCTCATGGTGGTTTTGATTTGTATTTCCCTGATGCCGAGTGATATGGAGCACTTTTTCATGTGTCTGCTGGCCATCTGGATGTCTTCTTTGCAGAAATGTCTGTTCATGTCCTCTGCCCATTTCTTGATTGGATTATTTGTTCTTTGGGTGTTGAGTTTGCTAAGTTCTTTATAGATTTTGGACACTAGCCCTTTATCTGATATGTCATTTGCAAATATCTTCTCCCATTCTGTCAGTTGTCTTTTGATTTTGTTCACTGTTTCCTTTGCTGTGCAAAAGCTTTTGATCTTGATAAAATCCCAATAGTTCATTTTTGCCCTTGCTTCCCTTGCCTTTGGTGATGTTCCTAGGAAGATGTTGCTGCGGCTGAGGTCGAAGAGGTTGCTGCCTGTGTTCTCCTCGAGGATTTTGATAGATTCCTTTCTCACATTGAGATCCTTCATCCATTTTGAGTCTATTTTCCATGAGACACCTTTAATTTTTCATTTTTCTGGGTAGTCTACATTTAAACTATTCTAATATGCATATTATAAAATATTAAAATCATATCTTAAATATTCTCATTTATTGCTAACAAGTTAGGTAATAAAGTAAATATTTCATTAGGTTTTATCCAGGCTATGTTTATGTAGTAAATAATGATTTAAATATGAATAAAAAGACGGCAGATTCCTTCTACCAAGAAATAATCGCCCATAACACATGGTGTCCTTCTCCCCTGCCTTTCCCTCTAAGTGTAGTGTGTGTGTGTGTGTTTGTGTGTGTGTGTGTGACAGAGTGGGGCCCTGAAGGTTCCAGGGCTGCACTTCTGTTCAACCTGATGTACCCACAGTGGACAGGCACTATCTCTGCTTTCCCTTTGGGCATTCTCAGTGACAATACTCAGCAGCACCATCTGATATACAACAGCCATTTCCATTTATTTGATTCTAATAATGTAAGTGATAATCATGTCTGTGCCATGAATCTCTGTTCCTCTACAAATGATTCCTATAAACACCAATACTAGAATGCAATTTAACCACATTTTGGGGGCACTTGCTGCTGGTTCCTCTATGCTTTCTTTATTAAGGAGAAGCATTGTTTGGAAAGGAGGGATCCTGGACTCTATAGATGAGACCTGAAATCATGAGGAGGACAAGCCAGCAGTGATGTCATCAGGGTCTTGGGAGTGACCATAGAGCATGGAAGAGCCTACCCACAAACCCTCTCATAGGTCCTCTCCCACAAGCTTCCCTGCCTTGTGTCCTGGACCACAACCATGCCCTGTCCAGTTACATGCTCAATCCACTTCAGCCCCTCGTGTTCCTTAACTCAGATGCTAACTAGAGCAACCAGACCTCACTCCAGGCCAGCAGAGGGGTGCAGGCCTGGCCGCTCCTCTCAGCTTTCTCCCTTGAGGAGGAAACTCTAAGGACAGTGCAGGTCAGTGGGTTACAGAAAAGTGTTCATCCAGATGTAGTTTTAGTGGCAACAGAAAGAACCACTTGAACTTGTGTGAGCAAGAGAGTCCTTTACAAAACACATTGGCTGCTCATTGAAGTGCCAGGATGGACTCAACCAGGGCCTTTGACACTGGACATAGCTCATCCACACACCTCAGGATGCTCTAGCAGTGACCCCCTGACACTGCCAACCCAAACCATGGGATTGCTCCAGTTAAGCTTGTCTGAGAGAGGGAGTTGGGCTTCCTGCTGAGACCCCTGTCCTCCCCCAAAAACGGGTAATAGGGAGTCCACTTGATCTGATGCTTTCATAGAGGTCATTGTCAGTAATTCTGGTCTTCTCTGCCATAATATGTAGATAACCAGGCACAGAAGATATCCTCAAAGAGAGGACATTTGGGACTCTCCCTGGAGGAAGAGCGAGAAGCACCATGAGTGAGACTCAGTGAAAAGGGAGAGCTCTGAGCACTAGGGTAAGGGCTGCCGTGGGCCAGGTGCTGCCATATTGGTCAGTGTCACAGACTTTGTGTTGGCTTATAGGGAGTGGCCAGGCTTCCTCCTACCAATAGGTCCATCAAAAAACAAATGATATCCATAAAATACTTTCAATTCCAACCACGAAAAGGCAGTGGGACCCAGGCATCTAAGGAGGCCTAAGATTCTTTGTACCAAAGATTAAACAGTCGGGAAAAAGTGGGACAGGATAATGGAAGAGTGAACAGCTAATTTCCCTGCTTTGGGAAGAAAGAGCACCATCAAAACGCACCCCGATATTTGTTCCAAAAGCAGGTGAAAGTTCAGGGGGCTCCAGGCTGCCAGTCTCTACAGTGAGGATTGTCCATTGTCCATGTCCATGTCCAGAAGCTCCAGGTGACATCCTGTCCCAGGGTTGGCCTGGGTCTGATGGATGAGTCCTAGTGTTGTGGGATCCCATACTGGAGGGGGATGAAGGATTTCTGGAAAGAAAACTGAGTCAGGGAAGCCTGGATTGGCAGGCTGAAGGGACACAGTAAGGCAAAGGCCCAGAGCCCATGAAAGCAATGTGCTTACTGTGGGCTAATTTTAGCAGGAAAAGCTAAGGATTACTGAGTATCTTTTTAGAGCATCAATCATGTCAGTCAATCCCACTAACAATTGCATGTGGAAGGTAGAAATGCTGCCTCTGTTTGAAGAAGAAGGAAATCAAGGCTTTAAGAAACTGAACCTTTCCATGATCCACATTGATTAACAGGCAGGATTTGAACCCAGGGCTTGCCAGCATTGTGGGCCCAACCTCACAAGAAGGTTGCATCCAGATGCTTCAGAAGAGACTTCTCAACTCTGAGGTTACATGAGCCTTCATAACCAGGGAGAAACCACCTCCTACCCAGACAAAGGCTGGCTGTTATTTGGAGAGTCCTCAAAGTCAAGGTACAGAATCATCAGACAGCAGACCCAAGAAAAGCCCCAGTCAGAGGTGGCACCATTCCCCCTTGAATTCAGTGAGGTCTCCAGGCCTCGGGTTTGGATGTGGAGCTTTCTGCACCTCTGAGTTCCAGCAGTGAGCCGTGGCCATGTGGATGGAACACAGAGTAAAATGGCAGAGAGATAGCAGTTCTATCCTGCTCAGCCTCTTTGTGGCTGGGTGATCCCAAGCAGGGCTCTGAAGCTACAGACCTCATCCTTAAATTGGAGAATGTAATGGGTACTGCTAAGTGGGATGTAGGAATAAATGACTCATACAGTTCCTGCCTGGTGCCTGGGAGCACGTGTGGCGTCCAGAGGAAAGACATTCATGTCAGTGACCAATTTACCCATGTACCTGTTCTTTCACTTGTTGATTCTGGTGTTGTCCTTAAGAAACAGATGCCAAAGCTAAGGTCAGGGAAGATTTCTTCTTAGGCTTTCTTCTCTGAGGTTTAGAGTTTTGGCTCTTGAATTTAGATCTGTGACCCATTTGAGGTTTATTTTCTGTCTTTCTGAAGGGAGGGTCCACAGAACTTCATTCAATCATTTATAATTTTATGTATCGGTAGTTGTAAGAATGGATAGGGAGTTGTCAATAGATCTGCAAGAATCTTTAGAATAATATGTATTCTCTCCTTGGAGAAATTCACTGAGATTTTGAAGGATGTCCAAAAGGAGGTTAACTTGTATCTTCTGTGGAGGTGGAGCAGTGTCCTTGTCCTTGTTAAGAGCACAACCCCCCTCTGGTGGCCACAGGAGACATTGCAGGAATTCCCTTATCTGCAAAACAAGCCACAGTCAATGTTGGGCATTTTCAAGGATTCACAGAGAGATCAAAAGAGTTCCATAAAATTTAACTTTTTGGAGTGTGTCTTCTAGGAAATCTGTGGAACATGGGCTTTTTCCCAAAATCACTATTTCGAGAAATATTTTCTGAGTAGCTGAGTCAGGCCCTGCATTCCAGGATAGAAAGTAGGGAGAATGGTGGATGTTTCCCAAGAGGCACAGGGTGTACGGTGAGATAGTGTGGGAAATAACTGGTCCACACCACAGCTCTGTATATCTGGTTGAAAGAAAGCAGTAAAAGAAAACAAGCCATATTTATGGATTCCTTTGCTTACACTAACTATAAAACATTTTAGACAATTTAAAAATTATCACTCAGCATATATGGATCCTCTTTTCCCAGTTAGAAGATATCAACTTATATTCCCAGCTTATTTTTTTACTTATTAGGAGAAGATGATGTCACATATTGATCCCTTAATGACTCTATAAAAATCCTTGTGGAACTAACACATGGATTATGTCCTAAACTTAAGGACACAGATTCTATCTACAAAAATGAGTTTCATCTCTATACACGAATAACATGCTATAAAGACAGAAATTAAGAAAATAGTTTTTAATTGATAATTATTCAAAAAGAATAAAATTCATAGGAATTATTTTCACCTGGCGGTGAAAGACCTGCATACTGAAAACTTAAATCGTTAATGAAAGAATTTGAAGAAGACAGAATTAAGTCTGGAGACATCCCATGCTAATGGAGCTCTAGAATATATGTAATGCAAAGGTCCACACTACATAAAGCAATCTAAATATTCAGTGCAAACCCCATCAAGATCTAATGGCATTTTTTAGAAATAAAACCAATAATCCTACAAAGTGAATAATACCACAGAAGATTCTGAATAGCTAAAGCCATCTGGAGAACAAACATACCTGGAGGCATCATGCTTTCTGAATTCAAAATGTAATCATATGGTATCAACCTATAGACAGACACACAGATAAATGGAACTGAGCAGAAAATCCAGGGGGAAAAAAAACACACACATATGTAGTCAATTGATTTAGAACAAAAGCTCCAAGAGTATAAAATAAGGAAGCAAAAGTCTCCACAATAAGTCCTTTGGACACACCGGGCAATGTCAAGGAAAGCAGTGCAACTAAATGTCTATCCCAACTGATCCACAACAATGAAGTCAAGGACCTCAATGTGGCAAGGACCTCAACAAAACAGCTACAATAAAATATCTAGCTGGAAATTGGGCAGAATGTTATTAACACCTTGCCTTTTAATAATAATTTCCATGACCAAAATTTGAAATCTACATTCTGAGATCTTGAGTCAGATGCTGTGCTGACTGAGCCAGTCAAGAACCTATTAAAACTATGTGGCACAGAGGTGTCAGAAGATATCTATTCATTCATCCCTTCACACATTTTTTTGGAAGAATGTTTCTTGAGATCCTTCCTGACACTGAGTTTTAAATTTGATATCACAAGCAAAGGCTAAAATGAAAAATAAACAACTGGGACTGCATCAAACTAAAAGCCTTCTGTACATCAAAGGAAATCTCCAGTCATCTACGTATTGAACAGACAACATAGTGAAAAGGGGGAAATATTTGCAAACTACCTAACTGATAAATGTCTCATACCCAAAATAGTGAATAACTCATACAACTCAATAGCACAAAAACAGAGAGCAGTTACAAGATCAACAGAGTTCAGATTAGATATTTCTTCAAAGAAAACACACAGATGTCCAACAAATACATGAAGAGATGTTCACCACCACTTACCACCAGGGAAATGCAAATCAGAACCCAAAATGATGTCACCTGTCACCTGTCACCTGTCAGAATGACTAGTGTCCAGAAGACCAAACAATAATTTTGGCCAAAATGTGGAGGAAAGGGAACTGTGCTCTATTGGTGGGATTGTCAATGGGCTCTGTTGGTAGGACTGTTAATGGGTGCAGCCACTATGGAAAACAGTGTCAAGTTTTCTCAAAAAATTCAACATAGGGGCACCTGACTAACACAATCAGAAGAGTGAGTGACTCTTGATCTTTGGGTCATGAGGTTGAGCCCCACATTAGGGGTAAAGAGTATTAAAAAATGGATATAGAACAGGGGCACCTGGATGGCTCAGTGGGTTAAGCCTCTACCTTTGGCTTGGGTCATGATCTCAGGGTTCTGGGATCAAGCCCCGCATCGGACTCTTTGCTCAGCTGGGAGCCTGCTTCCCCTTCTCTCTCTGCCTGCCTCTCTGCCCACTTGTGATCTCTCTCTCTCTGTCAAATAAATAAATAAATAAATAAAATCTTAAAAAATGGATATAGAACAACCATATCATCCAACAATCCTCCTCTTATATATTAGAATGAAGCCAAGTCTTCTCTGTTCTACAGTGAATATGTATAGGGGTGTCTGGGTGGCTCAGACATTAAGCCTCTGCCTTTGGCTCAGGTCACGATCCCAGGGTCCTGGGATTGAGCCCTACTTTGGGCTCCCTGTTCACTGGAGAATGTGCTCCGTCCTCTCCCATTTCCCTACTTGTGCTCTCTCTCTCTCTCTCTGTGTCCTCTCTGTCTAATAAATAAGTACAATCTAAAAAAAAATAACTAAAACAAACTGAGGGTTGATGGGGGGAGGGGGTTGGGAGAGGGGGGTGGGGTTATGGATATTGGGGAGGGTATGTGCTATGGTGAGTGCTGTGAAGTGTGTAAACCTGGCGATTCGCAGACCTGTACCGCTGGGGATAAAAATATATGTTTATAAAGCTGTAAAAAAAAAAAAAAAAGAAAAAGAAAAAAGAAAGGATGAATACCCAAGTTTTGTAGCAACATGGACGGGACTGGAAGAGATTATGCTGAGTGAAATAAGTCAAGCAGAGAGGGTCAATTATCATATGGTTTCACTTATTTGTGGAGCATAACAAATAACATGGAGGACAAGGGGAGATGGAGAGAAGAAGGGAGTTGAGGGAAATTGGAAGGGGAGGTGAACCATGAGAGACTATGGACTCTGAAAAACGATCTGAGAACTTTGAAGGGGTGGGGGGTTGGAGGTTGGGGGCACCAGGTGGTGGGTATTGTAGAGGGCACAGATTGCATGGAGCACTGGGTGTGGTGCAAAAATAATGAATACTGTTATGCTGAAAAAATAAAAAATTAAATAAAAAAAATAACTAAAATAAAATGAAAGCGTATAGTTTGATGTGCCCCGCTGTTTCATTCCAGCACTGAGAGTCTCTGCTTCTTTAAAGTAGACTGTGAAGGGCCCTGGCCATCAATCTAAGGTTTAAAGTCTCAGATTAACTGACCTCCAGAGCTCTACTCAAATCCTGAGAGGTTAACTCTCAGTCTATTCCCCTTGTACCCACAGCTCTGTCTTCCCCAAGCTGTCCAGACCCAGCCCACCACCACCTAGGATCTTCCCATAGCTTGTGGTTTGGCTGACCCAGGGATTGCTGAGTCAGCACTGGGCCCAGAGCTATGTCCTGATCTGCCCCCTACAAACATGCCTGGGTCACAGGAACCTACTAACTACTTAGCAGAATGCTCGCAGAAGCACAGGCACCCAACCTGTATAATTGCTGATCAGGGAGCATCTCCCAGCCATTGCAGTCTTACTGTATCCAACAAGCCATCAGGTGTTCTGTGAAAATTCCTTCCACTCTTGTCCCTCAAACAGTTGAGACTCTCAGCAGCAGGTGAGAACAGGTTAAGTTACATGCACATGATCACCAAAATCTTTCTGGCTATAAGTCTTCTGCTACTTATGCAGATATTTCCTTCCCAGCTCAGCAGTAAGTGGAAGTGAGGATACTCTACTGAGTCTTCTGATCTTAAAACCTTAGACCTTTCATCTATCCCATGGTCTGATGGGCCTTGTGTCTTCTTTCTTCCCTCAGAAATCTTTTCTTCAAAAGATCCAACCCTCAGCTCTGAGTGCTGCATTCACCCATGGAATCCACCAGGTAACTCTCTTGATCCTTAAAGTGTTCCTGTTGATGACATGGGGATAATCTGGAGTTTATGGATTTTTAGGAGTTTCTGGAGTAAATAAGTGACATACATCAGTCCAGCTGTCTCAGATTTTGTTTTGTGGAGGGAAACATTGTCACTGACAGAGCAAACAAAATCCATTCAAATGCAACATATTTCGTATATATACATGATCAAAAAGAAAACGTCAATCCACACTTTGTATCATTTTATATTTATATTTATCCAAAATGACGACTTAAGTTTGTTTCCTTCAGAGGTCCACATAACACAGCAAGAGGCTATTATAAGTGGTCACTTTGAATAAAAACCTAATCGGAGTTTTTCCTCTCCCATCACTGAGCTTTCCTTCCTCCAACATGGAACACATAACCTATTCTTTATACCTCTTTGGAAGAATGCCAGATGCACATCTTAATGCTCAATCAATGAAGAACATCTTTTGTGTTTTTTTTTTCTTTTTTACTTTCTGTCTTTTTTTTTTGTTTTTTGTTTCTTTGTTTGCTTTTGATTTTTGTTTGCTTGCTTGATTTTTGGATAGTGTCTTCTGGTAATCACACAGAAATCACACATGGCTGTCCCATGTGAAGAAGACAGATTATCGTCAAGGGAACTGAAGTTGTACTTTTCATAACATTATCTGAGGTGAAATGTTAGATCCCAATAGGGGAAGTTTGGAGTGAATTTTCCTCAACTCCTTCCAGAGGTAGGTGTGCGATGTGACTGTACCAGGGCCTGACTGCCACAGCAAGGATCACTTCTCCAGAACTTCAGACTTTGAAGACTTTGGGAAGACTAACTCTGAAACTGCCTGAAATCAAAGGAGTTTGGGAATGAGGGAAGGAGAAACAGTGAAGCATCAGTGTGGGAAATACCTATTGGATGCTAAAAGTACATAAATGTTGAGCAAAGACTGGGCCTGATGTCTTGCATCTGACATGTGTCCCCCAAAGGGGGTTCCAGAGCAAGATCTAAAGCCACAGTTGATGCCAAACTCAGAGTAGAAATTTACAGTCCCTTCCAGGCAGTAGATGTGAGAGAGAGGGCGTGGACATTGAAAGCAAGACACCAAAACTTCAGTGCCCCATTATTCATATGCTGGCCATGTGCCTATGTAGTCTTCAAGTCTTTGTTCCCTTACATAGCACACAAAGTCAATGTTGGTGCCTTTTCTTTCCTTATGCGTCATCAAATGCCATGACAGAAATCTAAAACTTGCTCAGAGGTGAGGTTTATTGTTAGATGAACTTTTACTGACTCAATAACAGAGATTCTGAAGTATGTTTTTTGCTCACATACAACCCTGTGAACATGTTTTTCAGTGGTGATGACATTTCTCCCCAGGTTTATTGAGGTATCACTTAGTGTACAACAATCTCCCAAGGCCCAAGCAGCACAAGGCTTTCCTCAAGAGAAGGAACAGTGTCCAAGTGGATGCTCGTTACTAACAATCCTTGTCTTGACCTCTGGGCATTACATGTAGGACTGGCTTTTGGAGAAGTACAGTTATCATGAGTTGAAAATTTACCATACTAGCATTTGTAGGAACTTACACAGTGATGACCCCTTGCCAATGCTTAAGGTGTTCTTTAGATAAAAAGAAAACAGAAGGAAAATGAATAGAAAAAGAGATAAATAGAAAGAGAATGAAAACTTCCAGTCTCTATGAAGCCAGGATTACCTTGGTCCTCAAACAGGGAAATATCCCATCAAAAAGAAGAATTTCAGACCAATATCCCTGACAACTATGGACACCAAAATCTCAAAAAGATCCTAGCTAATAGGATCCAATGGTACATTAAAAAGATTATCCTCCATGACCCAGTAGGATTGATCTCTGGGAGGCAAGCGTGGTTCAGTATTCACAAGTCAATCAATGTGATAGAACAAATCAATAAGAGAAGAGGGAACCGCATGGTCCTGTCAATTGATGCAGAAAAAGTATTTATAAAAATACAGCATCTGTTCCTATTTAAAACACTTCAAAGTAAAGGGATAGAGGGAACATTCCTCAACTTCGTAAAATCTATCTATGAAAAACCCACAGTGAATATGATTCTCAATGATGAAAAGCCTTCTCTTTGATATCAGGAACACGAGAAGGATGACCAGTCTTGGCACTGTACTTCAACATAGTACTAGAAGTCCTAGAAAGAGCAATCAGACAACGAAAAGAAATAAAATGTACTCAATTTGGGAAAGAAGAAGTCAAACTCTCTCTATTCACAGACGACATGATACTTTATATGGAAAACCCAAAAGACCCCCCCCAAAACTACTAGAACTTATATAACAATTCAGTAATGTGGCAGGATACAAAATCAATGCTCAGAAACCATGAAAATATAGAAAGGGAAATTAAAGAATTGATTCCATTTACTATAGCACCAAGAACCACAAAATACCTTGGAAAAAAACCTAACCAAAGAGGTAAAGGATCTATACTTAAGGAACTAAAGAACACTTACGAAAGAAATTGAAAAAGACACAAAAAAATGGAAAAGCATTCCATGCTCATGGATCAGAAGAATAAACATTGTTAAAATATCTGTACTGCACAGAGCAATCTATACTTCAATTCCACCCTGGTCAAAATTCCATAGAATTTTTCAAAGTGCTGGAACAAACAATCCTAAATTTGTAAGTAACTAGAAAAGACCGCAAATTGCTAAGGAAATTTTCAAAAAGAAAACCAAAACTGGGAGCGTAATGTTGCCTGATTTCAAGCTTTACTACAAAGCTGTGATCAGCAATACAGCATGTTACTGGCTCATAAAGAGACACATATACAAGTGGATGAGAGGAGAGAGTCCGAATATGGACCCAAACCTCTATAGTCAAATAATCTTTGACAAAATACGGAAAAAAAAATATCCAGTGGAAAAAAAAGTCTCTTCAAAAAGTGGTGCTGGGAAAATTGGACAGCTATATATAGAAGAATGAAGCTTGACCCTCCTCTTACACCATAAACAAAGCTAAACTAGAAATGGATAAAAAAACCTCAACTTGAGGCGGGAATCCATCAGAATCCTAGAGGAGAACATAGGTAGTAACCTTTTCAACATCGACCACAGAAGCATCTTTCAAGATGTGCCTACAAGGGCAAAGGGAACAAAAATGAAAGTGAACTTTTAGGACTTTATCAAGAACAAAATCTGCACAGCAAAAGAAACAGTCAACAAATCAAAGAAGCAACCCACGGAATGGAAGAAGTCATTCAGAAATGATATTATAGACAAGGGGCTGTTGTCCAAGATCTATAAATAACTCCTCAAACTCAACACCGAAAAAAACAGATAATCTTGTCAAAAAATGGGCAGAACACATGAACAGACACTTCTCCACAGAAGACATACAAATGGCTAACAGACACATAAAAAATGTTCATCATCATTACCATCAGGTAGATTCAAATCAAAACCACATTGAGATACCAACTTACACCAGGTAGAATGGCCAAAATTAACAGGACAGGAAACAAAATGTGTTGCAGAGGATATGGAGAAAGGGGAATCCTTTTACACTGTTGGTGGGAATGCAAGTAGGTGCAGCCACTTAGGAAAACTGTGTGGAGATGTCTTAAGAAAGTAAAAACAGAGCTTCCTTATGACCTTGCAATTACACTACTGGGTATTTACTCCAAAGATACAGATGTAGTGAACAAAAGGGCCATCTGTACACCAATGTTCACAGCAGCAATGGCCATAGTCACCAAACTGGAAGGAGCCAAGAAGCCCTTTAACAGACAATGGATAAAGAAGATATGGTCCATATATACAATGGGGTATTATGCAGCTATCAGAAGGGATGAATACCTAACTTTTGTATCAACATGGGGGACTGGAGGAGATTGTGCTGAGGGAAATACATCAAGCAGAGAAAGACAATTATTATATGGTTTCAATTATTTGTGGTGCATAGGAATTTGCATGGAGGACATTAGTAGAAGGAAAGGAAAAGTTAATTGGGAAAAATTGTAAGAGAAAATGAAGCAGGAGAGACTGGCTTTGACAAACAAAGGGTTTTGGAGGGGAGGGGATGGGGGAATAGGTGAGTCTGGTGGTAGGTATTAAGGAGGGCATGTATTAGATGGAGCACTGGGTATGGTGTGTAAGTAATTAAACTTGGAACTCAGAAAAATTAAATTTAATTTAAAAAATAATCATTTATTTACTTATAGGAATCTTAATAAAATATGAAGTGTGAATAAATACATTTTATTTAAAATGTAATAATGATGCTATTTTATATCTTTCTGAGATTTAAAGCAAAACATCCATGACCTACATTCTCCTAATTATAAAAATTACATCATTTATTACCTTTATAAAAATAAACTTCCTAGATTTCTACTCTACTGAAAAATTACTTCAGATTTTATTCAGCAGAATAGGGGTGTATTTACAAGAACAGCAGTAGAATATTTATGAGAAGATTTTCCATTGTAGCTTTTTTTTTTTTTTTTTGCCCTTTTACCACAGAGGACCTAGGAGACAAGATACTGAGAATGGAGAGTGATTCTAATCGGTTCTCAGATGTTAGTCAAAATGAAATCTCAAATATCCTCTTTCAGAGCATAGGGAGGTCACTCACTTCATAAAACATATCTGAATATTATAAATTTAAAATGTTTTTTTAAGGACACCTGAGTGGCTCAGTCATTAAGTGTCTGCCTTTAGCTCAGGTCATGATCCCAGGGTCCTGGGATCAAGCCCCACATCTGGTTACCTGCTCAGTGGGAAGCCTGCTTCTCCCTCTCCCACTCCTGCTTGTATTTCCTCTATGGTTATCTCCCTCTGCCAAATAAATAAATTATGCACATATCTATATAGATATAGATAAAAATACATTTTAATTTTGCAACTTGACACTGTTCCAAAAAATTTTCAGGGTGAGTCAAATTTAAAACAATGTCAAATAGAGCTTCCCTATGACCCTGCAATTGCACTACTGAGTATTTACACCAAAGATACAGGTGTAGTGAAAAGAAGGGCCACCTATATCCCAATGTTCATAGAAACAATGGCCATAGTACCAAACTGTGGAAAGAGCCAAAATGCCCTTCAATGGATGAATGGACAAGGAAGATGTGGTCTATATACATTATGGAGTATTATGCCTCCATCAGAAAGGATGAATACCCAACCAACATGGATGGGACTGGAAGAGATTATGCTGAGTGAAATAAGTGAAGCAGAGATAGTCAATTATCATATGGTTTCACTTATTTGTGAAGCATAAGAAATAACATGTAGGACATGGGGAGATGGAGAGGGGAAGAGAGATGGGGGAAATTGGAGAGGGAGATGAAACACGAGAGACTGGGGACTCTGAAAATCAATCTGAAGGTTTTGGAGGGGCGGGGGTGGGATATTGGGTGAGGCTGGTGGTGGGTATTATGGAGGGCATCTATTGCATGGAGTGTGGGTTTTATGCATATACCATGAATTCTGGAACACTGAAAAGTAATTTTAAAAGTTTTTAAAGAGGAGACATGAGACTCTATCTGAGGACTGTGCCTGAGCAAAACCAGAGGAGGGATCCTTGGGGGTGAGCAGGGACTCCAGACCCACTCAGATATATGTAATGGGTTGGGTTGAGCCCTTTCATTCAGGAAACATTCAGGAAGTCTCCGTCATCACAGGCAATCCTATAGGAGCTGACTGTGAACCAAGCACAGAGAAGACAGCACTCCAGGTCTCCAGACTAGTTAGGAGACAAACAGTGACAATGGATACAATGAGAGGTAGCTTCCACAGGACATTTTATGTGATGACCCTTGGCATCCACTAGATATGGGTGTATTTTCTCCAGCTATGATGAGGTCGGCAGAGCCTATTAGCAGTGGAATATGTGAGTGAGCTTTGGCTGATACATGAGGGCCTTCTCTCACCACCAGGGAAGACAGGGAGCAGTGAGTTGGAGGGACACTTGGACCCTCATCCCACACATCTGTGATTCCTGCTTAAGGGTGAAGGTCTGAGAGTTCCTTCTGGAGAAATTAAGGGGCCCAGGGGAACTGTGGATGTGGGCACCTTTGCAGAGCAGAGGGGGCTGGAGGACAGCTTTAGCCCCTAAGGGAGTCATTCCCCACCCAGCACCCTCATAGCCCTGACTCTACACCAATCCAGGGATGCAGAACAGAGGCCATAGGAACCATCACACTTAGCAATCTGTTGGAACCTGGACATTTGGTGCTTAGAAGACCAGTGAGAGCTCAGGGACCAGACATTCCACACCCTGTGGGAGAACAGTGTCAGTGGAAGGAGACACACTAATGGAAACTAGTGAAAGGCAGCACAGGGGCAGAGGAGGTAACATTTGAGGTACTGGGAGGGTCCTGGAAAGGCCTTGGTAGAGACAGAGTCCCTTACTTCCCCCCTTGGTTGGATCTTCACAGCACAGTGGCATATGCAGCGAGGGTAATTAAGAGGTCATACACAAACCCTCCCTGGGAACATGCAGTTGAATTCTGTGCAAGTGGACAAGGAGAAAGACTGAGAAGTGTGTCCACTCCCCAGGAAGGACAGAAATTCTCACAGGATTGGTCAGGACTCACACTCATAGTGCCTTTTTGCACCCTGTCATCTAAGACGAGAACTGTCTCAGGCCGGACTGCCAGAAGACAGGTGGACAAAGACGAGGACTGGTCTCTGACAGGAGCTGGAAGCCCAGGGACCCAGGTTCCCACTGGGGTTCCCTGGGATATTGGTTTGAGAGGGAGCTCTGTCTTCTGAATCCTCTGCCTAACCGTCTCTTCCCAGGGCCATCTTTTCCATCTTGAACACATGGCTAGAACAATAGCCCAAGGATTTTGTCCAGCCCCCAGAATTTCCCAGCCTGAATATGCTGCTGGCATACCTGGGGATCAATATGCTAGGCTCAGATTTGGAGCACCATGCCCAGCTTCTGCTCTCACACCGGCAACAGCTTGTGCCCACGGAGACAGAGTCTGGGAGTGAGAAGGGCTGGGTTGACTGATGTGGGCCTGTGGAGGGGGCTCAGAGGACCACACTAACCAAGCCAAGAATACACTTGAACTGAGGGAAGTGAGTAGTCTCAGATCCCTTGTCCCCATGGCCTTTAGTCAGGGAGATCTCCCAGGTGTTGGTTCTTGGACACAGAAGACATTGAGTGGTGGCAAAAGTTTCCTTTAATTCAAAGAGACATGGGACGTCAATCATGCTGATAACACTTTCTCTTCATGGACCTGCAGCACTAGGCCCAGAGAAAGATCCTGAACCACCTCAGGAAGTTGCCCAACACCCATTGTGGCGCCCACTGTATCTTTGGACACAAAGCTGGCCCACCCCATCCCTGGTTCTGGAGCTCAGCCCTCAGCAAGAGCAGTGGTGCCACCTAACCTGTTGAGGCCAGTGCAGGTGCTAGTCAGGGCTCTAATTCACTCTCCTGAGATGGAAGGACTCTCAGCCCATTCACCTGACCTGAAGGTCCAGCAGGGTTCTGCCCATGCTCCTTTTTGGTTCCTAAGGGGCTCAAGTCAGCACTTGTCTCAGTGGAATAACCAGACTCAGCCTCCAAGCTGCAGTTCATGCTGGCTGGAACCCCAAGGACAGGGTTCCTTGCCTTCTTTGTAATTTCTGTGTTTTGTATACACTTGTAAAATGGCTTAATAGATTTTGTTCATTAAATAAAGTATTATTGGAGTTTACTTAAAAGTTTACTCTGATCCTCTTCAATGGTAATGCATCCTCTTCAATTGAGAAGCATTAAGAGTGTTGCACAACTAATTACTTGTAGAACATTTCCATCACAGAGAAACCTGGGCTACTTATCACTCACTGCTCATTACCGTGCCCCAGTCCTTGCAACCACTGATCTTCACTCTGTCTCTGGTCCTATACCTCGTCTGGGATTTTCATGTGTCTTGAGTCCTACAATATGACCTTCTCTGTCTGGCTACAGAATATAAGAAAGATTATATATATATATATATATATATATATATATATATATATATATATTTCTCATTGTTTCATAAAGTAACATTTTATTACAAATGAATGTTCTTGAAAGAACTATCATCATGGGATGCCCAAAAAATAAGCTTCTCTCATTACCTGGGGTACTGTTCCCTTTCATAAAGATATCTTGAGTGGCAGAAACGGGGGGGAAATTTGGGTCCATGAGACACCTTTAAATTCTTTTATTATCCTGCAAAGGCCGTGTTCAAATTATTCTAGTGGGCAATTTATAAAAAAAAATATTAAAATCACGTCTTAAATATTCCCATTTATTACTAACAAGTCAGGTAATAGAGTAAATAGTTCTTTAGTATTAAGCCAGAAGGTGTTTATGTAGTAAAATAATGACTTAAATATGACAAAAAGAAGACAAGTTCCTTCTCCAAGAAATAATCGCCCATAATGGATTTTGTTCCAATTCCAATGATTTTCCCTCTGGGTTGTGTGTGAACGTGTGTGTGTGTGTGTGAGTGTGTGTGTGTGTGTGTGTGTGTGTGTGTGTGTGTGTCTGTGGGGAGAAAGTAGTGAGTTTTTGGGATGGGCTTTTCTTCTACCTGATGTCCCCACAGTGGATAGGCACTGTCGCTGCTGTCCTCTTGGGTGTTCGCAGTGACAGCACTCAAAGACCCTTAATTGAACAACTGAGCCATTTCCAATTATTTAACTCTCATCATTCAATTGTTAAATATATCTGTGCCACAAATCTGTTTCTTTTTGTCTGATTCCTTCAAGTTTCACCACCTGAATACTTTAATTTAGGGACATTCCCCTTGTACTGATGGCGTCAGAAGTGCTTGACAATCAAAGGAGTGATGAGGCCATTGGTGGAGGGACTCTGGGCTCCTGAAAGACCACATGAAGGAGTTCAGTCTCCAATATGAAGATTCACTCAGCACTGTCATGTAACAAAATCTATGGCAAAATGCCACCATATTTAGGGGAGTTATTTGGTAATTCAGCATAAAGGAATACAACTAGAACATGTTGAAATCAGCAAACTAATGTCCATAGTTATCAGCCTAGAACCTAGAGAAAATGAGCAAAGAAGCACCTGGCTTCCTCAGTCAGTAGGGCATGAGGTACTTGATCTCAGGGTCATGAGTTTGAGCCCCACATGGAACACAGAGTTGATGTAGGAAACAAAAGGAAACAACAGGACTTGACCTAAATCAATTGGGCTTGGACAATAGAGCTGGTCAGTGGTGGGCTTGATCCTCCCTCCAGTTCATTCAGCCACTGGGCCCTGAGCACTCAGGTTGTGCTGGTCCTTATCAGGCAAAAAGTTCCTCCCTCTAGGAGCTCAGAGTTTAGATGGGCAGATGTATAAACATGAACTGAAAAGGTGAATGAAAGGAGCATTTGCTCCATGGTACAAGTGTAAGGGAATAAACTGGGTCCTGAACTCCACCAGGGAAGGGATCTGACAAGGCTATGCTGAGATGACATTGAGAATTCCTGTGGCAGGAAAAGAAGAAGGCAGCCCTGCACGAATCCCACTGTATTCAGCCCAGAGGAGGGTAGCATGGTGCAGAGGATTGGAAGCAGAATATGTTCCTGTTGTCGGGGTTAGAAAGGAGCCAGGGTGCTAGAAAGGAGGATGCTGAAGTGGGGAGCAGAGGAAAGGGAGGAGGACCATGGCCTGGAACAACTGGACACTATCAGTACACTGCGCCTATTGCTGTGTGACCACATTACCCCACACTCAGTGCCTTACCAACAAACACTATCTCACATTCTCTGAGGAGTCTTTAAGTACAGGAATCTAGGAGTACTTACCTAGGGGGTCCTGCCAGAGCACCACAGTACTTTGGGGCTGTTGAAAACATCAGTGCAGGACCTCCTTCACTAAGAATCTGAGTTCACGTAGGGGTGTTAGCCGGATTCCATCCATCTTAAAAGGCCTGAGTTCTTCTGTCTGTTGTTGGTCATCCTTGCTAGGACCTGGGCCCATGTGTGTGTGTCAAGGTTCAGCATAGGAGGGGCGCCTGGGTGGCTCAGTGGGTTAAGCCGCTGCCTTCGGCTCAGGTCATGATCTCCGAGTCCTGGGATCGAGCCCCGCATCGGGCTCTCTGCTCAGCGGGGAGCCTGCTTCCTCCTCTCTCTGCCTGCCTCTCTGCCTGCTTGTGATCTCTCTGTCAAATAAATAAACAAAATCTTTAAAAAAAAAGTTCAGCATAGGGGCTTGTACTCCAAGGTGAGGATATGAGAGAGAACATGGGTCAGAGACAGTACGTGGATGGGCAATGAGTTTTTAGAGCTAAATCTCAGACTGGGCTTTTGGGTCATTTGGCCATGTTCTGTGAAATGGAAGGAATCATTCAGTCCAAACCACACTCCAAGGGACAGTTTACACAAAGATGATTAAACAGGATATGAGATTTCAGGGAAGTACTGGGAGGATAAGGTGAAGACCACTGTATGGTTAGTTCCTTGTCCAGAATCACAGACTGTTAAGAAGGCTGAACCAGGCATGAACTCAACTCTTTGTGAGTGTCCTCAAATTTGGGGCCTTGGATGCACCTAGGACCCACTGGAGTGCTCTGGAAAAAGTTGTGTTGAAGGCAGGGTCTACAGACATGGAGATGGTTTCAGGGTGAGGGAGAGCATTGATTCTGTAGACAGGAGGTATTCCAGCAAGTTCTTGTCTGAGGGGGAGCCCAGGTCATGGCAACCCACTGTGTGGACCCCTGTCCACATCACACCCATTGGAAAGGATTTAATAGCTCGCAGCACAGGATATAAATTCTCTAGTGGTGAGGCTGGATTCTGACCATCAAGTGCCAAAGCTCCAATCCCTTCTTTAGGGTTGGCTTTGAGAATTAGAATGCCTAAGGTCTTGGAAATGTATGGCCCACCCCTCTGTAGATGGGGCTGTCACCTTCTCGGACACCAGAATATGAGCACTGATGAACAGATGTGTGCTCACAGTAGCGACTGTGCATGCACACACACACACAGACACATACACACACACACACACACACAGACACACCCATAGAATTAGGGACTGTAGGGTGGAATCTGATGAGTAGCAGACACATAGAAATGAGAAGAGGAGGAAACTGTGCTTGGAGGTATTTCCTGCATGTGACACCACTCCTCCAATATCATAGACATTATTCCACATATGCTGCTGGACATGTGGAGGAAGTCCATGCTACAATTATCTGTATTGTACAGACAAGATGCAGACCACCCCTGACAGGCATAATGGCTTATCCAGGGTCACAAACAGGTAAGAGTGGAGAGTTGTGTCTGAAGCCAGGTGGGGCCCTGGCTGCAATCAGCCCTTCCTTGGGGGCCTCTGATGTGTGTGTTGGGTCACTGTGTACAGATGTGGTCTCACATGCAGAAAGGAGAAGAGCAGACAGCAGCCCTGAGCACTGTTTGTGTAGGTGATAATCCAGGGCAGAATTGGGTAGGTGATCTCAGGCAATGTAGTCCCTTCCTTGACCAAAGACCCCAATAGAATTTGGAAAACTGCAACCAGGTACCCACATTCTACTGTAGTCCACTACCGAGTTACTTGGTTGGAGACATCTTATACAGAGAGAGGTACTCTTGCTGTTTGCCAGCATTAAGGGTTGCTGGCTTCTGGAATCCCCAGGGGAATGGCTTTTTCACATGCTGCAAATATTGCCTCCACCTCACTCCCAGTGCCTCAGAGCATTTGGTAGGTGGTTCCATTAGGCTTTAGGAGAGCAGGGCTCCGTATGGATGCCTGAAAAATTAACCTAGGGTTAGGAATAGGGCCTAGGGGCATGGCATATCTGATCTGCTGACTCCACGACCAGTTGTCATGGTGGCTGATTGGAGGACGCGACTCAGGTTTTGTCAAACTGTGCATTAAAGTCCAGGTTTGTGTACGAAAGTGGGGTAGCATTGGGGGCAGTGCATATTTCTCCTAATCTGGGGCTTTTGTGCAGCTCATAGGGCATGGTTTCCTTCTGGAGGGCAGGGAGAGGCCTGCGGTGTAAGTCCTGAGTCCCCAAACTGGAAGGCTTGGGGGCCAGAACTCTGGGAAAAGATGTCTGAAATCCAAGTTGGGGTTTGGCCTAGGGCTTATCTTCAGATGCTGAGGCGACCTTCCCAGTATCTGAAGTTAAGACGAGTGTCAGGATTTTGCTCAGACTAGAATTTATGACCATTAGGGCTTCTGTATGTGGAGGTGGCCTCCTGAGAACATGGGAGGTTTCTCCTGCTCAGGGGATTTTGTGCAGTTCGATATAGCAAGATTTCATTATGAGGGACAGGTGGCATCCGGTTGTGAGTCTCAGGGTCCCCAAAATGGAGGGATTAATGAGCAGGGCTCTGGGAATGGATGCCTGAAACCAAACCTAAGGTTAGCATTAGGGACTAGGGGCATGGTAGTTCTGATTTGCTGACTCTCAGACCAGGTACATGGGTAGCTGACTGGAGGTCAGGGTGTAAGGGCCTACTTAGACAGAGGGAGCCATTTTGTTGTTTATGCAGTAAACTTAGATTGACCCTGCCCCTCCCAGAGGAACTTACTTAAAACTTAGCAAAGCCTTTGGGGCGCCTGGGTGGCTCCATGGGTTAAGCCACTGCCCTCGGCTCAGGTCATGATCTCAGGGTCCTGGGATCGAGTCCCACATCGGGCTCTCTGCTCAGCAGGGAGCCTGCTTCCCTTTCTCTCTCTGCCTGCCTCTCTGTCTTCTTGTGATTTCTCTCTGTCAAATAAATAAATAAAACTTTAAAAAAAAAAAAAAAAGAAAAAAGTTAGCAAAGCCCAGATACAAGACCGGGTCAGGCCAGGTGGAGACATCCAAACTGTGGGGCACACATACTTTCTCCCTAGCTACCAAGGAGGGTGGACCCCATATTTTGGGCACCAATTCTAACCAAGGTGATAGGCGAGTTCAAATATCTACTAGGGTAAATTGAAATTCAATTGGCCACTGGTGTGTGACCTAGCATGACTGTGCAGTTTTATTTATGTGTGTTGCAATCTCATTGACCACCTGTGTGTGGCCAAGTTCATCCACCTCTATAAAAGTTAGTCTGTGAGGCTGGGAGGGGTCACCTTTTTGTAAGAGATGGCCCCAATCGGTTGGTTTGATTCTTGATGCTTGGTGTGAAATAAAGCTTTGCTTGACTTTTGCTTTGTGTCAGTCTCGCTCCTTTGATTATGGACCCTAACAGGGGTTCAGGCTGAGGGACAGAATGTGTATTAGTATCCAGGGACAGGTTCCTTAAATGGGGGCGACCTCGTTGGTCATGCAGGTTCTTCCTAATCTGGGGATTTTGTGCAGCTCCATAGAGCATGGTTTCCTTCTGGAGGGCAGGCAGAGTCCTATTGTGTGGTTCCGGAGTTCTCTCTCTGGGGGGCTTCTGGGCCAGCACTCTTGGGATGGAAGTCTGAAAACCCAAGCTAACGTTAGGTATGGGCCTAGGTGTATGGCATATCCGATCAGCTGTCTCTTGGGGGAGCTACCTGGGAGACACATTTGTAAATGGAGGACAGGCTGAGGGTCACAATGCAAGTTTGTGTCCAGTGAATCCTCAGAAAGAGGGCGTGGCCTCAGCCATGCTGGTGTCTCCTATTCTCTGGGTTTTACACAGCTCCGAACAGCTAAAACCTTTCTGGAGGGCAGGAGGAGTTCTGTTTTCTGGCTCAGGGATATCCCATATGGAGGGATTTGAGACCAGGCCACTGGGGACAGATATCTGAAAACACAAACTAGGGCGAGAATGAGGGCCTAGGCACATGGCAGTTCTGATCTGCTGGCTCTTGGGCTAGCTACGTGGGTGGCAGAGTGGAGGCCGGGGCTCAGGATGAATGACAGAATATGTATTAGTGTCCAAGACTGGCTTTTGTAAATGGGAGTAGCCTCAGGCCTACGCATGTTTCTCCTAATCAGGTGGTTTTGTGCAGCTCCATAGGGCAAGGTTTCTTTCTGAAGGGCAGGGAGAGTCCTATGGTTATGGCTCCTGAGTCCCCAGTCTGGAAGCCTTGTGGGTCAGGGCTCTGGGGAAAGAAGTCTGAAAACCCAAGTTAGGGTTAGGGTTAGGGTTAGGGTTAGGGTTAGGGTTAGGGTTAGGGTTAGGGTTAAGGTCTATGTCCCGAACTTACAATGCTGAAACAAGCACCCCAGGATGTGAAGTTAGGGTGAGTGTCAGTCATTCATTCAGACTACGATTTGTGACCACTAGGATCACCATATGTTGAGGTGGCCTGATGACATGCAGGTTTCTGCCACTCTGGGGATTTTGCACAGTTCCAAATAGCAAGGTTTCATCTGGAGGACAATTGGACTCCTGCTATTTCGCTCTAGGGTCCCACATATGGAGGGAGGGAATTGAGAGCAGGCCTCTTGTTATGGATGCCTGAAAATTAAACCTAGGGTTAAGGTTAGGTCCTAGGGTCATGGCAGGTCCGTTCTGCTGCCTTGGTGCCAGCTACGTGGGTATCTGTCTAGAGGTAGGACTCAGGTTGAGGGACAGAATTGTATTAGTGTCCACCAATGGCTTTTGTAAATGGGGGTGTCTTGGGGTCTCTTGTTCTGGGGGTTTCATGCAGCTCCATAAGGCACATTTTCCTTCTGGAGAGTAGGCAGAGTCCTGTGGTATGAATCCATTGTTCCCTATCTGGAGGGCTTGCGGGCCAGGTCTCTGAGGACAGAAGTATTAAATCCCATTCTAAGGCTAGGGTTAGGGCCTTGGGCATGGCGGGCCCTATCTACAGATGCTGAGATGATCTCCCCAGGATCTGAGGTTCAGGCAAATATGAAGGGGTAACTCAAGCTGGAGCTTGTGTCCATGAGAAACATTGATTTTGAGGGTGGCCTCCTGGGGCCATGGAGTTTTCCAAAGCTCTGTTTTTTTTTTTTTTTTTTTTTTTGTTGTTGTTGTTGTTGTTTGTTTGTTTGTTTGTTTGGTTTGGTTTGGTTTGTTTTTTGCAGCTCCAAATAGTTTGGTTTATTCTGGGGTATAGGTGGCGTCCTGTTTTATGGCTCTGGGTCCCCCATATAGATGGATATGAGAGCAGGGACTGGGTATGGATTCCTGAAAACCCAACCTAGGGTTCGTGTTAGGGACTAGGGTCATGTCAGGTCAGATCTTCTTACTCTGGGGCCAGCTACGGGGGTGGCGGACTAGAGGTCTGGGTTCAGGCTGAGGGACAGAATGTGTACTAGTGTCCTGACCCAGGTCCCGCAATTGGGGGTGTCCTCTTTGGCTGTGAAGGTTTTTCATAATCTGGGAGAGTTTGCAGCTCCCTATAGCACAGTTTCTGCTGACAGGCAGGAAGAGTACTGTGCTGACATTCTAGAGTTCTCTATCTGGAGGGCTTAACTCTTGGGATTAAAGTCTAAAAACCAAAGCTAGTGTTAGGGTTAGGGTTAGCTATTAGGGCATGGCCGGCCAGATGTGCAGATGCTGAGGCAAACTCCCTGGGTTGTAAATTTAGGGTGTGTGCCAGGCATTGGATCAGGCTGAACTTTGTGTCCATGCATTCTGCCAATTATGGGGGAAGCCTCATGTGGCCATGGAGGTTACTACTGCCCTGCTGGTTTTGTGCAGTTCCAATTAGCAAGATTTATTTTCCCAGACAGGAGGAGTCCAGTTTTATGGCTCAGGTGCCCACCATAAGAAGGGATTCACAAACAGGGTTCTGGGTATGGATGCCTGACAACCCAGCCTAGGGTTAGGATCAGGGCCTAGGGGCTTGGTAGGACTGATCTTCTGGCTCTGGGGCCAGCTGTCCCAGTGGCTGATTGGAAAACGGGACTCAGGTTGTGTCAGACTGCTAATTAGTTTCCACAGTGGGGTACTAAATTGGGGTGGCATTAGGGGCCATTCACGTTTCTGTAATTTTGGGGTTTTGTGCAGCTCCATAGGCCACAGTTTCCTTCTGGAAGGCAGGCCGAGTCATATTGTGTGGTTCCTGAGTTCTGTATCTGGAGTACTTGTGGGCCAGGACTCTTGGGACAGACATCTGAAAACCCAAGCTAGGTTTAGGGTTAAGGCCTAGGGCATGGTTGACTCGACCTGCAGACGCTGAGGCAGGCTCCATGGATTGTGAATTTAGGGTGAGTGTCAGGTGTTCACTCAACTGGACTTTGTGTCCATGATTTCTGCCAAATATGGGGGTGGCCTCATGTGCCCATGGAGGTTACTATAGCCATGGTGATTTTGTGCAGCTCCAATTAGCAAGGTTTTATTCTGTGGGACACGAGGAGTCCTGTATTATGTCTCAGGGGTCATCCATATGGAGGGATTCAAGCCAAGGCTCTGGGGATGAATTCCTAAAAACACAATCTAGGGTTAGGTTTAGGGCCTAGGGTCATGGCATTCCTGATAAGCTGTTTCTGGGAGGAGCTACCTTGGTGACTGAGTTGTAAATGCAGCGGGACAGATACCTGAAAACACAGCTAGGGTTAGAATTAGGGATTGGGGCAGGTAGGTCTGATCTGCTGGCTCTTGGGCTAGCTACGTGGATGACAGAGTGGAGGTTTGTCTCAGGATGAGTGAGAATATGTATTAGCATCCAGGGAGAGCCTCTTAAATGAGGGTGGCCTCAGAGGCCATGCATGTTTCTCCTAATGGGGGGGGGGGTGGTTTGTACAGCGCCATAGGGCATGGCTTCCTTCTGGAGGACAGGGAGAGTCCTGAGGTATGGCTTCTGAGTCCCCAGTCTGGAAAGCATGTGATCCAGGACTCTGGGGAAAGAATTCTGAAAACCCAAGCGAGGGTTTGGGAAAGGTCCTAGGGCATGGCAGGCCCGATCTGCAGATGCTGTGTAGAGCTCCTCAGGATCTGAGCTTGAGACAAGTGTCAGATATTCGCTCAGACTACAATTTGTGATCACTAGGACTATCTTAATTTGAGATGGCCTCCATTGGACATGGAGGTTTCTCCTGCCTTGGGGTTTCTGTACAATGCCTAAGAGCAAGGTTTCATTCTGGGACATGGGTGGAGTCTTCTTCTATGGCTCTAGGGTTCCCCATTTGGAGGGATTCACAAGCGGGTCTCTGTGTACGGATGCCTAAAAACACAACATAGGGTTAGATATAGGGCCTAGGGTCACATCAGGTACAACCTGCCAACTCTGGCTTGTGGACAGGCCTCTGAGGACAGAAGTCTGAAAAACCCTAGCTAGGTCTCAGTTTGGGCCTAGGGCATGGCAGGCCCAATGTACAGACCCTGAGGCAAGCTTCCTGAGAATCAAAGTTAAGGCAAGGCTCAGGCAGTCGCTCAGGCTGGAGTTTGTGTCCATGCCATCCGCTGAATATGAGGTGGCCTCATGCAGCCTTGGAGGATTCTCCCGCTCTGGGGTTTGTGCGCAGTTCTGAAAAGAGTGTTCTATCCTGGGGATAGGTGGTGTCCAGTTTTATTTCTCAGGGGTCATCCACATGGAGGGATTTGAGAGCAGTGTTCCACGTATGGATGCCTGAAAACCCAAGCTACAATGAGGGTTAGGTCCTAGTAGCATGTCAGTTCTTATATCCTGGTTCTGGAGTGAGCTACCCATTGGGCTTTTTTGAAAATGGGGCTCAGGCTAAGGGTCACAATGGGCGTTTGTGCCCAGGGCAGCCTGCAAAAGTGGGCGTGGCGTCAGGGTCAACACAGTTTTCTTCCATCTCTGAGGGTTTTACATAGCTCCAAAAAGCATGGTTTCCTTCTGGGGGGCAGGAGGAGTTCTATTTTGTTGCTTGTGGTTCCCCCATATGGATGTATTCAAGAGGAGGGTGCTGGTTGTGGATGCCTGAAAACCCAGCCTAGGGTTAGGAATGAGACCTAGCGACATGACGGGTCCGATGTGCTAGCTCTGAGGCCAGCTGTCCTGGTGGCTGATTAGAGTACGGGACACAGATTGTGTCAGACTTCATACTGTCATCCATGGTAGTGTATGAAACTGGGGTGGCATTGTGGGCCGTGCATGTTTCGCCCGATCTAGGGATTTTGTGCACTCCATAGGTCACGGTTTCCTTCTGGAGAGCATGGAGAGCCCTTTGGTATGGCCCTGGAGTCCCCAATATGGAGTCCTTACACTCCAGGACTCAAGGAATGGAATTCCAAAAATCCAAGATAGGTGTATATTTAGGGTCTAGGCATGAATCCATGACCTGCAGATTCTGAGGCAAGCTCCAGAGACTCTTAAGTTAGGGCGAGTGTCAAGCATTAGCTCAGACCAGACTAGAATTTGGGTCCACTAGGGCTGTCGAATGTGTGGGTGGCCTCCTGGGGCAATGGATATTTCTCCTGCTCTGGGAGTTTTGTGCAGATTCAAATAGCATGGTTTCATTCTTGGGGAGAGGTGGATTCCTGTTGTATGGCTCAGGGATCCCTGTATGGAAGAATTTGAGAGCAGGGCTCTGTGTATGGAAGCCTGAAAACCCAACCTAGGATTAGCATTGGACACTGGGGCATGGCAAGCCTATCTGCCAACTCTGGGGCCAGCTACGTGAGTGGCTGACTGGAGGTCAGGGCTCAGGCTGAGGGACAGAATGTGTTTTAGGATCCAGGGTTGGATTCCATCAAAGATTGTGGTCTTTTAGCCATGGAAGTTTCTCCAAGCCTGGGGGTTTTGTGCAGCTCCATTGAGCATGCATCCTTCTGGAGATAGGCAGAGTCCCATGGTATGGCTCTGGAGTTCTCTGTCTGGAGGGTTTGTGAGGCAGGACTCTAGGGATGGAAGTCTGAAGAGCCATACTAGGGTTAAGGATAGGGCCTAGGGCACGGCAGGCCCAATCTACAGATGCTGAGGCGAGCACCAATGGATTTCATGTTAAGGCAAGTGTCAGGAGGTTGCTCAGGCTGGAGTTTGTGTCCATGTGATCCACAAAATGTGGGTGTGGACTCATGGGGCCATGGAGCTTTATCCCCCTCTGGGGTTTTTGCACACTTATAAATAATTTGGTCTATTCTGGGGGATGGGTCGTGTCCTGTTTTATATCCCAGGGGCCCCTCATATGGAGGGATTTGAGAGCAGGGTTGCGGGTATGGATGCCTGAAAACCCAACCTACGATAAGGGTTAGGTCCTGGTGGCATGGCATCCTTATATCCTGGCTCTGGGGTGAGCTACCCATGGAGCTGTTGAAAATGGGGTTCAGGTGAAGGAACACCATGGGTGTTTGTGTCCAGGGCGGCCTGCAGAGTGGGCATGGCCTCAGGGCCTACACATTTTTTTCCAACTCTGAGGGTTTTTCATAGCTCAAAAAGGCAAGGTTTGATTTGGGGGTCAGTAGGAGTTCTGTTTTGTGGCTCAGGGGTCCCCCAAATGGAGGGATTTTAGTGGAGGGCTCTGGGTATGGATGTCTGAAATGCCAACCTAGGGTTAGGATTAGGGCCTATGGGCATGGCAGTTCTGAACTGCTGGCTCTGGGGTCAGCTGTCCCGGTGGCTTGTTGGAGGATGGGACTCAGGTTGTGTCAGGCTGCATAATATTTTCCAGGGTGGAGTATGAATGTGGGATGGCATTGGGGGCTGTTCACATTTCACCTGAACTAGGGGTTTTGTGCAGCTCCATAGGGCACAGTTTCCTTCTGGAGGACAAGGGGAGTCCTGTGGTGTGGATTGGAGTCTCTAATCTGGAGGGATTGCATTCCAGGACTCAAGGGATAGAATTCTGAAAACCAAAGCTCAGTGTATGGTTAGTGTGTATGGCATGGATCACCAATCTGCAGATTCTGAGGAGAGCTCCCCAGATTCTGAAGTTAGGGCGAGTTCCAGGCATTTGCTCAAACCTTACAAGAATTTGTGTCCACCTGGGTTGCCAAATGTGTGGGTGGCCTCTTGGGTTTGGAAGTTTGTCCTGCTGGGGTTGTTGCACAGGTATCAAAAGTATGGTTTCACTCTAGGGGAGATGTGGAGTCCTGTTGCATGGCTCAGCTATTCCGATATGGGAGTATTTGAGAGCAGGTCTCTGGGTATGGATGCCCCAAAACCCAAAATAGGGTTAGCATTATGGACTAGGTGCATGGAAGATCTGATCTTCTGACTCTGGGGCCAGCTATGTGGGAGGCTGATTGGACATCGGGGCTCAGGCTGAGGAACAAAATGTGTATTAGTGTGCTGGGTTGGGTTCTGTAAATCAGGGAGGCTTTGTTGCCCATGCAGGTTTCTCCTAAACTTGGGGTTTTGTGCAGCTCCAAATAGTATGGATTCATTCTGGGGGAGAGGGGGAGAACTGCTGTATGAGTCAGGGGTCCCCATATGGAGGGATTTGAGAGCAGGGTTTTGGGAATGGATTCCTGAAAACCGAGCCTAGGTTTAGCATTAGGGACTAGGGACATGGGAGGTCAGATCTGTTGACACTGCGGCCAGCTTCATGGGTGGCTGACTGGAGGTGGGTCTCAAGTTGAGGGACAGAATGTGTATTAGTATCCTGGGTCGAGTACGGAAAACCATAGAGGCCTCATTTGCTGTGCAGGTTTCTCCTAATCTGAGGGTTTTGTGCAGCTCCAGTGAGCACAGTTTCCTTCTGGAGGGTAGGCAGAGACCTAATGTGTGGCTCTGGAGTACTCTATCTGGAGAGCATGTGGGCCAGGACTCATGGGACAGAAGTCCGAATACCAAAGCTAGGGTTAGGGTTAGGTCGCAGGACATGACAGACCCAATCTACAGATGCTGAGGCAAACTCCTGTGTATCTGAGTTGAAGGCGAGTGCCACGAGGTCGCTCAGCCTGGAGTTTGTGTCCATGAGGTCCGCCTAATGTGCGGGTGGCCTCATGTAGCTATGCCGTTTTGTCTCGCTCTGGGATTTTTGCACAGTTCCAAAATACTTTGATCTATACTGAGGGATAGGTAGTGTCCCATTTTATGGCTCAGGGGTCCCCCATATGGAGGGATTTGAGAGCAGGGTTCCAGGTATGGATGCTTGAAAACTCAAGCTACTATAAGGGTTAGGTCCTAGAGGCATGGTAGTCCTTATATCATGCCTCTCAGGTGAGCTACTCAGAGTGCTGTGTTGAAAATAGGGCTCAGGCTAAGGATTACAATGGGTATTTTTGTCCAGGACTGCCTGCAAAAGTGGGTATGGCCTTAGGGGCTACTCAGTTTTCTTCCAACTCTGGGGGTTTTACATAGCTCAAAAAGGCAAGGTTTCCTTCCGGGGGGGGGGGGGCAGGATCGGTTCTGTTTTGTGGCTCAGGCCTCCCCCGTGTGGAGTGATTCGAGTGAGGTCTCTGGGTATGGATGCCTTAAACCCAAACCAAGGGTTTGGATTAGGGTCTAGGGGCATGGTGGATACGGTCTGCTGGCTCTATGCCAGCTGTCCCAGTACCTGATTGGAAGACGGGACTTAGGTTGTGTCAGACTGTGTATTAGTGTCCAGGGAGGGGTACAAAAGTGGGGTGGCATCGGGGGATGTGCAGGTTTCCCCTGATCTAGGGGTTTTGTGCAGCTTCATAGGGCAGGGTTTCCTTCTGGAAGGCAGGGAGAGTCTTTCCATGTGGCTCCAGATTCCCTAATCTGGAGAGCTTGCATTCCAGATCTCAAGGGATGGAATTCTGAAAATCTAAGTTCCCTTTATGATTAAGGTGTAGGGCATGGATCCCTGATCTGCAGAAGCTGAGGCGAGCTCCCCAGATTCTGAAATTAGGCTGAGTGTCAGCCATTTGCTCAGACCAGACAAGAATTTGTGTCCACTAGGGTTGCCGAAAGAGTTGGTGGCCTCCTGGGGTCAAGGAGTTTTCTCCAGCTCTGGGGGATTTATGCAGCCCCACAAAGTATGACTTCATTCTGGGGGAGATGTGGAGTCCTGTTATATGGCCCAGATGTCCCCATATGGAGAGATTGGAGAGCAGGACTCTGGGTATGGATGCCTGAAAACCCAACCTAGGGTTAGCATTAGGGACTAGGGGCATGGCAGGTCAAATCTTCCAACTCTGGGGCCAGCTACGTGGGTGGCTGACTGGGGTTCGGGGCTCAGGCTGAGGACAAAATGTGTATTAGGATCCAGTGCTGTGTTCCATAAATGGGGGTGGCCTCTTTAGTCATGCTGGTTTCTCCAAATCTGGGGCTTTGATGCAGCTACAATGAGCACGATTTCCTTCTGTAGTTTATGCAGAGTCAATGGTGTTGGTTCTAGAGTTCTCAATCTGGAGTGCTTGTGGGCCTGGGCTCAAGGGATGGAAGACTGAAAACCGATGCTAGGGTTAGGGTTAGAGCCTAGGTCATGGCAGTCCCAATCTACAGGCTCTGGGCAAGCTCCTGAGGATCTGAAGTGAAGGAGAGTGTCAGGAGGTCGCTCAGGCTGGAGTTTGTGTCCATGCAATCCCCCGAATGTGGGGGTGGCCTCAAGGGGCCATGGAGTTTGCTCCCACTCTGAGGTTTTTGCACAGTTCCAAATATTTTGGCCTATTCTGGGGAATAGGTGGGGTCCTGTTTTATGGCTCATGGGTCCCCCATACAGAGGGATTTGAGAGCAGGTTTCAGGGTGTGGATGCCAGAAGACCCAACCTATGTTTAGGGTTAGGTCCTAGTGTTATGGCAGACCTTATATCCTGACTCTGAGAAGAGCTACCCATGGGGCTCTGTTGACAATGGGCCTCAGGCTAAGCAACACAATGGGTGTTTGTGTCCTGGGCTGCATGTAAATTTGTGTGTGGCCTCAGGGGCAACACAGCATTCTTCCACCTCTGAGGGTTATACATAGCTGCAAAAAGCAAGGATTCCTTCTGGGGGGGGGCAGGAGAAGTTCTGTTCTGTTTCTCAGGGGTCCCCCATGTCGTGGGATACAAGAGGAAGGCTCTGGGTATGGATGCCTCAAACCCCAACCTAGGGTTAGGATTAGGCCCTAGGGCATCACAGGTCTGATCTGCACACTCTGGGGCCAGCTAACCCTGTGACTGATTGGAGGACAGGGCTCAAGTTGTGGCAGACTGCATATTAGTGTCCATGGTGGAGAACGAAATTGGGGTGGCATCAGGGGCCATGTAAGTTTGCCTTAATTGAGGGGTTTTGTGCAGCTCCATAGGGACAGGTTTCCCTCTGGAGGGGAGAGAGGGTCCTGTGGCCTGGCTCTGAAGTCCCCAGCCTGGAGGGTTTGCATTCCAGGATTCAAGGGATGGCATCCTGAAAGCCCAAGCTCAGTTTATGGCTAGGGTGTAGGGCATGGATCCCTGATCTACAGATACTGAGGTGAGATCCCCAGAATATGAAGTTAGGGCGAGTGTCAGGCATTCATTCAGACCAGACTAGAATTTGTGTCCAGTAGGGATGCAGAATGTGGGGTCTCCTCCTGGGGCCATGGAGGTATCTTCTTTTGGGGATTTGCACAGCTCCATATAGTATGATTTCTTTCTCGGTGAGAGGTGGAATCCTGTTGTATATCCCAGGTGTCCCCATATGGAGGGATTGAGAGAAGGGATCTGGGTATGGATACCTGAGAACGCAACCTAAAGTTAGCATTAGGGACAAGGGGCATGGCAGGTCTGATCTCCTGAGTCTGGGGCAAGCTATGTAGGTGGCTGACTGGAGGACGGGGTAACGCTGTGGGACAGAATATGCATTAGGTTCCAGGGTTGGATTCCATAAATGGGTGTTGCCTCATCGATCTGCATATTTCTCCAAATCTTGGGGTTTTGTGCAGTACCATTGAGCACGGTTTTCTTCTGGGGGGAAGGCAGATCCCATGGTGTGGTTCTGGAGTTCTCTCTCTGGAGTGCTTGGGGCCAAGGCTCATGAAACAGAAGTCTGAAAACCAAAGCTAGGGTTAGGGTTTGGGCTTAGGTCATGGCAGGCCTAATCTTCAGATGCCACATAAGCTCCCAGGGACCTCGTATTAAAGTGAGTGTCAGGGGTCGCTCCAGTTGGATTTTTTGTCCATGTGATCTGCTGAGTGTGTGGGTGGGCTCATGGGGCCATGGAGTTTGCTCCTGCTTTGGGGTTTTTGGACAGTTCCAAATAGTTTGGTGTATTCTGGGCAATATGTGCTGTCTTCTTTTATGGCTCATTAGTTCCCCGTATGGAGGGACTTGAGAGCAGAGATCTGGAAATAGATGCCTGAAAACCCAACCTACATTTTGGGTTAGGAACAAGATGCATGGCAGTCCTTATATCCTGAATCTGGGATGAGATACCCATAGGGCTCTGTTGAAAATGGATCTCAGACTAAGTGTCATAATGGGTGATTGTGCTCAGGGCGACCGGCAAGAGTGGGCGTGGCCTCAGAGTCACACAGGTTTCTTCCAATCTTGAGCGTTTACATAGATGTAAAAGCAAGGTTTCCTTCCGGGGGGCAGGAGCAGTTCTGTTTTCTGGCTCAGATGTCTCCTTTATGGAGGTATTGCAGAAGAGGGCTCTGGGAATGTATGCCTTAAATCCAAACATAGGGCTAGGATTAGCGCCTAGGGCAGGGCAGGTCCTATCTGTTGGCTTTGGGGCCAGCTATCCTGGTGGCTGATTGGAGGACAGGACTCAGGTTGTTTTAGACTGGATATTAGTGCCCAAGGTGGACACCAAAAGTGGGTGGTATCGTGGGGCATGCACGCTTGCCCTGATCTATGGGTTTTGTTGGGCTCCGTAGGGCACTATTTCTTCTGCAGAGCAGGGCAAGTCCTGTCGGGTGGCTCTGGACACACCAATCTGGAGGGATTGCATTCTAGAACTCAATGGATGGAATTCGGAAAACCTAAGTTCAGTTTATGGTTAGGGTGTAGGGCATGGATCGCTGATCTGCAGATACTGAGGTGAGCTCCCCAGAATATGAAGTTACGATGAGTTTCAGGCATTCACTCAAACCAGACTAGAATTTGTGTCCATTAGGGCTGCTGAATGTGTGTGTGGCGCCTGCTGGGGCCATAGAGGTTTCTCCTGCTCTGGAGGATTTGCGGAGCTCCAAATAGTATGATTTCATTGTGGGGAAGGTGTGGAGTCCTGTTGTATGGCACAGATGTCCCCAAAAGGAGGGATTCGAGAGCAGGACTCTGTGTATGGATGCCAGAAAACTCAACCTAGGGTTAGCATTAGGGACTAGAGGCATGGCAGGTCGAATCTGCCTACTCTGGGGCCAGCTACGTTGGTGGCTGACTGGAGGTCGCTGCTCAGGCTGAGAGACAGAATGTGAATTAGTGTCTAGGGTCGGGTTCAATCAATGGCTGTGGCCTTGTTGGCCGTGCATGTTTCTCCTAATTTCGGGGTTTTGTGAATCTCCATTGAGAACGGTTTCCTTCTGTACATTAGACAGAGTCCCATGGTGTGGTTACTCAGTTCTCTATCTGGAGAGCTTGTGGGCCAGGACCTTTGGGACATAAGACTGAAAACCTATGCCAAGGTTAGAGTTAGGGCCTAGGTCATGGCAGGTCCAATCCTCAGATTCTGAGGTGAAATCTCGGGGATCTGAGGTTAAGGAGACAGTCAAGAGTCGCTCAGGCTGGAGTTTGTGTCCATTCGATCCATCGAATGTGTGGATGTTCTCATGGGGCCATGGTGTTTTCTAGGGCCATGGCCCAGACCTCCTGTAAGCCTCCAAGATAGCTAGCAACATATCCAGCAGATCGGACAAGCCATGGCCCTAGGCCATCAGCTCTACCCAAACTGGGTTTGCAGGCATCTGTCCTCAGATCTTATCTCAAATCCCTGAATATGGCTTAACCTGAAGCACAAAACAGTACTCCTCCTTCCCCATGAGAGGAAACCTTGCCTTTGGGGTGAGGGTAAAACTCTCACAATAGGAGGAACCTGCATGGACCATGAGGCCACGCCCACACTTGAGGGCGGCTTGGGCACAAACATGCATTTAGATCCTTAGGCTGAGCCATGTTTTCATATAAGGCCCAAAAGTAGCTGGACTAGGATTCTGCAATTCAGGCTTGCCATGCCCCTAGGGCCAATTCTTAACCAAAGGGATGTTTTCCAGGAGCCCATACCCAGAGCCCTGATCTGGAATCTCTTCTTGGGGGACCTCTGAGACAAAAAAAAAAAAAAAAAAAAAAAAAAAAAAAAAAAAAAACAGGACTCCTCCCTTCCCGAAGCATGACACCAAACTATTGTGAGCCGGGCAAATCCCCACAGAAGGAGAATCGTCATGGCCCCATGAGGCCACACCTACATTTTGCAGCCATCCTAGACACAAAATCCAGAGAAAAAAGCCAGAGCTACTGCCTCACACTCGCCCTAATTTCAGATTCCAAAGAACTTCCCTCAGGGTCTGCAGATCGGGCATGCCATACCCTGTGCCCTAAACCTAAACTAAGTTTGTGTTTTCAGACTTCTGTCCCCAGAGCCCTGGCCCACAAACCCCTCAGGCTGGGGCCTCTGGAGCCATGCCACAGGACTGGGCCGGCCCTCCTGAAGGAAACTGTGCCCCTTACAGTTGCCCAAACCGTACAAATTAGGAGAAACCTGAAAGGCCCTCGAGGCCACCCCAATTTAATAGGGCGGCCTGGAAATAATGCACACTCTGATACACCCTGAGCACCTGGAGACAGGATATTGAAACTAACATGCCCCTAGTACCTAATCTGAACCCTAGCATTTGTTTTCAGGCATTTGTCCCCAGAGACCTGGTCTGAATACCAACATAACGGGGTCCCTGAGGCACAAAACAGAACACCTCCTGTCCCAGAAGGGAAGCTTGCTATATGGAGCTGTGTCAAAGACTCAGGGGAGGAGAATCCTGCATGGTCCCTGAGCCATGGCCAAAATACAAGGTCTCCCTGGACACATACCCACATTGTGACCCATCAGCATAAGACTCCACTTCAACTCAGCCCCCAGGGTAGTTCTTCCCAGAGCCAGCAGATAGAAACTGCCATGTTCCTAGCCTGCAATGGTAACGTGGGGTGGGATTCCCAGGCATCCATGTGTAGAGCTCTGCTATCGAATCATTCCATATGGGGGACAGTGGAGCCATCAAACAGGACTCCCCCTCTCTCACAGAAGGAAACCTTGCTGTTTGGAGCAGCTCACAACATCCAGAATGGGAATACCTCCATGGGCTCATGAGGCCACCCCTCCCTCCATCATGGACAAAAACTCCAGCCTGAGCGAACGTCTGACCCTAGCGCTTACCTTAGATGCTGGAGATCTTGATTCAGCCTCTGCATATTGGGCCTCCCATACTTTAGTCCCTAACCCTAACCTTAGTTTGTGTTTTCAGTCTTCTGTCCCAAGAGTCCTGGTGTACAAGCCCTCCAGATTGGGAATTCTGGAGTCACAACGCAGCATACAGCCTGCTTTTCAGAAGGCAAAAGTGACCTCTGGGACTGCACAAAAACCGCAAAAGAGGATTAACCTGCATGGCCCTCAAGGGCAAAGAAATTTCATAGGCCACTGGTGCACTAATGATTTGTCTGCCACAGTTAAGCCCTGACCTCCATCAGCCACCTATGTATCTGTGCAAAAACCCCAAAGAGTGAGAATCTTCCATGGCCTCCTTCCATGGAAGTTTTCCTATCTAGGGTTTAGGTGCAGCTCCAAACAGCAAGGTTTCCTTCTGGGGACAGGAGGTGTTGTGTTCTGTGGCTCGAGGATCCTGCAAATGTTTGAATTTGAGACAAGGCCTCTGGGGACAGATGCCTGAAAACCTAAGCTATGGTTCAGATAAGGGCCTAGGGGGCATGTCACAGTCAACCTTCTGTCTCTGGGACCATCTGCCTGGGTGTCTGACAGGAGGTAGCTGCTCAGCTTGTGTCAGACTGTGCATTTTTGTCCAGAGCATCCTACAAAATTGGGGTAGCCTCAGGGGCCTTCAAGGTTTTTCCTTACCTGAGGTTTCTTGAAGCTTTAATGTGCCCAGCTTCCTTCTGGAGGGCAGGCCCAGTCCTGTGGTGTGGCTATGGAATACCCAGGCTGGAGTGTTTGTGGTGCAGGACTCTGGGAACAGAAATCTGAAAACACCAGCTAGGGTTAGGATAATGGCTGAACGTATGGCAGGCCCATTCTGCAGACCCTGAGTCCAGCTCCTCAGGATCTGAAACTCGGGTGAGTGTGAGGCAGAAAATCAGGCTTTGCCTCTGGTTTTTGTGTCTAGGAAGGGCGCATAATGTAGAAGGGACCTCATGGGGCCATGGAAGATTCTCCCTCGTTGGGGGGTTTTTCATAGCTCCAAATAGCATTCTGTCATTGTGGGGGAAAGGAGGAATCTTGTTTTCTGATTCAGGGGTCCCCATGAGGAGGAATTCCAAAGCAGGTCTCTGTGTATACATGCCTAGAAACCCCACAATGGGTTAGGATTTGGGCCTAGGGTCACCATAAACCTCATATGCTGCCTCAAGGTCATGATACCAATGGGGCTTAGTTGAAAACGTGGCTCAGGCTGAGGATCACAATGCGGGATTTTGCCCAGGGCAGCCTTCAACAGTGTGCGGTGCCTCATGGGCCATGTAGGTTTCTCCTATTCTGAGGGTTTTACACACATCTCAATAGCAAGGTTTCCTGCTGTGGGTCAGGACTTCTATTTTGTGGATCATGTTCCCCCATATGCAGGGATTTGAGACCAGTTCTCTGGAGACAGTTGTCTATAAACCCAATTAGGTAGAGATGATCACCTAGGGGCATGGCAGGTCTGTTCTTCTAGATAGGGTGCTATCTACTTGGCTGGCTGACAGGAGTCAGGGACCTGGCTTTGACAAACAGAATATTAGTGCTCAGTGCGGTTTATGAAATTGCGGTGCCCTCAAGGGCCATGCAGGTTGATCCTCCTCTGGGGTTTTTTGTGCAGTCCCAATGGCCACTTATGCCTTCTGAAAGGCAGGCAGAGTGTTGCGTTGGGGCTCCAGAATTCCCAATCTGGAGGGCTTGTTCACCAGGACTCTGTGGACAGAAGAATGAAACCACAAGCTAAGGTTAGTGTTAGGCTCTAGGGCATGGTAGCCCCCATCTCTAGAGCCTGAGACCACATCACCAACATCAGAAATAAGGGCTAGTGTCCGATGTCTGCTCAGGCTGGAGTTTGTGTCCAGGAGGGCCACCTAATGGAGGGGTGGCCTCAGGAGGCCATGGACGTTTTCCCAATCTAGGGGTTGAGCACGGCTGCAAACAGCAAGATTCTCTTCTTCAGGACAGTGAAAGTGCTGAGTGATGGCTCAAGGGTCCCCCATATGGACCGATTTGAGAGCAGACTCTATGCATAGATGCCTGAACAGAGCACCTATGGTTCCCATTGGAGCCAAGGGACATGGCAGATCCTATCTCCTGGCTCTGGGGTAAGGTACCCAGGGGGCTGAGTTTAAAGGAGTCTCATGCCGAGGGTCACAATGCAGATTGTTGTACAGAACTACCTTCAATTGTGCTGATGACCTCAGGGGCCATGCAGGATTCTACTAACCTGAGGGTTTGGCATAGCTGAAAATAGCAAGGTTTCCTTCTGGAGACAGGAATTTTTGTATCTGTGGCTCATGGATTCCCCAAATGTTGGTATTTGAGACCAGGCCTCAGTGGACAGATGTCCTACAACATTAGCTAGGGTACAGATTAGAGCCTAGTGGCATGTCAGGTTCAATCTTCTGTCTCTAGAGCCATCGATCTGGGTGTCTGATGGGAGGTAGTTACTCAGGGTGTGTCACACTGCACATTTTGTCCTGGGCGACCTATGAAATTAGGATAGTCTGAGGGGCCTTGCAGGTTTGTCCTAATCTTAAAGTTTCCTGAAGCTCTAAAGGGCACAGCTGCCTTCTGGACGGCAGGCACATCTCTGTGGTGTGTCCATGGAATACCCAGGTTGGAGGGTTTGTGGGGCAGGACTCTGGAGACAGAAATCTGAAAACACCAACTGGGGTTAGGATTAGGGCAGAGGGCATGGCAAGCCCCATCTGCAGACACAGAGGGATCTGAAATTAGGGTGAGTGTGAGGCGGTAGCTGAGGCCTTTGTCTCTGGATTTTTTGTCTAGGATGGCCACAGAATGGAGGGTGGCCTCATGGGGCCTTGGAAGATTCTCCCTCTCTGGGGATTATGCCTAGCTCCGAATAGTTTAGTGTCATTCTGGGGGAAGGGAGGAGTCCTGTTTTCTCTTTAAGGTTTCCCCCCAAAACAGGGATCCCAGAGCATGGCACTGGGTACAGGTGCCTGCATAATCCACCTTGGGTTAGGATTTGGGCCTTGGGGCATGGCAAGCCCGATATGTGGGCTCTTGGTCCTGCTACTGTAGGGCGTCATTTAAAAACAGGGCTCAGGATGATGGTTACAATGTGTGTTTCTGTCCAAGGCAGTCCTCAAGAGTGGGTGTGGCCTCATGGACCATGAAGGATTCTCCTACCCTGAGGGTTTGACACCCATCCCAAAACTAAGGTTTCCTGCCATGGGGAAGGAGGAGTTCTGTTTTTGCATCAGTTTCCCCCATATGCAGGGATTTGAGATAAGGTCTGGGACAGATGCCTGAAAACCCAGGTTGGGTAGAGATGATGGCCTATGGCAATGGAAGGTCTGATCTGCTGGATATGTGGCCAGCTGTCTGGGTGACTGACAGGAGGTCTGGGCTCAGGCTGTCTCAGACTAAGCATTGGTGCACAATGCAGCCTATTAAATTGGTGTGTTGTCGAGTGCCATGAAGGTTGATCCTCATTTGCGGTTTTTGGGCAGCCCATAGGGCACTTTTTTCTTCTGGTGGGCATCAGAGTGCTGCATTGTGGCTCCAGAAATCCCAGACTGGAGGGCTTGTGGGCCAGGAGTATGAGGACGGAAGTCTGAAAATGCAAGCTTGGGTTAGGTTGCGGGCCTAGGGTATGGCAGGCCCAATCTGCAGAGGTTGAATCCAGATCTACAGCATCTGAAGTTAAGGACGAGTGTCAGAGGTTCACGCAGGTTAGAGTTTGTGTCCATGATAACCGCCTAGTGGAGGAGTGGCCTCATGAGGCCATGGAGGTTTTCCCCCTCTGAGGGTTGTGAGCTATTCCAAACAGCCAGGTTTTCTTCAGGACACGGGAACTTTGGTGGCTCAAGAGGACACCATATGGAAGGATTCGAGAGCAGGGCTCTATGTATTGATGCCAGGAAACCCCACTTAACGTTACCATTGATGCCTAGGAACGACAGGTTCTATTTACTAGCTCTGAAGTGAGCTACCCAGGGGGCTGAGTTGAAATGGAGTCTCATGCTGATGGGTCACAATGCTGGTTTGTGTCCAGGGAGAGCTTAGAATGTGGCAGTGGTTGTGGGGCCATACAGGATTCTCCTACCCTGAGTATTTACTCAGATCCAAATAGCAAGTTTCCCTTCTGGGGATAGGAGGTGTTCTGTTTTGTGCCTCAGGTAACCCCACATATGTTGGTATTCCAGAACAGGCCTCTGGGGACAGATGCCTGAAAACCTAAGCTACGATTCAGATTAGGGCCTAAGGGCATGTGAGGAGCAATCTTCTGTCTCCTGGGCCATCTACATGGGTGTCTAACTGAATATCGGTGCACAGGGTGTGTCAGACTACGCATTTTTTCTAGGATGCCCTATGAAATAGGGGTGGCCTAGAGTGCTTTGCAGTTTTCTCTTAATCTGGAGGATTTTGGCATTTGTGATGGGCAGAGTTTCCCTCTGGAGAGCAGGCACACTCCTGTGGTGTGACTACAGTACTGAGCCTCCGCCTGGAGGGTGTGTGGACCAGGGCTTTTGGACAAAAGTATGAAAACACAGACACGGGTTATGATTAGGGCCGAGGTGATGGCAAGCCTGATCTGCAGACCCTGAGGGGAGCACCTTGTGATCTGAAATTAGGGCGAATATGAGGCAGTAGCTCAGGCTTTTGTCTCTGGATTGTGTTTCTAGAATGGCCGAGGATGTAGAGGTGGTCTCATGGGGCTATGGAAGATTCTCCCTCTCTGGTAATGTTGCTGGGCTCCCAATAGTTTCGTGTCATTTTGGAGGAAAGGAGGAGTCCTTTTTTTTTTTTTTTTTTTTTTTTTTTTTTTTTTTTTCTGTCTCAATGGTCCTGCAAAAAGGATTCCATAGCTGGGCTCTGGGTATGGGCTCCTGGAAAACTCCACCGTGGGTTAGAATTTGCTCCTAGGAACATGGCAAGCATGATATACGGGCTCTTAGTCCAAGTTCCAAGGTTTTTTTTTTTTTTTTTTTTTTTTTTTTTTTTTTTTTTTTTTTTTTTTTTTTTGGCAATGTGGCTCAGGATAAGGGTCACAATAAGTGTTTGTGCCCAATGTGGCCCTCCAGAGTGTGAATGGCCTTTTGGGCCAAGCAGGTTTCTCTAACCATGAGGGTTTAACACCCATGTTAGGGTTAGGGCCGAAATTATGGATATCCAATATGCAGACGCTGAGGGGAGCTCCTCAGGATCTGAAATGCGTGCAAGTGTGAGGCGGTAGCTCAGGCTTTTGCTTCTGGTTTTTGTGTCTAAGATGGGCACTGAATGTAGGGATGGTCTCATGGGGCCATGGAATATTCTCTCTCTCTGAGGTTTGTGCCAAACTCCCAATGGTTTGGTGTCACTCTGGGGAAAGGCAAGAGTCCTGTCTTGTCTCAAAAAAGTCCCCCCAGCAAAGGGGTTCCAGAGCAGGTGTCTGGGTATAGGTGGCTGGATAAGCACAACGTAGGTCAGGATTTTGGAGTACGGGGTATGTCAAGCCCGATATGCAGGCTCATGGTCCAGCTATTGAGGAGCCTGATTTGAGAACACGGCTCAGGCTGAGGGAAATGGTGCCTCTTTGTGCCCATGGCGGCCCTAGAAAGTGGGCGTGGCCGCATGGGCCCAGCAGGTTTTTCCTATTCTGAGGGTTTGACACCCAGCCCAACAGCAAGGCTTCCTGCCATGAGGAAAAGGAGTTCTGTTTTGTGCATCATGTTTCCCCATAGGCAGGGATTTGAGTTAAGGTCTGGGGACAGATCCCTGAACACCGAGGGAGAGTACAAATGACGGCCAAGGGAAATGGCAGGTCTGATCTGCTGGATAGGCGCCCAGAGTGTGGGTAGCTGATGGGAGTTCTGGGCTCCGTGCCACCCATGAAATTGCGGTGCCGCCGAGGCCCGTGTGGGCTGATCCTCATTTGGGGTTCTTGGGCAGCCCCATAGGGCATTTCTTCTTTCTGGTGGGCAGGCAGAGTGCTGAGCTGTGGTTTCAGAATTCCCAGTCTGGCTGGCTTGTGGCCCAGGAGTAACAGGTTGGAATTCTGAGTATACAAGCTAGGGTTAGGGTCAGGGCCAAGGGCATGGCAGGACATCTCTGCAGAGGCTGAATCGAGATCTTCAGCATCTGAGGTAAGGGTGAGTGTCAGACGTTCGCTCAGGCTAAAGTTTGTGTCCATGATGTTCGCCTCATAGAGAGGTGACCTCATGAGGCCATGGAGGTTTTTCCACTCCTGGGGTCACAAGCTGCACCAAACGGCAATGTTTCCTGTTGCAGGATAGGAGGTGTCCTGTTTCCTGGCCCTAGGTTCCCTCATATGGAATGACTCGAGGGTAATCTCTATGTATAGATTCCTGGAAACCCCACCTCGTGTTCCCATTGGCACCGAGGAACAAGGAAATTTCGATCACTGCCTCTGGGTCGAGGTACCCAAGGGGTTGAGTTGAAATGGACTCTCATGACGATGGGTCATTATGCGGGTTTGTGTCAATGGAGACCTCAGAATGTGGTGGTGGCTCATGGGACATGCAGAATTCCCCCACCCTGAGGGTTGGATACAGCTCTGAATAGCAACGTTTCCTTCTGGAGACAGGAGGTGTTCTTTTTTGGGTTGCTGGGACCCCCCATATATTGGTATTGGAGACCAGTCCTCGGGGCACAGATGCCTTAAATCCTAAGCAAGGGTGCAGATTACTGCTTAGGGTTATGTTATGTTCCATCTTCTTTCTCTAGAGTCATCGACCTGGTTGTCTGACTGGAGGTTGGTACACACGGTGTGTCAGACTACACAGTTTTTTCAAGAGTGGCCTATGAAATTGGGGTGGCCTCGGAAGCCTTGCAGTTTCCTCCTAATTTGGATGGTTTTGGCAACTCTCAAGGGCACAGTTTGCTTCAGAATGTAGGCACAGTCCTGATATGTGGTCCAGGAGGCCCAAGCCTGGATGGTGTATTGGCAAGGGCTCTGGAGACAGAAGTGTGAAAACACAAAATCGGGTTAGGATTAGGTCTGAGGGATGGCAGTCCCGATCTGTAGCCCTGAGGGGAGATTCCCAGGTTCGAAAATTAGAGCGAGTGTGAGGCGGTAACTCAGGCTTTTGTGTCTGGATTTTGTTTCTTTGATGGCCACAGAATGTAGGGGTGGCCTCATGGGGCCATGGAAGAGTGTCCCTTTCAGGATTTTGCTCAGCTCCCAAGAATTTGGTGTCACTCTGGGGGTAGGATGGAGTCCTGTTTCCTGTCTCAGGGGTCCCCCAAAAAGAGGAATTCCAGAACAGGGCTCTGGGAAAGGGAGCCTGGAAAACCCAACTTGGGTTAGGATTTGGGCCTAGGAGTTTGGCAAGCCCAATATGTGTGCTCTCGGTCTCGCTACTGAGGGGCCTTACTTGACAATGGGGATCAGGCTGAGGGTCACAATGCGAGTTTGCACACAAGTTGGCCACCAGACAGGGCGTGGCCTCATGGGCCATGCAGGTTTCTGCCACACTGAGTGTTGGAAAACCATCCCAACCACAAGGTTCACTGCCATTGGGAAAGAGGAGTTCTGTTTTATGCATCAGGTTCCCCCACATGAAGGGATTTGACATAAGGTCTGGGGACAGATGCCTGAAAACACAGGTTGGTGAGAGATGAAGGCCTAGGACGTGGGCAGTTCTGATCTGCTGGATATGCGGCCCACTGTCTGGGTGGCAACAGGAGGTCTGTGCTCAGGCTATGTCAGACAGAGCATGAGTGCACAGGCTGGAATTTGTGTCCATGATGGTGGCCCAATGGAAGGGAGGCCTCATGTGGCCATGGAGGTTTTCCGCCTCTTGCGGTTGTGAGGTGCTCCAAACAACAAGGTTTGCTTCTGTGGGACAGAACCTAACCAACATGCAGACACTGAGGCAATTCCAGGAAATATGAGGTTAACCCAACTGTCAGGATGTTGCTCAGGCTGGAGTTTGTGTCGATTCGATCTGCCAAATGTAGGTTTAGCTTCATGGGGTCAAGGAGGTTTCTCTCACTATGGGATTTTTGGCAGTTTCCAATGGCCTGGTCTATTCTGGGGGGTGGGTGCTGTGTTGTTTTAGGAACCAGGGCTCCTAGGATTTGAGAGTAGGGTTCTGGGTACGGATGCCTGAAAACCCAGCGTAGGTTTTGGATTTGGTCCTAATGGCATGGCATGCCTTAGTTCCTGGCGCCAGGGCGAGCTACCCATGCCGATTTGTTGAAATTGTGGCTAAGATTAAGGGTGACAATGGGTGTTTGTGTCCAGGATGTCCAGTAAAAGTGGCCATGGCCTCAGACACAAGGCATGTTTCTGCCATGTCTGAGGGTTCTACATAGCTCCAAAAACCAAGGTTTCCCTTTGGAGGGCAGGAGAACTTCTGTTGTGTTTCTCAGGGTTCTACCATCTGGTGTGATTCGAGAGGAGGGCTCTGGGAATGGTTGTCTGAAACCCCAACCTAGGATCAGGTTCAGGGCACAGCGACATGGCAGGTCCAATCTGGTGGGTCCTGGCCAGGTTTTCTGGTGGCTGATTGGAGGGCAGAACTCAAGTTGTGCCTGACTTCATATTAGTGTCTAGGGTGTGGAAGGAAAGTGGGGTGATTTCAAGTGCCATGCATGTTTGCCCTAATTGAGGAGTTTTGTGCAGCTACTTAGGACACAGTTTACCTCTGGAGGGCGGGGAGCGTCCTGAGGGGTGATTGCGGACTCCCAAATCTGGATGGCTTGCATTCCAGGATTAAAGGGATGGAATTCTGAAAGCCCAAGCTCAATTTATGGTTAGGGTATAGGGCATAGATTCCCTATCTTCAGGTGCTGAGGTGAGCTCTCCACATTCTGATGTTAGGGTGAGCATCAAGCTTCAGAAGAGAGAAGAACCACATGGTCCTCTCAATTGATAGGAAAAAGCATTAGACAAAATCCAGCTCAGACCAGTCTAGAATTTGTGTCCACTATGCCTGCATAATGTGTGGGTGTCCACCTGGGGCCATGAAGGTATCTCCTGCTGGGGAATTTGCACAGCTCCAAATAGAATGATTTCATTCTTGGTGAGATTTGGAATCCTGTTGAATGGCTCAAGGGTCCCCATATGGACAGAATCGAGAGCAGGGCTCTGGGATGGATGCCTGAATACCCAATCTAGTTTTAGCTGTGAGTACTAGGGGCATGGTAGTTCCGATCACCTGGCTCTGGGACCAGCTATGTGGCTGGCTGACTGTAGGTAGATCAGCACTCAGACTGAGGGTACAGAATGTGTATTAGTGTTGGGTTGGATTCCATTATTCGGGGAAGCCTCATTGGCCATGCGGTTTTCTCCTAATCTGGGTGTTTTGTGCAGCTCCATATAGCACCGTTTCCTTCTGTAACGTAAGCACAGTCCCATGGTGTGACTCTGGTGTTCTCTATCTGGAGGGCTTGTGGGCAAGAGTCTTTGGATGGAAGTTTGAAAACCTATCCTAGGGTTAGGGTCAGGGCCTAGGGCATGGTAGGCCTAATCTACAAATGTTGGGCGAGCTTCCTCAGATCTGTGGTTAACTTCAAAATCTGGGATCTGATGCTAAAGCGAGTGTCAGAAGGTTGCACAGGCTTGAATTTGTGTCCATGCATAATGCCAAATGTGGGGATGACCTCATGGGGCCAAGGAGTTTTCTCCCACTCTGGGGATTCGGTGCAGATCCAAAAAGTTTGGTCTATTCTCAGGAATTAGTGATGACTTAAATTGTGGCTCAGGAGTCCCCCATATGAGACTAGGGTTCCAGGTATGGATGCCTGAAGGCCAACCTATGTTTACCATTACATCCTTCTGGCATGATAGACCTTATATCCTGGCTTTGGGGTGAGCTACCCATGGGACTGTGTTGAAAATGGGGCTCAGGCAAAGAGTCATAATGGGTGTTTGTATGCAGGACAGTCTGAAAAAGTGGATGTGGCCTTAGGGGCAATGCAGGTTTCTTCCAACTGTGTTGGTTTAACATAGATTCAAAATGGAAGGTTTCTTCTTGGAGCAGGATGAGTTCTGTTTTGTGTCTAAGGGGTCTTAGGTGTGGAGGGTTTCGAGGGGAGGGCTCTGGGTATGGATGCCTGAATCCCCAACCTAGGGTTAGGATTGGGGCCTAGGGGTATGGCAGGCTCAATATACTGACTCTATGCCCAGATTATAACAGGCCTTCTTTGAAACCGGGACTGAGGCTGAGGGTCACAATGTGGGTTTTGCCCATGGCAGCCCTCAAATGTGGGCGTGGCCTCATGGGACATGCAAGTTATTCCTAGTCTGAGAGTATTATATCCACACCAACAGCATTTCAACTCAGCCCCCATGTTGCTCGCCCCAATGCCACCACATCCAATCTACCATGACCCTAGGTTCCAATATTAACCCTAGGTGGGTTTCCCAGGCATCCATATGGAGATCCCTGCTCTCAAATCTTTCCATATAGGGGAAACTTGACATCAAACAGTATTCGCCTGTCCCGCAGAAATAAACCTTGCTGTTTAAACTTGCACATAACCACCAGATTGGGAAAACAACCATGGCTTCATGAGGACACCCCCAAATTACATGGCCATCATGGACAAAAACTCCAACATGAGTGAATGGTGGATACTTGCCCTTACTTAAGATACAGGGATCTTGCCTTAGCCTCTGATTTGGGCCTGCCATGTCCTAGGACCTAAAGGTAAGCCTAGCTTGGGTTGTTCAACTTATGTCCTAACACTCCTATCCCACAAGCCCTCCAGATTGGGAATTCTGGATCCACAACACAGCATGTTACCATCCTGCCTGAGGGAAAAAGTGCCCTATGGGCCTAAACAAAAACTTCAAAATAGGATCAAATTGCACGACCCTCAAGGGCACCCAAAAATCATAGGCCACCCTGTGCGCTAATGCTCTGTCTGACACAGCCTAAGCACAGACCTCCTGGCAGCCATCCAGACAGCTGGCTGCCTATCCAGCAGATCAGACCTGCCATGGCCCTAGGCCATCATCTCTACCCAACCTGGGTATTCAGGCATCTGTCCCCAGACCTTATCTCAAATCCCTGAACATGGGGGAACCTAATGCACAAAATAGAACTCCTCCTTTCCCCTGGCACAAAACCTTGATGTTGGGATGGATGTGATATCCTTGGAGTAGGAGAAACTACACAGTGTATCAAGCTATGCTCACTGTTCAGTGCCATCCTGGGCACAAAAACTCATTTTGACCCTCAGCTTGAGTCCAGTTTTGAAATAAGTCCCCTCAGTAGATTTACCAGGAGCACGAATATTGGGCCTGCCATGTCCTTAGGCCTAAATCCTAACACATGATGCGATTTTCTAGCATACGCAACCAGAGACCTGATCTGGAATCCTTCCTTTAGTGGGACCCTTGAGACAGACAGCAGGACACCCCCTTCCCTCCAGAACGACACAAAACTATTAAGAGCCAGAAACACCCCCCCCCCCAGAGAGGGAGAATCTTCCATGACCCCATGAGGCCACCCCTACATTCCGTGGACATCCTAGATCCTAGACAAAAAATTCAGAGACAAAAGTTTCAGTTAGCGCCTCACACTCACCCAAATTTCAGATCCCAATTAGCTCGACTCAGGGTCTGCAGACCGGGCCGGCCATACCCTACACCCTAACCCTAGCCCTAGTTTCTGTTTTCAGACTAATGTCCCCAGAGCCCTCAGTCAAAAAAGCCCAGGCTGTGGTCCACGGAGCAGCACAACAGGGCTGTGCCATCCCTCCAGAAGGAAACTGTACCTTTTAGAGCTATTAAAACCCTCCAGATTAAGAGAAACCAGCAAAGGCCACAATAATTTCACAATAATTTCGTAGGCTGCCTTGGACAAAAATGAGCATTCTGACATGCCATGAGCACCCACCTCCAGTCAGACACCCAGGAAGATGGCACTAGAGACGAAAGATTGAAACTGACATGCCCCTAGGCCCTGATATGAACCCCAGCTTAGGTTTTCAGGCATCTGTCCCCAGAGGCTTGGTCTTGATTACCAACATATGGGGGATACTTGAGCCTCAAAACAGAACACATCTTGACCCCAGAAGCAAACCTTGCAATTTGGAGCTGTGTCAAACCTGCAGGGTAGGAGAATTCTGCATATCACCTGAACCACTGCCACATTCCAAGGTCCTCCTGGACATAAACCTGCATTGTGATCCATCAGCTCAAGACTCCATTTCAACTCAGCCCCCTTTTAGATCATCCCAGACCCAGGAGATCGAACCTGCCATGTTCCAAGTCAACAATGGTAACACTAGGTGGGGTTTCCAGGCATCCATATGTAGAGTCCTGCTATTGAATATTTCCACATGGGGCACCCTTGAGCCATCAAACAGGATTCCCCTTGTGCTACAGAAGGAAACCTTGTTGTTTGGAGCTGCTCACAATCCCCAGAGGGGGAAAACTTCCATGGCCTCGTGAGGCCACCCTTACATTAGGCGCCCTCATTGACACAAACTCCAGCCTGAGCGAATGTCTGACACTCGCCCTAATGTCAGATGCTGGAGATCTCGGTTCAGCTTCTGCAGATTGGGCCAACCATGCCCTAGACCCTAAACCTAACCCTAGCTTGTATTTTCACACTTTTCATTCTCACATTCCTGGCCCAAAAGCCCTCCAGATTGGAAATTCTGGAGCCACAACGCAGCACTCTGCCTGCCCACTAGAAAGAAAAAGTGCCCTATGGAGCTGCCCCAAAACACCAGATGAAGATCCACCTCCATGGCCCTCAAAATCACCCCAATTTCATAGATGGTCTTGTGCACTAGTGCTCTGTCTGAACCCAGACCTCCTGTCAGGATCCCGGAGAGCTGCCCACATGTCCAGCAGATGGGACCTGTCATGGCCCTACGCCATCATGTCTACCCAACCTGGCTTTTCAAGCATCTGTAATCCGACCTTATCTCAAATCTCTGTATATGGGGTACCTGATGCAAAAAAGAGTACTCCTCCTTTCCCATGACAGGAAACCTTGCTATTGGGATGGATGTATAACCCTTGGAGTAAGAAAAACCACCATGGGGTGCCTGGGTGGCTCAATGGGTTAAGCCACTGCCTTCGGCTCAGGTCATGATCTCAGGGTCCTGGGATCGAGGCCCGCATCGGGCTCTCTGCTCAGCAGGGAGCCTGCTTCCCTCTCTCTCTCTCTGCCTGCCTCTCTGTCTACTTGTGATCTCTCTCTGTCAAATAAATAAATAAAATCTTAAAAAAAAAAAAAGAAAGAAAAAGAAAAAGAAAAACCACCATGGCCCATTAGGCCACGCCAACTCATGAGGGCCGCCCTGGGCACATACACGCTTTGAGATCCTCAGCCTGAGCCTATTTTCTGTAAGGCCTCCTTGGTAGCTGGACTAAGAGCCCGCATATCAGGCCTTCCTAGTCTCTAGGCGCAAATCCTAACACACAGTGTTGTCTTCCAGGAGAATGTACCCAGTGTCCTTCTCTGCAATCCCTCTTTTGGGGGGCCCCTGGGACAGAAGCAGGACTCCTCCCTTCCCCCACAATGACAACAAACTAATGGGAACTAGGTAAAATGCCCAGAGAGTGGAAACTTCCATGGCCTCATGAGGCCAACCCTATATTCCGTGGTCATCCTAGACAGACAATCCAGAGTCAAAAGCCTGAGCTACCCCTTCACACTCACCCGAATTTCAGATCTCAAGGAGTCCCCTCAGGGTCTGCAGTCCTGCCATACCCTCGAACCTACCCTAACCCGAGTTTGTGTTTTCAGACATCTCTCCCCATGGCAATGGCCCATATACCCTCCAGATTGGGGCTTCTGGAGCCACACCACAGGAATGTGCCTGCCCCCAACCCCGAAGCTATCTGTGTCCTTTACAGTTGTCCAAATCCTCCATATTAGGAGAAACCTGCCAGGCCCCCGAGGCCACCCCCATTTTGTAGGCTGGCCCAGACAAAATGTGCAGTCTGAAACCCTGTGCACTGACCTCCAGTCAGTCACCCAGATAGATGGTCCCAGAGACAGAAGATTGAACTTGACATGCCACAAGGCCCTAATTTGAACCCTAGCTTTGGTTTTCAGGCATCTGTCCCCAGAGGCCTAGTCTTGAATACCAACATATGGGTGGTCCCTAGGCCACAAAACAGAACACATCCTGTGTGCAGAAGGGAACGTTGCTACTGGGAGCTTTATAAACCTTTCAGCATAAGAGAATCCTTCATGGCCACTGAGCCACCACCACATTGCAAGGTCTCCCTGGACACAAACCCGCATTGTGACCCATCAGCATGAGATTCCATTTAAACTCAGCCCCTCAGGAAGATTGCCACAGTGCCAGCAGATCAAACCTACCTTGTTCCAAAGCTCCAATGGGAATGTGAGCTATGGTTTCCTGGCATCCCTACACAGAACCCTGCTCTCAAATCTTTCCATATTTGGGACCCTTGAGCCATCAAGGAGAACTCCTGCTGTCCTGGTGTGGGAACTTTCTTTTTGGAGCAGCTCACAATCCCCAGAGTGGGAAAAAACCCATGGCCTCATGACACCAACCCTCCTTTAGGCGGCCATCATGGACACAAACTCCAGCCTGAGAACATCTGATTGTCACCCTTACGTCAGATGCTGGAGAAATTTCCTCAACCTCTACAGATTGGGGCTGCCGTGCCATCTGCCCTAAAACTTAACCCTAGCTTATCAGATATCCGTCCTCACACTCCTGGCCCCAAAAGCCCTCTGGATTGGGATTTCTGGAGCCACAACGCAGCACTCTGCCTGCCCACCAGAAGGAAAAAGTGCCCTATGGCTCTGTCCAAAAACCCCAAATGGGGACCTACCGGCTCGGCACTCAAAGGCACCCCAATTTCATAAGCCGCCCAATGCAATAATGCTCTCTCCAATAAAGCCAGAGACCCGACCTCCCATCAGCCACCCAGATAGCTGGCCACATATCCAGCAGATTGGACCTGTCATGGCCCTAGGCTGTCATCTTTACCCAACCTGGGTTTTCAGGCATCTGTCTCCAGAGCTTATCTCAAATGCCTGCATATGGGGTGCACCTGATGCAAAAACAGAATTCCTCCATTCTCATGGCAGGAAACCTTGCTGTTGGAATGGGTGTCAAACCCTCGGTGGGGAAACCTGCATGGCCCATGAGACCAAGCCCACTCTTGAGGGCTGCCTTGTGCAGAAACACGCACAGTAACCACCATCCTGAACCCCTTTTTCAAATAAGGCACCTTGGTAGGTCCCTTCAGGACCAAGGGCCCGCATATCGGGCTTGCCATGTCCCAAGGCCCAAATCCTAACCCAAGGTTGGGTTATCCCAGCACCCATACCCAGAGCCCTACTCTGGAATCCCTGTTTTGGGCGGAACCCTGAGAGAGAAAACAGGACTCCTCCTTTCCCCCAGAATGACACCAAACTACTGGGAGCTGGGCAAAATCCCCAGAGAGGGAGAATCATCCATGGCCCCATGAGGCCACCCCTACATTCTGCGGCCATCCTAGACACAAAATCCAGAGACAAACACATGATCTACTGCCTCACACATGCCCTAATTTCAGAACCCGAGGAGCTTCCCTGTGGGTCTGCAGATAGGACCTGCCATACCTTCTGCCCTAATCCTAACCCCAGTTGGTGTTTTCAGACTTCTGTCTCCAGAGTCCTGCCCCAAAAACCCTCCAGCCTGGGTAATCCATAGCCACACCAGAGGACTGTGTGGCCCTCCAGAAGGAAGCTGTGCCCCTTAGAGCTTCAGGAAACCTCAAGATTAGGACAAACCTGTAAGGCGCTGAGACGATCCCAATTTCTAGATCACCAAGGACAAAATGCACAGTCTGTCACACCCTGTGCACCGACCTCCTGTCAGAAACACAAGTAAATGACCCCAGAGACAGAGGATTGAAACTGACATGCCCTATGGGCCCTAATCTGAAGCCTACTTTATGCTTTCAGGTATTTGTCCCCAGAGCTTGTTCTCGAATACCAATAGATGGGGGCTGCTGAGGCCCAGAACAGAACACCTCCTATCCCCAAAAGGAAACCTTGCTTTTGGAGCTGTGTCAAACCCTCAGGGTAGGAGAATCCTGCATGGCCCTTGAGCCAACGCCACATCCAAGTCTCCCTGGAAATAAACCTGCATTGTGATCCATCAGCATGAGACTCCATTTCAACTCTGCGCCTGGGTAGGAAGCTCCAGGCCCAGGAGATCCAACCTGCCATGTTCCTAGTCTACAATGGCAACACGAGGTGTGCTTTCTAGGCATCAATATGCAGAGCCCTGCTATAGAATCTTTCCATATGGGGGCCCAAGAGCCATCAAACTGAACTCCCCCTCTCCATCTGAAGGAAACCTTGCTGTTTGGAGCAGATCAGAAGCTCCAGCGTGGGAAAACCTCCATGGCCTCATGAGACCACACCTCCAATAGATGCCCATCCTGGACTCAAACTCCAGCGTGAGTGAATGTCTGACACTCGGCCTTCCTCAGGTGCTGGAGATGTCCAAACAGATGCTACACACTGGAACTGCCAGGCGCTCAGCACTGAACTTTACCTTGGATTCTGTTTTCAGACTTCTGTCCTCACACACCTCGCCTGCAAGCCCGCCACACTGGGAATTCTGGAGTCACAATGCAAAGTTTGGCCTGCACACCACAAAGCAGTGGGGCTCTATGGGTCTGTCAAGAAACTGCACAGGAAGACCCAAGTGCAGGGCCCTCAATGGCACCCCGATATTATAGGCCGGCTCGTGAATTGTTGCTCTGTCTGACACAGCCCGAGCCCAGACCTCCTGTCAGCCCCTCAGAGAGAGGCCTCATATCCTGCACTGGGTACCTGCCTTGACCCGAGGACATCAACTCGATCCAACCTGGGTTTGTAGGTATCTATCCTCAGAACCTAGCTCAAATTCCTGACAATGGGGGAACCTGAAGCACAAAAGGGTACTCCTCCTTCCCCATGGCAGGAATACTGGATGTTGAGATGGTTGTCCCACCCACAGAATGGGTGCCTGCTGCATGGCCCATGAGAACACGCCCACTCAGGAGGGGCAGCTAGGCACAAAAAGCACTGTAACCCACAGCCTGAAACCCCTATCAAACAAGGGCCCTCGGGAGCTGGACCAGGAGCCCACAGTAAAGGTCAGTCATGCCCCTAGGACCAAATTCTAACCCTTGGTGGTGTTATCCAGGTGCTCGGCCCCAGAACCCGTATCCTGATTCCCCCTTTGGACGGGACCCAGGAGACAGAATACTGCACTCTTCCCTTCCCCCAGAAGGCTCCAAATTCTTGGGAGTTCGGCAGAATCCCCAGATAGCATTATTTTCGCACGGACCCTTGAGGACAACTCAATTCGGTGGCCATTCTCGACACACAATCCAGACTGAAAAGCCTGTGCTACTGGCTCCCAGCCGCCATAGTTTCAAATCCCGAAGAGCTGCACCCAGTATCTGCAGATCGGGTCTGCAATCACCTCGACCCTAACCCTTCCCCGAATTTTTGTCTGAGGACTTTGGTCTCAAAGCCGTGACCCACATGCCCTCCAGGATGGGGCCTCCAAGAAGACACCACATGACTGTGCCTGCAGTCCCGAGAACACTCTGCTCGTCTCAGACGCCCAAACGATCCCGATTAGGACAACCCTGCAAGGACCCGGAGCCCACGCCAATTTCATAGGCCGTTCCAGAGAAAATGTTCAGTCTGACACCCCCCAAGCACCTAACTCCAGGAAGACATGCAGCTCAATGGGCCTGAGATCAGTGATTGAATCTTACAGGTCTAGGACCTCATCAGAACACTAGCTTAGGTTTCAGGCTTCTGTCCCCAGAGGCCTGTTCTGGAAAACCAACATATGTTCCAACGTGTGGTCCCTGAGCCATACAACAGAAACCCTCCTGTCCTGAAAAGAAAATGTTTCTCTTGGGACTTGGGGCCAACCTTAAAACTAGGAGAATCCCGCACGACCCCAGAGCCACTGCCACCCTCTAAATCTCCATGCATACCGAAGAGCAATTTGACCCATCTAACGGAGAACCTCCGTCAACTCAGATCACTTGTAACTTTGAACCTGAGCCAGTGGATCAAATCTTCCCTGTTCCTCGGCTGCAATGGGAACGTGACCTGGGCTTTCCAGGCATCCATTCGGAGAGGTCTTCTATCAACTCTTTCCATATAGGGTAACCCGGGAGCCCTCTAACCGGACTTCGCTTGTCCCGCCCAAGAACACCTTGCTGTTTGGAGCAGCTCACAAGCTGCAGCATGGGAAAGCCACCAAGGCTTCTTCTTCTTCTTCTTCTTTTTTAATATATTTAATTATTTATTTATTTGACAGACAGAGATGACCAGTAGGCAGAGGAGATAGGCAGAGAGAGAGGAGGAAGCAGGCTCCCTGTCGACCAGACAATAGGATGTGGGGCTTGATCCCAGGACCCTGGGACCATGACCTAAACTGAAGGCGGGGGCTTTAACCCACTGAACCACCCAGGAGACCCACCACCAAGGCTTCTTGAGGCCACCACAGCTTTCGTTGGCTATCGTGGATACAAATTCCAGCGTGAGGAGATATGTCAACTCGCCCTTCCTCAGGTGCTGGGGATCTCAAAACAGATGCTACACACTGGAACTGCTATGCGCTCGGCACTGAACTTTACCTTGGCTTCTGTTTTCAGACCTCTGTCCTCACACACCTCGCCTTCAATCCCGTCATTCTGGGAATTGGGGAGCCACAATGCAACCTTCCGCCTGCCCGCCAGAAAGAATTGGGGCCATAAGGGTCTGTCAAGAAACCACACAGGAAGAACCAAGTGCAGGGCCATCAATGGAACCCCGATATTAGAGGCCGCCCCGTGATCTATTGCTGTGACTGACACAACCCGAGCCCAGACCTCCTCTCAGCCCCTCAGATAGAGGCCTCATATCCTGCACTGGGTACCTGCCTTGACCCGAGGACATCAACTCGATCCAACCTGGGTTTGTAGGTATCTATCCTCAGAACCTAGCTCAAATTCCTGACAATGGGGGAACCTGAAGCACAAAAGGGTACTCCTCCTTCCCCATGGCAGGAATACTGGATGTTGAGATGGTTGTCCCACCCACAGAATGGGTGCCTGCTGCATGGCCCATGAGAGCACGCCCACTCAGTAGGGGCAGCTAGGCACAAAAAGCACTGTAACCCACAGCCTGAAACCCCTTTCAAACAAGGGCCCTCGGGACCTGGACCAGGAGCCCACAGTAAAGGCCAGTCATGCCCCTAGGACCAAATTCTAACCCTTGGTGGTGTTATCCAGGTGCTCGGCCCCAGAACCCGTATCCTGATTCCCCCTTTGGACGGGACCCAGGAGACAGAATACTGCACTCTTCCCTTCCCCCAGAAGGCTCCAAATTCTTGGGAGTTCGGCAGAATCCCCAGATAGCATTATTTTCGCACGGACCCTTGAGGACAACTCAATTCGGTGGCCATTCTCGACACACAATCCAGACTGAAAAGCCTGTGCTACTGGCTCCCAGCCGCCATAGTTTCAAATCCCGAAGAGCTGCACCCAGTATCTGCAGATCGGGTCTGCAATCACCTCGACCCTAACCCTTCCCCGAATTTTTGTCTGAGGACTTTGGTCTCAAAGCCGTGACCCACATGCCCTCCAGGATGGGGCCTCCAAGAAGACACCACATGACTGTGCCTGCAGTCCCGAGAACACTCTGCTCGTCTCAGACGCCCAAACCGTCCCGATTATGACAACCCTGCAAGGACCCGGAGCCCACGCCAATTTCATAGGCCGTTCCAGAGAAAATGTTCAGTCTGACACCCCCCAAGCACCTAACTCCAGGAAGACATGCAGCTCAATGGGCCTGAGATCAGTGATTGAATCTTACAGGTCTAGGACCTCATCAGAACACTAGCTTAGGTTTCAGGCTTCTGTCCCCAGAGGCCTGTTCTGGAAAACCAACATATGTTCCAACGTGTGGTCCCTGAGCCATACAACAGAAACCCTCCTGTCCCGAAAAGAAAATGTTTCTCTTGGGACTTGGGGCCAACCTTAAAACTAGGAGAATCCCGCACGACCCCAGAGCCACTGCCACCCTCTAAATCTCCATGCATACCGAAGAGCAATTTGACCCATCTAACGGAGAACCTCCGTCAACTCAGATCACTTGTAACTTTGAACCTGAGCCAGTGGATCAAATCTTCCCTGTTCCTCGGCTGCAATGGGAACGTGACCTGGGCTTTCCAGGCATCCATTCGGAGAGGTCTTCTATCAACTCTTTCCATATAGGGTAACCCGGGAGCCCTCTAACCGGACTTCGCTTGTCCCGCCCAAGAACACCTTGCTGTTTGGAGCAGCTCACAAGCTGCAGCATGGGAAAGCCACCAAGGCTTCTTCTTCTTCTTCTTCTTCTTCTTCTTTTTTAATATATTTAATTATTTATTTATTTGACAGACAGAGATGACCAGTAGGCAGAGGAGATAGGCAGAGAGAGAGGAGGAAGCAGGCTCCCTGTCGACCAGACAATAGGATGTGGGGCTTGATCCCAGGACCCTGGGACCATGACCTAACCTGAAGGCGGAGGCTTTAACCCACTGAACCACCCAGGAGACCCACCACCAAGGCTTCTTGAGGCCACCACAGCTTTCGTTGGCTATCGTGGATACAAATTCCAGCGTGAGGAGATATGTCAACTCGCCCTTCCTCAGGTGCTGGGGATCTCAAAACAGATGCTACACACTGGAACTGCTATGCGCTCGGCACTGAACTTTACCTTGGCTTCTGTTTTCAGACCTCTGTCCTCACACACCTCGCCTTCAGTCCCGTCATTCTGGGAATTGGGGAGCCACAATGCAACCTTCCGCCTGCCCGCCAGAAAGAATTGGGGCCATAAGGGTCTGTCAAGAAACCACACAGGAAGAACCAAGTGCAGGGCCATCAATGGAACCCCGATATTATAGGCCGCCCCGTGATCTCTTGCTGTGACTGACACAACCCGAGCCCAGACCTCCTCTCAGCCCCTCAGAGAGAGGCCTCATATCCTGCACTGGGTACCTGCCTTGACCCGAGGACATCAACTCGATCCAACCTGGGTTTGTAGGTATCTATCCTCAGAACCTAGCTCAAATTCCTGACAATGGGGGAACCTGAAGCACAAAAGGGTACTCCTCCTTCCCCATGGCAGGAATACTGGATGTTGAGATGGTTGTCCCACCCACAGAATGGGTGCCTGCTGCATGGCCCATGAGAACACGCCCACTCAGGAGGGGCAGCTAGGCACAAAAAGCACTGTAACCCACAGCCTGAAACCCCTATCAAACAAGGGCCCTCGGGAGCTGGACCAGGAGCCCACAGTAAAGGTCAGTCATGCCCCTAGGACCAAATTCTAACCCTTGGTGGTGTTATCCAGGTGCTCGGACCCAGAACCCGTATCCTGATTCCCCCTTTGGACGGGACCCAGGAGACAGAATACTGCACTCTTCCCTTCCCCCAGAAGGCTCCAAATTCTTGGGAGTTCGGCAGAATCCCCAGATAGCATTATTTTCGCACGGACCCTTGAGGACAACTCAATTCGGTGGCCATTCTCGACACACAATCCAGACTGAAAAGCCTGTGCTACTGGCTCCCAGCCGCCATAGTTTCAAATCCCGAAGAGCTGCACCCAGTATCTGCAGATCGGGTCTGCAATCACCTCGACCCTAACCCTTCCCCGAATTTTTGTCTGAGGACTTTGGTCTCAAAGCCGTGACCCACATGCCCTCCAGGATGGGGCCTCCAAGAAGACACCACATGACTGTGCCTGCAGTCCCGAGAACACTCTGCTCGTCTCAGACGCCCAAACCGTCCCGATTATGACAACCCTGCAAGGACCCGGAGCCCACGCCAATTTCATAGGCCGTTCCAGAGAAAATGTTCAGTCTGACACCCCCCAAGCACCTAACTCCAGGAAGACATGCAGCTCAATGGGCCTGAGATCAGTGATTGAATCTTACAGGTCTAGGACCTCATCAGAACACTAGCTTAGGTTTCAGGCTTCTGTCCCCAGAGGCCTGTTCTGGAAAACCAACATATGTTCCAACGTGTGGTCCCTGAGCCATACAACAGAAACCCTCCTGTCCTGAAAAGAAAATGTTTCTCTTGGGACTTGGGGCCAACCTTAAAACTAGGAGAATCCCGCACGACCCCAGAGCCACTGCCACCCTCTAAATCTCCATGCATACCGAAGAGCAATTTGACCCATCTAACGGAGAACCTCCGTCAACTCAGATCACTTGTAACTTTGAACCTGAGCCAGTGGATCAAATCTTCCCTGTTCCTCGGCTGCAATGGGAACGTGACCTGGGCTTTCCAGGCATCCATTCGGAGAGGTCTTCTATCAACTCTTTCCATATAGGGTAACCCGGGAGCCCTCTAACCGGACTTCGCTTGTCCCGCCCAAGAACACCTTGCTGTTTGGAGCAGCTCACAAGCTGCAGCATGGGAAAGCCACCAAGGCTTCTTCTTCTTCTTCTTCTTCTTCTTTTTAATATATTTAATTATTTATTTATTTGACAGACAGAGATGACCAGTAGGCAGAGGAGATAGGCAGAGAGAGAGGAGGAAGCAGGCTCCCTGTCGACCAGACAATAGGATGTGGGGCTTGATCCCAGGACCCTGGGACCATGACCTAACCTGAAGGCGGAGGCTTTAACCCACTGAACCACCCAGGAGACCCACCACCAAGGCTTCTTGAGGCCACCACAGCATTCGTTGGCTATCGTGAATACAAAATCCAGCGTGAGGAGATATGTCACACTCGCCCTTCCTCAGGTGCTGGAGATCTCAAAACAGATGCTACACACTGGAACTGCTATGCGCTCGGCACTGAACTTTACCTTGGCTTCTGTTTTCAGACCTCTGTCCTCACACACCTCGCCTTCAATCCCGTCATTCTGGGAATTGGGGAGCCACAATGCAACCTTCCGCCTGCCCGCCAGAAAGAATTGGGGCCATAAGGGTCTGTCAAGAAACCACACAGGAAGAACCAAGTGCAGGGCCATCAATGGAACCCCGATATTATAGGCCGCCCCGTGATCTATTGCTGTGACTGACACAACCCGAGCCCAGACCTCCTCTCAGCCCCTCAGATAGAGGCCTCATATCCTGCACTGGGTACCTGCCTTGACCCGAGGACATCAACTCGATCCAACCTGGGTTTGTAGGTATCTATCCTCAGAACCTAGCTCAAATTCCTGACAATGGGGGAACCTGAAGCACAAAAGGGTACTCCTCCTTCCCCATGGCAGGAATACTGGATGTTGAGATGGTTGTCCCACCCACAGAATGGGTGCCTGCTGCATGGCCCATGAGAACACGCCCACTCAGGAGGGGCAGCTAGGCACAAAAAGCACTGTAACCCACAGCCTGAAACCCCTATCAAACAAGGGCCCTCGGGAGCTGGACCAGGAGCCCACAGTAAAGGTCAGTCATGCCCCTAGGACCAAATTCTAACCCTTGGTGGTGTTATCCAGGTGCTCGGACCCAGAACCCGTATCCTGATTCCCCCTTTGGACGGGACCCAGGAGACAGAATACTGCACTCTTCCCTTCCCCCAGAAGGCTCCAAATTCTTGGGAGTTCGGCAGAATCCCCAGATAGCATTATTTTCGCACGGACCCTTGAGGACAACTCAATTCGGTGGCCATTCTCGACACACAATCCAGACTGAAAAGCCTGTGCTACTGGCTCCCAGCCGCCATAGTTTCAAATCCCGAAGAGCTGCACCCAGTATCTGCAGATCGGGTCTGCAATCACCTCGACCCTAACCCTTCCCCGAATTTTTGTCTGAGGACTTTGGTCTCAAAGCCGTGACCCACATGCCCTCCAGGATGGGGCCTCCAAGAAGACACCACATGACTGTGCCTGCAGTCCCGAGAACACTCTGCTCGTCTCAGACGCCCAAACGATCCCGATTAGGACAACCCTGCAAGGACCCGGAGCCCACGCCAATTTCATAGGCCGTTCCAGAGAAAATGTTCAGTCTGACACCCCCCAAGCACCTAACTCCAGGAAGACATGCAGCTCAATGGGCCTGAGATCAGTGATTGAATCTTACAGGTCTAGGACCTCATCAGAACACTAGCTTAGGTTTCAGGCTTCTGTCCCCAGAGGCCTGTTCTGGAAAACCAACATATGTTCCAACGTGTGGTCCCTGAGCCATACAACAGAAACCCTCCTGTCCTGAAAAGAAAATGTTTCTCTTGGGACTTGGGGCCAACCTTAAAACTAGGAGAATCCCGCACGACCCCAGAGCCACTGCCACCCTCTAAATCTCCATGCATACCGAAGAGCAATTTGACCCATCTAACGGAGAACCTCCGTCAACTCAGATCACTTGTAACTTTGAACCTGAGCCAGTGGATCAAATCTTCCCTGTTCCTCGGCTGCAATGGGAACGTGACCTGGGCTTTCCAGGCATCCATTCGGAGAGGTCTTCTATCAACTCTTTCCATATAGGGTAACCCGGGAGCCCTCTAACCGGACTTCGCTTGTCCCGCCCAAGAACACCTTGCTGTTTGGAGCAGCTCACAAGCTGCAGCATGGGAAAGCCACCAAGGCTTCTTCTTCTTCTTCTTCTTCTTTTTTAATATATTTAATTATTTATTTATTTGACAGACAGAGATGACCAGTAGGCAGAGGAGATAGGCAGAGAGAGAGGAGGAAGCAGGCTCCCTGTCGACCAGACAATAGGATGTGGGGCTTGATCCCAGGACCCTGGGACCATGACCTAACCTGAAGGCGGAGGCTTTAACCCACTGAACCACCCAGGAGACCCACCACCAAGGCTTCTTGAGGCCACCACAGCTTTCGTTGGCTATCGTGGATACAAATTCCAGCGTGAGGAGATATGTCAACTCGCCCTTCCTCAGGTGCTGGGGATCTCAAAACAGATGCTACACACTGGAACTGCTATGCGCTCGGCACTGAACTTTACCTTGGCTTCTGTTTTCAGACCTCTGTCCTCACACACCTCGCCTTCAGTCCCGTCATTCTGGGAATTGGGGAGCCACAATGCAACCTTCCGCCTGCCCGCCAGAAAGAATTGGGGCCATAAGGGTCTGTCAAGAAACCACACAGGAAGAACCAAGTGCAGGGCCATCAATGGAACCCCGATATTATAGGCCGCCCCGTGATCTATTGCTGTGACTGACACAACCCGAGCCCAGACCTCCTCTCAGCCCCTCAGAGAGAGGCCTCATATCCTGCACTGGGTACCTGCCTTGACCCGAGGACATCAACTCGATCCAACCTGGGTTTGTAGGTATCTATCCTCAGAACCTAGCTCAAATTCCTGACAATGGGGGAACCTGAAGCACAAAAGGGTACTCCTCCTTCCCCATGGCAGGAATACTGGATGTTGAGATGGTTGTCCCACCCACAGAATGGGTGCCTGCTGCATGGCCCATGAGAACACGCCCACTCAGGAGGGGCAGCTAGGCACAAAAAGCACTGTAACCCACAGCCTGAAACCCCTATCAAACAAGGGCCCTCGGGAGCTGGACCAGGAGCCCACAGTAAAGGTCAGTCATGCCCCTAGGACCAAATTCTAACCCTTGGTGGTGTTATCCAGGTGCTCGGACCCAGAACCCGTATCCTGATTCCCCCTTTGGACGGGACCCAGGAGACAGAATACTGCACTCTTCCCTTCCCCCAGAAGGCTCCAAATTCTTGGGAGTTCGGCAGAATCCCCAGATAGCATTATTTTCGCACGGACCCTTGAGGACAACTCAATTCGGTGGCCATTCTCGACACACAATCCAGACTGAAAAGCCTGTGCTACTGGCTCCCAGCCGCCATAGTTTCAAATCCCGAAGAGCTGCACCCAGTATCTGCAGATCGGGTCTGCAATCACCTCGACCCTAACCCTTCCCCGAATTTTTGTCTGAGGACTTTGGTCTCAAAGCCGTGACCCACATGCCCTCCAGGATGGGGCCTCCAAGAAGACACCACATGACTGTGCCTGCAGTCCCGAGAACACTCTGCTCGTCTCAGACGCCCAAACGATCCCGATTAGGACAACCCTGCAAGGACCCGGAGCCCACGCCAATTTCATAGGCCGTTCCAGAGAAAATGTTCAGTCTGACACCCCCCAAGCACCTAACTCCAGGAAGACATGCAGCTCAATGGGCCTGAGATCAGTGATTGAATCTTACAGGTCTAGGACCTCATCAGAACACTAGCTTAGGTTTCAGGCTTCTGTCCCCAGAGGCCTGTTCTGGAAAACCAACATATGTTCCAACGTGTGGTCCCTGAGCCATACAACAGAAACCCTCCTGTCCTGAAAAGAAAATGTTTCTCTTGGGACTTGGGGCCAACCTTAAAACTAGGAGAATCCCGCACGACCCCAGAGCCACTGCCACCCTCTAAATCTCCATGCATACCGAAGAGCAATTTGACCCATCTAACGGAGAACCTCCGTCAACTCAGATCACTTGTAACTTTGAACCTGAGCCAGTGGATCAAATCTTCCCTGTTCCTCGGCTGCAATGGGAACGTGACCTGGGCTTTCCAGGCATCCATTCGGAGAGGTCTTCTATCAACTCTTTCCATATAGGGTAACCCGGGAGCCCTCTAACCGGACTTCGCTTGTCCCGCCCAAGAACACCTTGCTGTTTGGAGCAGCTCACAAGCTGCAGCATGGGAAAGCCACCAAGGCTTCTTCTTCTTCTTCTTCTTCTTTTTAATATATTTAATTATTTATTTATTTGACAGACAGAGATGACCAGTAGGCAGAGGAGATAGGCAGAGAGAGAGGAGGAAGCAGGCTCCCTGTCGACCAGACAATAGGATGTGGGGCTTGATCCCAGGACCCTGGGACCATGACCTAACCTGAAGGCGGGGGCTTTAACCCACTGAACCACCCAGGAGGCCCACCACCACGGCTTCTTGAGGCCACCACAGCTTTCGTTGGCTATCGTGAATACAAAATCCAGCGTGAGGAGATATGTCACACTCGCCCTTCCTCAGGTGCTGGAGATCTCAAAACAGATGCTACACACTGGAACTGCTATGCGCTCGGCACTGAACTTTACCTTGGCTTCTGTTTTCAGACCTCTGTCCTCACACACCTCGCCTTCAATCCCGTCATTCTGGGAATTGGGGAGCCACAATGCAACCTTCCGCCTGCCCGCCAGAAAGAATTGGGGCCATAAGGGTCTGTCAAGAAACCACACAGGAAGAACCAAGTGCAGGGCCATCAATGGAACCCCGATATTAGAGGCCGCCCCGTGATCTATTGCTGTGACTGACACAACCCGAGCCCAGACCTCCTCTCAGCCCCTCAGATAGAGGCCTCATATCCTGCACTGGGTACCTGCCTTGACCCGAGGACATCAACTCGATCCAACCTGGGTTTGTAGGTATCTATCCTCAGAACCTAGCTCAAATTCCTGACAATGGGGGAACCTGAAGCACAAAAGGGTACTCCTCCTTCCCCATGGCAGGAATACTGGATGTTGAGATGGTTGTCCCACCCACAGAATGGGTGCCTGCTGCATGGCCCATGAGAACACGCCCACTCAGGAGGGGCAGCTAGGCACAAAAAGCACTGTAACCCACAGCCTGAAACCCCTATCAAACAAGGGCCCTCGGGAGCTGGACCAGGAGCCCACAGTAAAGGTCAGTCATGCCCCTAGGACCAAATTCTAACCCTTGGTGGTGTTATCCAGGTGCTCGGCCCCAGAACCCGTATCCTGATTCCCCCTTTGGACGGGACCCAGGAGACAGAATACTGCACTCTTCCCTTCCCCCAGAAGGCTCCAAATTCTTGGGAGTTCGGCAGAATCCCCAGATAGCATTATTTTCGCACGGACCCTTGAGGACAACTCAATTCGGTGGCCATTCTCGACACACAATCCAGACTGAAAAGCCTGTGCTACTGGCTCCCAGCCGCCATAGTTTCAAATCCCGAAGAGCTGCACCCAGTATCTGCAGATCGGGTCTGCAATCACCTCGACCCTAACCCTTCCCCGAATTTTTGTCTGAGGACTTTGGTCTCAAAGCCGTGACCCACATGCCCTCCAGGATGGGGCCTCCAAGAAGACACCACATGACTGTGCCTGCAGTCCCGAGAACACTCTGCTCGTCTCAGACGCCCAAACGATCCCGATTAGGACAACCCTGCAAGGACCCGGAGCCCACGCCAATTTCATAGGCCGTTCCAGAGAAAATGTTCAGTCTGACACCCCCCAAGCACCTAACTCCAGGAAGACATGCAGCTCAATGGGCCTGAGATCAGTGATTGAATCTTACAGGTCTAGGACCTCATCAGAACACTAGCTTAGGTTTCAGGCTTCTGTCCCCAGAGGCCTGTTCTGGAAAACCAACATATGTTCCAACGTGTGGTCCCTGAGCCATACAACAGAAACCCTCCTGTCCTGAAAAGAAAATGTTTCTCTTGGGACTTGGGGCCAACCTTAAAACTAGGAGAATCCCGCACGACCCCAGAGCCACTGCCACCCTCTAAATCTCCATGCATACCGAAGAGCAATTTGACCCATCTAACGGAGAACCTCCGTCAACTCAGATCACTTGTAACTTTGAACCTGAGCCAGTGGATCAAATCTTCCCTGT